>NC_058408.1:107495600-107834830 GCF_002201575.2 Neomonachus schauinslandi
GGGTTGGGGGGGGCCTTTCTTTTTTTGTTTTTTCTCCCGGGGGCCGCCCCCCCCCCCCCCCCTCCCCCCCGGCGCCGGGGGGGGCCCCCCCCCCCCCCCCCCCCCCGCCCAAGAGTTCAGAGCAGCTGGGCAAGGAGTGGGAGTGCCTGTCCTGTCAGCCACCTGCCTGCCACCTCTGGGACTGGGTTCAGCCTGAGCTCTCCTGGGCCAGCTGTGGCCTTGGGTGGCGTCCAGGTGTGTGCCTGGGATGCTGTCAGTCTCGCAGGCTCCACTTTGCTTTGCACCTCGGTGCTCAGCCCAGTGTCCCCCGTTCCTGCCTGGCGCGCTCACTGCAGAACAGCCTGCTTGCTGGCGGGTTGGCCCGTAGCCTCCACGCTGCCTGAGCCCCGGCCATTTTCCTTTGTTCTGCCGTGTCCGCACTCTTGAATCACAGGCGGGCGGCAGGCTGGGCAGGCAGCGGGCGGCAACTGTACAGCACCAGCGGAAGCCCTTAGGACATGAATCTTCCCACTGAGCCAGAGGCAGGCAGTCCCCGGGCTGCACTCCGTTCTCCCAGCTGTCCCGCCATCTCCCCAGGGGTGCCGAGATCTCTCTTTGATTAGAGGCGGTCTCCCCCTCTTACTGGATCAGAATCGTGGCGACTTGTACAGTGGGGACCTGAAGAGGTCCCACCTGTTTGTGGCCACTGAGGGGGTGAGAGAGAGAACACACAGCCCCTTGGGAGCGCTAGCCTCCTGGTCTTTGACAGAAAAAGCTACTCCCAGGCACCCAGTGTGGTCTTCCTTTACCTCCCGGCCCTCCTGCATGAAGTCGGTGATGAAGTCCGTGGAGGATCTCTTGGCATTTAGTGGCAGGGGTGGTTGAGAAAGTTTCTTTTTATTTTGGTCTATGGTTGTGGGAATTTTTCTCCCAACTGAGGGGACCCATCCCCTGCCCTTGTGTCTCACCTCCCCCAGTCTTTGGTGGGCATAATGAGCTTCCTCCTGGGGCGCCTGATTTTACCCACAGGTGGGATTGCAGGCAGAGCTGAGGGCTACTCCCGGGTACCTTTTTCTGGAGTTGAGCCCGCCCCAAACCAGAAAAGTCTCTTGCTTTGCTTTCTAAACGCAGCCAGAATCTGTAATAGTCACCTGCCTTTGAAGTAGAGTTGTTTTGCATGAGGACTAGTAACTCACTATTTTTATTGTGTTTCCATTTTATGTTATCCTTCCAAAATCCATCCATCTTTGAGATCAGCCTGCCTCACTGAGGGGAGGAAAAATAATTTTCCCTCTGCCCTTCTGGGTTCTTGGCTGAGAGCTCCTGTAGTAAAAGACAGATGAACAGGAGAAAAACAGAAGTTTAGTAACAGGTACACCTCCTGCATCCATGAGCGAGATCCAGGAGAACTTGAGGAACTCCCTGAAGTGGCCCAAGCCATCACCTTAAATATGTTCTTCAGCTAAAGACACAAGAAAGATGACTGGGGCTGGGAGGGAAGACCAGGAGGCGGGGTTAGGTTGTTATGCAGATTTAAGTTGGGCTCTGTCTCCATTGATAAGAGTTTATGATTTAGTGTCACCCTAGTCTTCCTGGTACTGAGAGGAGACACCCTTACAAGTGGAGACTTCCCTTGTCAGTGTAAATTTCCCTTCAGTAACTTCTCCTTGGTTTTCAGAGCTTCTCCCCTGCCTGCTGTTTTTAAAAAAATAACCAGGTCAAGATAATCCTTATGCCAGAGAGGCAGATTTTGGGGTGGCAGATTCCACGCCCCTCCTCATTAGCCAGGTCTCACAAATTAGGAAATGAGTTCCAGCCCTGGATGGGGTTGTACTTTGGAGTGGCATCATTTCAGCAAATGTCCAAGACGCGGCAAAAAGAGCTAAGTTTACTTTCAAGTGCACTGAAACACAGGTGGTGCTTTTACGGTAGTTGGACCCAGACAGGGTCGGGCAAGGTCATGATTGCGGCAGCACGGTGCTCTGGAGAAAGCAGACGGAGGTAGAAGGCTCGGGTTGAGTCCCAGTTCTGCCACTGGCTCTTTCGGAGAAAGCAGACGGAGGTGGAAGGCTCGGGTTGAGTCCCAGCTCTGCCACTGGCTCTTTCCACGTGACCGTGGCAATTCATTTCCATGGGCGCTGGTCTCTGGAAAATGGCAGCATTGCAGAGATGAACTTCAGAAACATTTTAGCTGTGACTCTGAGTTCTTTGACTCCAACTCAAAAACGGTTGGTCACTACCTTGAAAGCCCTCTTGCTAACTCAGGATTTTGGGGGAAGAAATGTTATCAGATGGGATTAGCAGAAGGTATCTCTTCCTTAGGTTCCTGAGAGGTGGTGGTGAGGGTCACCTCCACAGATGTTTTTCACATGGAAACTCACCCACCCCCGAGGCCTAACACCTATACTGTCAGTTCTCGGGGGCTGGGTGTGGTGCGAGTGAGTAACTCTTCTCTTCGAAAGGCAGCATTCCCTCTTTGAATCATGGGGTCAGGGGAGGAAAGTAAAGCTCTGCATTTTACCTTCCCTTAAAGTGAGGCCCGGCTGTTAAAAGTAAAGACAAAACATGGACATAGAGACACCCTCTGTACCTAAATATCCCCTCTCCTGTTCCTGCAGGGGGAGGGGGCTAGGTTTAAATTTTGTCTCCATGTTGGGTTGTAGATTCCAGAAGGCAAAACACCCCATCCTTTTGCTGGTGCCCGTTTAGGGTTGGTTTCTGGCCCTTTATCTGCCTTTCCCCACCCAGCCGCCATCCCCTGGGCCTCCTGAGCCTGCTGGCCCAGTGGCTTTCCTCCCATTGTCTGCCTCACGGGGTTGGCCTCTGTGTCACTGCTCTGGGCTGTGTGTTTCTGCCAGACCTCACAGCAGGCCTTCTTGGAAGATGCCCAAGAGGCAGGGAGTCCCACTTCTCCAGTCACTGGGTTAGAGAAGCTTCCACAGCTGTGAAATGGGAATAAAAATAACCTGTAAGAGGGCGCCTGGGTGGCTCAGTTGGTTAAGCGACTGCCTTCGGCTCAGGTCATGATCCTGGAGTCCCTGGATCGAGTCCCGCATCGGGCTCCCTGCTCGGCGGGGAGTCTGCTTCTCCCTCTGACCCTCCCCCCTCTCATGCTCTCTCTCATTCTCTCTCTCTCAAATAAATAAATAAAATCTTAAAAAAAAAAAAAAAAACCTGTAAGGATCCAGTGGGATGCACTGAAATACCGAACGAAGTCCAAAACTATAGCACAGCTCCCGGAAAGCGGATTACATCCTGGGTCAGTCTGGTCACAGTCAAGGTGGGTGGTGGCCTTTCCTCCCAGGACTTGCCCTAATGGTGGTGGCTTTTCTGTTAGGCATCTCAGGTCTGCTCCGCTCTCAGGCCTGTCTCAGGGCAGCATTGGCAACACCGGGCAGAGCTTGTTGAGCTGCAGCGTTGACAGTTTCACAAAATTCCCAGGTGATTTGCATACACTTTCAAGTTTGAGAAGCCCTGGCTCCGACACCTTTGTTCCGCCCACCTGTTGCTCTAGCACCTTCCTTAGTCTGTTTTGTGGTTTTGCAGACCTCGCCCTCTTGCCCTCCTGAAAGTTGTCGACTTCCAACAGGTCTGGAGCTCTGGCAGCCCCTGTCCCTTCGGGTGTGCAGTTCCCAACAGCTCTCCCTGGGTGCTGGGGGCGTCTGGGAGGTGGGGCTGGGAACCAGAAAGCCCCCTCGGCCGGCAGCCGCGGGCACCTCCCCCAAGCCTGCTGGCGAGGTCATCTCTGGGGCGCAATGGGAGCCCTCCTTTGTGAAAGGGCGGCAGGCAGCCTCCCTCAGCCATCTGGTACCACTCGCCCCGCCCCATCTGTCCCAGCTGGACGACAGGATCAGAATCAGGTTGTAAATGTTTTCTCATAGAAACACAAACCATTCTATAGAAAGATGTTATGGTGTATGGTATGTTGAAGTTCAAATAAATCATTCAGAGAGGGGACTATACATTTATTTTTGGAGCAGAAAAAAGTTTGATACGGCTCCCCTGATATCAGTAGGATCGCTTGCCCACCTCCTGCATTCTGATGGGGGTTCGTGGGCCTGAGTCTGCCAGGCTGGAGGAGACCTGGCTCCCTGCACAGCTGCAGGGAGGGGGGGGCTGGCCTGCTGGGATTCTGTTTAGGGGCTGAGCTGCTAATCCCGTGACAGACCCCTCTCAGCCTTTTTCAGCAGTGTCCCACCATTGATTTGCATTTTTTTTTAAAAATCTACTCTCCCCCCATTCCTTTTCCCTTTATGTTTTCAGTGCACACAGTTCTATTTATTTTTTTCCAGCAGGCTTCATTTTTCTTAGCTTGTTTAGTAAGTTTGTTTTGTTTTCTTTGCTCTGTGACCTCCCCGCCCCGCCCCGCACCAGGCTGTTTGCATTGCTGGGAAGAGGCCAGAAGCCAGGTTCTGCCCTGGCCTTGGAGAGCTCCCGCCCTGGAGCAGGATTCCGGGGTGCTCCCAGTGCTGTTCTTGGAGTGAAGTGGGTTGGTTGTCTTAAAACACAGGATATTGTAGCAGACCGTGCAGTGTTGGGTACAGGGATTTTTAACATTTTACAACTATAATCTTTATGCATTTCAGGCATGGAAAATTGGAGGAAAAGGAGTCAATGTATGTAATTGTCAGTTCTCTTACGTAGTTTGTGTGTGTGTGTGTGTGTGTGTGTGTGTTGGGGGCGAGCCGGTGGGGGCGGGGCAAACTACAAAGAGAACATTTCAGGTCTACAGGAGACATGCAGGTCAAATCCTTGCACTTACTGGAGCGGCGCCCCCCAACGGTGGCAAAGACTCAGTCATTGGAGCAGAGTTGATACCTCCCCACGAGTGGGCCCACTCATTATCTGGAAAATCCGTGGTGGGTGGGGCCCCAGCTGTGTCAGCTCTGCGGGGGCAGCCACGCGGGCGTGTTGTGATACTGTTGGCAGGGCCCGGCCCTGAGCGGGGCACACACCGGGGACTGTGCTGCTAATGGCCTTGGAGAGTCTTGGGGGTGAGTGAGATGGTTGGTCTGTGTTGCGCTGCAGTGTGGTGTCCCCATCTCAGGGCAAGTTGGTGACTGTCTTCGATGTGGAGCACTTATCTCGTTCACATTTAAAGCATCATCTCTGTAGAGCCATTTCCTGACCGGCTTCCCGCCTCCTCCTTCCTTCCTGTGCAGGATCCTGCCCTTCAGCACCTTCCTGATGCCGGATTTCGTAGAAGGAAGTGTGTCCCCAGCCCCCTGAGTCAGGCACCGGTCTCGCTGTGAGTGCTTGGCCTCCACAGCCTCTTTCTGGGCGCCTTGCATGCAGCAGGGGTCCGGACATGCAGGAGCAAGTTGGAGGTGTTTGTCTTCCACAACAAAAGCCTTTGCACGGGGAGGGACTGGCCTAGCGAGTTTGCACACTGATGGATTGCTCCGCACATCATCTTCACTCGAGGGAGCCCGGGCCCCAGGCCCTTAGTTGAGAATTTCAGAGTGGACAGAGGGCCCAGTTAGATCCTCCTGAGGTCTAGACTCGGCAGCGTGTTGGCCTCCTGGGGTCTTGTCCCCATTGAAAATGTCACTGTGAACTGGGCCCAGATCCTCTACATCTTGTGTACAACCGGCTTCGGAGTGTAGACATTTCATGTGCACTTAGGGTTTCAGAGACCGGCCTGCGGTGATGATCGGGCACCATGCACCGTGGCAGCAGGGGCTCCCCATCCTGCAAACTGCCGGCTTCACCTTCCACGACGGAGGGGATAGCAGCTGGGAAGACAGGAAGGTGCCAGGCCTCCTTTCACCCAGCTTTCTGAAAAGTTGGGGGGCAGCAGCTGTGGGTGACTAAGCCCTGCCTCACCTGGGTGGGCCTGCACCGTCTCGGTGCTGCTGGTGCCGATGGATGAACTGCCTGATGAATCATCCTCAAGGTCTCTCTCTGGGCCCCTGGCTTGCTTTTTGTCCTAAGGTTGTATTTCCATTTGTTGTTGTTGTTGTTTGTTTGTTTGTTTAAGGAAAATGGCCACAAGCTCTACCTTTTGACCTGAGGCCAGTTATTTTGTAGAATCTCCCTTAATTTGAATTTCTTGGATTTTTCCTTACAATTAGATTCATGTTCTGCGTCTTCATCAGGAATACCACAGAAATGAGGTGTCTTCTCAGGAGGGACCCGTGTTAGTTTGACTCATTACCGATGATGGAAACAGCAATGACTTAGTTAATAAGGTGGTATCTGCTGGGTTTCTCCACTGCTGAGTTACTATTATGTTCTCTGTAATTAATAAGTGTCCTACCGGGAGATACTTTGAGACGATGCAAACATGCTGTTTCTCATCAAACTTTCATCAACTAATTTTAGAGCCTGCTACTGTCTGAACGTTTGTGTCCCCCAGATTCACATATTGAAATCAGTGCCCGATTTGACTGGCCTTTGGAAGGTACTTAGGTCTGGAGGGTGGAGCCCTCATGAATAGGATTAGCACCCTTAAAAAAGACACCACAGAGCTCCTTGCTCCTTCCACCACGTGGGGACACAGCAGAAGGTACCAGCTTTGAACCAGGAAGAGGGCCCTGCTCGGCCATGCTGGTGCCTTGATCTTGGACCTCCCGAACTGTAAGAAATAAATTGCCGTTCTTTGTAAGCTACCCGGTCTGTGCTACTTTGTTGTAGCAGTTGTAACGGACCAAAACAGAACCCTCTGATGACTCTTGACAGAAGGTTCTTGACAGGTCTTTCTGTCATGGTTGCTGAACAGTGATATTTTAATTCCATTAATTCCTTCTACATTTATCATTTGGCATTCTGCTGTAAAGAAGAGCTTTCTCTTCTCCATTTGTTTATTTATCCATGTATTTGTGTATATCTGAGTGGACTCGCGGATTCTTATTTTATTCAGTGAGTTAAAATCCATTACTATAATTGTTTAGTCTGATGCTCGGATTTCTTCCAGATTTGGCCAGCAAGGGTCCCTTCAAATTGCTGTGAAGGACAGCTTTTAAAAATGTGAATTTCCAGGTCTGTCACAGTCCTATTGAACTAGTCTCCATGTGTAGTTTGGAAAAAGCTCCTTGAGTGATTCTCATGTTCTTTGGAATTTGGGATCCTCTGGACCAGGCCCATTATTTTCAGGTGTGCACCTCACGGAACCTCCCCTTTCCTCCCAGACACCTGAGATGAGTGACCTGCTCTGCCTGTCTTCATGCTGGGTTTCTGGGTCAGAGTTCCTTTGAACAAAACCTCCTGTAGCTTACAAAGTAATAAAAATAGTAAGTTTGAAAATCACTGGATTAGGTGACCTCTATTCCAGGCCCAGCATTGCTCCCGCTGAGCCCTTGCCTCTCCGCTTCCCTCCTCTGACCCACTTCTGTCCCTCCCTCTGCTTCTTTCCCGGTGACTGCACTGAGGTAGACAAAGGTCTCTCTCACCAGATCAACAAGGAGGCCTCCCGGTGCGCCTTAGACTCAGCAGGTTTTGGGTTGTGGGTTTTGGTGGTGGAAACTCCTAATGCTGTGTTTGCTAAGTTCAGGGTTTCATACAGGAAACCAAGCACTTCGAACCCCAGGCCCATTGGGGTTGGGGCTGGGGCTCAGAGCTGGTAGCCTAGGCTTTCCTGGACCTCCACATGGGCCTCCAGTCTCTGAACACTGGGAACCTCCCTTTCCCCACACCTGTGTGCCAGGGGCACGGTGACCCCGTGATAAGGGAGGGTGGCCCAGCCTCACCCCTGTGTGGCTTTATAGTGTCTTCCCCTGAGGAAGAGTCAAACTTCTGGATACCTCTGAGTGGCTACTACCACCATGTCCAGTTCACACTGTTTCTGGCAGACCCTGGCTGTGAGGGGAATGGGCTAGAGTGGGACATAGAGACTTCTGACTCTGAGTGTGACTCAGAGAGCAGTTGAGAGCCTGTGGATCTGAGCCCTTCCCCTCTCAGTGGGTGACTGTGCCTTGGGGCTGAGGCCACATCATTCCTGTGGGCAGTGAGGCAGCCTACTCTGGCCTGCCTTTGTGAACACCCCCCCGCCCTGAAACCTCTTCCCCTTCGTATTCACCTATGTCTTCCTAAACCCGTCACCTTAGGCCTGCCTGTTTCTTTGGCCTGAGAATGTTCCCCAGCCCCCAGTGGGCTCTGAGGACTCCCTTCTTGGGTGGTAGGGATGTCCAGGGCTAAAGGTATGCTACCTGGAGGTGCAACAGGGCCCCCAGCTCCCTGGGGAGTATGGCTGCCCTTCCCTGGGATGGGCCTGTGACTGGGCCAGGTCCAGTGCTGGGAGCCTTGAAGGCCATGTGGAAAGGTTGAATCTTGGTGAATGGTCGACTGGAGAGTGAGTGGGAGAGGAGACCGCAAGGGTAACTTGGGGGGTGGGGGTTCTAGGTTATGAGTGGGTGGTGCTGTCCAGGTACAGCATAGTTTAGCTGGGATCTCTGCCTAGGGTTTCACGTGGTCCACATCTAGGTGTTGGCAGGGTTGCATTCCTTTCTGGATGCTCTGGGGGATAATCTACTTTCAAGCTCATGCCGGTTGTTGGCAGAATTCAGTTCCTGACTGTTGTAGGACTGAGGCCCTGCTTCCTTGCTGACTGTCGGCCAGGGCCACCCTTAACTCCTGCTCCGTGCACGTGGCTCCCGTACCTCAGATCCAGCGGTAATGCACTGCGTCCTTCTCAGGCGTGGAACCTGACTACCTCTGCCCTCAGCTGGTAGAAAGCTCTGCTTTTCAGGGCTCACATAATTCCCTTGGACCCACTCTGGTAATTTCACTATTTTGAGGTCAATTGATCAGTCATCTTAATTACATCTGCAAGGTTTCTTTTACCCTTTCTTTTATATGGTGATAAATTACACTTTCTGGTTTTTCACTTTGTTCTGTAAAAAGATGGCAACTAAAAATATTTTGAAGTCTTCCTAGAGATCTGGGTAAGTTGGTGGATTGAGTGGACACACCTAATTTTACTTTATTATGGAACCCCACAGAAGTTAAATAGAAGGAATTTGTATTTTTATTTGTTTTTTTAAGATTTATTTACTTGAGAGAGGGAGAGAGCGAGTGCAAGTGCGTGGGGTCAGGAGCAGAGGGAGAGAGAGAATCCTCCAGCAGACTCCCCGCTGAGTGCAGAGCCCGCCACGGGGCCCAGTCCCAGGACCCTGAATTCATGACCTGAGCCGAAACCAAGAGTCGGCCGCTTAACCAACTGAGCCACCTGGGTGCCCCAAGATAAAGGGAATTTTTAAAAAGGAATCAGTCTCTGAGGATAGGGAGAATGGGAGAAGAAACAACAAGAAAAAATTTGCCAGCCGGGAAGAGATACACGAGTGACCCGGTTTAAAATAGAGAACTTGGTGTCACTACATTGTTATTTTGGGGTTGGGGGGCAGAGGGGCATACAAGGTGGCTAAATGTAAGGATTATTGGAGAGTAGCTGCTGTGGTTAGATACATAGATTCCTTTCTCCATGATGCTGGTGACACCCTCTCCCCTTTAGCTGGACGTTGGAGATTTATTCTGCTGAAGGAAAAACCTTCTCCAGAAGGTGAGATTCCAGGTATTCCTGGAGGTAAAAACGGAGAGCACATTCACTTCCCAGCCTTCTACTTCCATCTGGCTTCTACAGTACTAACAGCCAGCCCCGTCCCTTCCAGGGAGGAGATTAAAAGAGACCTCACTGGGAAAACCTGACTGGCCTAAGAGGAAAGAGTTAATGATGCCAACAACTAGGATTTCCCAGCAAATGGCAGCCAGATCAGCCTACATAGAAGTACATCGAACACACAGATCAGGAATCTGAGTGGTTTCACGGCTTCTCAGTATGCTGGAAAATAGAAGATGGTAGAGTGGCACCTTTGTCATTCTTTTGTGACATTGATTCCAATTGTACACACAAACTTTTGTTCAAGAATGAGGGTAGTATAAAGGTGTTTTCAGACATACAGGGTCCAAAAACCTTGCCTTTTGCACAGAAGGGTTTCTCCATCAGGGAGAGCAAAGACTGGATCTCTCATGGGCTGTATCCCAAATTGAGGTAAAGGGAATTCTGCACACCAGTCCAGATCGAACTCAGTAAGCTCCAGGAGAGTTTTCTTCTGAAGAAGAAATGGAAATAGAACATCTGGTGTGAATGAACGTACTGAGAGGAGACTTGGACAACTGGCATTGAATTTGGGGTTGAATGTTGGTAAATTTGCAGGAAATTAAATAGGAAAATAAGGGAATTATTAATTCCAGAGGACAAAAAGTAAGAACAGTAATGATGGTTTATATGGCTCACTCTGGTGGCTGAAGTGGCCATAATAATGTAAACTCTGAAAATCACTCCAGCCTTTGCTGGAGTTTGACTACAGTTGGGGTGGAGATACAGGGAAGGAGAAGAGCAAGGGATTTCAGGGGACAAGTGGTTTCTGTGGGAGTAAAGAGAGGTACATCCTTGCCTTCCAGGGTAGGAAGTGGGTAGGTAATACCTAGAACTGAAAAGCCAGGGAATAGTAACACAAGCATATTATATACAGAAATTTCTAAGAGCTATTGTATGGGGTATAAATATCAAGATCAGCCAGAAGTTGAAAGGGTCCCTTGGAGAGGGGGAGCCCTGGCCCAGGATCTGCTCTTTTTCTCAACACAACTTTTACAGCAGTTGCTTCTTAGATAATGTGTAGGCGTGATCTTGGGGAAAAAAAAAAAAAAAGACGGAAACAGCAAATCTAGAATGCACAGCATGCAATAAGGGGAGGGATTGTTTCATGAGCTCAGCTGCGCATGCGAGTATGTGGGCGCTGGCTTGATTTTGTTAGTGTGTTTCTTACTGTGGGTCATGGTGAAAATGTGAAAACCAGTGTTTAGTGGTTTCTCATTGCCAGTTCACTTCTCATACTTCTGAATTGTTCAAATATTTTACAGCGGAGCATGAGCTGCTTTTTTTTTTTTAAATTAAAAATAAATGGGGAGCTGGGGTGTCTGGGTGGCTCAGTTGGTTAAGTGTCCAACTCCTG
Source organism: Neomonachus schauinslandi (assembly GCF_002201575.2). Taxonomy (NCBI): domain Eukaryota; kingdom Metazoa; phylum Chordata; class Mammalia; order Carnivora; family Phocidae; genus Neomonachus; species Neomonachus schauinslandi. The sequence goes on from NC_058408.1 coordinate 107,506,529, forward strand.
GTTTCGGCTCAGGTCATGATCTCAAGGTTGTGGGATCGAGCCCTATGTCACGCTCCGTGCTCAGTGGGGAGTCTGCTTGAGGATTCTCTCCCTCTGCCCCCACCCCCATACACTCTTTCTCTCTCTCTCTCTCAAATAAATAAAATCTTACAAAAATAATAAACAGGGAGAGGGAGAAGGAAGGACTCTTACAGGTTGAAATTATCCCAAAGTAGACAAGCCCTGTCTACAGTGCTGGTAGAGGTCATCACGTTGAGGGGGCAATAACCTCTGAGGTGGGCACACCCTTCTCCCCAGCAATGGCCAGTTTGCATTTATAATGCAGCGGTGGTAATGGTGAGCACAGCAGTGGAAATGTTTTTACAGAATCACTTAGAAGTCCACCGCCCCATGCAACCATTTCCATACTTTTATATTCCGTTTTGGCCTTCAACCACATGCTTACAAATTGTTCCGTAATTGCAAACCATGATATTCAGATTTCATACTTAATGCATATTCCTTTTCCTCTGTTGATTTATTTTCTGGAGGCAAGTTCTTAGTCATGACTTTATTGGATTAAAGGTATGACATTTTTGTTTGTTTGTTTGTTTTGAATATCTGTAACCATATTGCTTACCCAAGGGTAGTCACAGTTGACTTTCCTTCCAGCAAGGTATGAACTTGCCACCCTCACCATGGGCTTGCAGGCAGTACTGCCGGTGATTTCGTTAAACAGTGTAACATGAGGGGCGCCTGGGTGGCTCAGATGGTTAAGCGTCTGCCTTCGGCTCAGGTCATGATCCCAGGGTCCTGGGATCGAGCCCCACATCGGGCTCCTGGCTCAGCGGGGAGTCTGCTTCTCCCTCTCCCTCTGCTTCTCCCCCTGCTCATGCTCTCTCTCTCTATAGATCTGTGTGTCTCAAATGAATAAATAAAATTTAAAAAGAAAAAAAACAGTGTAACATGAAATAGTATCTCTGGATTGTCTTTAGATTTCCCGTCCAGTGATGTTGGACGTTTTGTCATCTGTTAGTTATATTGTCCTTCCATTTCATGTAGTATCCATATCCTTTGTCCTTGCAACACTGGAGTCTTTTAAGCATGGATTTTTATGTATTGTAGATTTTTACCCTTTGTCATAACTGCTGCAGCTGCTGAAAACATCATTTGTATTTCTTTTTATGTTAGTTACTTTTAATTATATGGGAATTTGAAAACTATTTATCTGTTTCACATTGATATTTTTATACTTTGTATTTTTTCCTGTTGGGTCAAAGAAAGGGACGTCCTGAAATGCTCTGTTGTGTTGTGTGTGTGTGCTTGCAACCTTAAATATTTAGATTTATTTTGGCTTATTAGTTAGCTCTCAGACTGCTAGCCAGCTCTCTCAACACTATGACATGACTCTAACCTTCCCCCTTGTTTTGAGAAGTTGATGTTTTGACAAACAACATGTCTATTTGCCCTGTAAATGCTTTCTTCTGTTTTAATAAGTTCTGGAACTGAGACAGTTTCAGGACTTAGAATTAAATTTTTCTGATGATTGTTTTCTATGTATTTCCACAGAATACGAAAGCTACAGAACAGCTTTTGGCGATCCTTCTCTGTTGCAATGTTAATTAGTACTTGTGAAAAGTTTAGCCATCTTTTAGGATATTTTGTTATTTTGTTTAAATAAGATTCTTTGTGTATATTTTAAGGTAGATGGTCTTGATGGGGTTTTTTTTGTTTGCTTTTTTAAAGATTTTATTTTTAAGTAATTTCTACACCCAACATGGGGCTCAAACCTGCAGCCCTGAGACCAAAAGTTGCCTGCTCTACCTACTGAGCCAGCAGGTGCCCCTAAATGGCCTTGGTTTTCGTTGAATTCCTTAGTTGGTGGAGAGCTAAGTTCTGCCTTCCTCTGATGTGACTGGGTTGAGCAAGTAAGGTGAGCTCTCAGGGAGCACAGTCACTTTGGAGTTGTTTCGGCTGAATGTTGAGTCAGATCTGGGTTCTAGTGAGCACGGTGCGTTTGTCCACTTCTTGGGGTTCTTTGTTGGTGTGGGTGACCCTCAGGTTGGAGGCTCAGGTGTACCCATCAGTCCTTTTTCCTTCACTGAGTCAGTGAGGCCACTGAGCCAGACCTTGGGAGCTCAGCGCTGGCTTTGTTCTCCTCCAAATGGGGTCCCGAGGACCTTGTGTTAGAGGGTGTGGCTTAGGCTGGGGTCCAAACAAACCTTCCCATTACCTCATTACTTGCTCTAGTTTATACCCTGGGATGCGCCCCTGTGGAGACAGGCTCTTTCGGTGATATTGAAGTTCAGGATCTGCTTCTCCACCCTCTGGCCAGCAGGATAGAGACCCGTGCGAGGGTGAGAGGCAGCTTTTCCTCCCTGCTCCTCAGGTCCACGGGAAGGGGCGGGCGGGGAAGGGGGCTAGCTCTCCCCACCCCATGGTTAGTTGAGTGCCTTATCATCCCATGGGGGGGAATAAACAAGTGGGTGAAAAAAGACTGAACTGTTTCCCCTCAACAGTTTCCTCATGTGGGATGGGGAAATGGTGTCATTGGGACATTGCCACCCCTCGGCCGCAGAGGGTTATCTTGGTTCAACAGAAATGGTGTGATGCCCCGTGTGAATGCTCTGGGCTGTGCATGGCAGGTGTACAGGGGACACGTCTGAGTGTGGTACACTGTGTTGTGGATGCTTAGGGTGTTTCTGGTCCTTCCCCGGTGTGGACCTGGCTAGTGTAGTTCCAAATGTCTGAGTTACCAGGAAGTAAGGGCTGGGAGTGTATGTCTTGGTTGTTGAGATTCTCTGGGTCTGGGTTTGGACCCTGACGTCTGTGAAAGCAGTTTTACCTGGGTGGTTGTGTGTCTTTGTGGGGCGAGGTCTTTGGGGCCACGTGAAAGAGGGTGAAACCTAAGGTGAGGGAGGCCAGGTGCCCTGTGGAGAATTCCCCCCTCCAGAGCCTGCGTGCCCATGGAGTTCCTGTGGCCTTTCTGTGTTCTCCACGGTTTACCGGTCAGAACTGAAGAACAGGGATCTCCAGGTCGAGAGTCTCCACATCACCTCAGGGTAATCATTTCCCAAAGGCCCCAAGCAGGGGGCAGGGATGAGGTTGCCAGTACTCTGGAAAACAGACAGACGTGCTAATTAGCTGGTTTCTCTGTGGAGGAAGAAGGGAGTCTGGCTTTGTTTACTGCTTCAAAGCTTTTGAGAGAGAGCTTTACCATGGTTAGGTTAAGTGATGCCCAAGGAGTACTCTCTAGGACTCCTAAACTTTGGGGTACTGTGCCTGAGCAGCCTTCCCCAGTCTCTGGGGTCCAGTTCCACAGAGGGTACGGCCATCCACCTGCCAGGCTTCTCTAGGAACCACGAAGAAGAGGAGGCTGTGTTTGACAATTCTAAGAAGCAGGATTGTCTCGTCCATAAAAAGGAACAGGGTTTCTACCATTTAGAACATTTTTCCGCCTTCTAGGGCATTTCTGGCCAAGTTGACTGTTTTCTGTGATAAACTTGCCTGAGCTTTAGGTTAAAAAAAGTTTATTTTTCTATATGCATGAAGCTAGTCATCTGTAGTTGGAGAAAACCCCAGAACTTTGGGGTTTTTGTCATGTGTGCAACATGAATGGGTGAATGTTGGTTCCCTTTAGTTAGTTGCCTGCCACGAGCCATCCCGACCCTAGGCCTGGTCTGCGTGCTGGGCTGCAGCCAGCAGGGTCCTTCTGCCTTTGCAGGAACCCTAGAGGGACCGCAGCCCTTGGTGCCCAGGCTGATAACGGGTACGTTGGGCATGTCAGAATCACCGGGGAGTTTGTCAAAAATGCAGATTCTGGGCCCCACCCCACACCTACTTCTCAGAACCTGCAGAGGGGAGAGGCCCGAGATCTGTATTTGGAATGAGTCGTTCGATGCTGCCAGCTGGGTCCCTCAGCTCCAGGGATGCTAAGGATCAGTTTTAGTTGAGGACGCGGAGGCCTGAAGGAAGGAGCTCGGCTCCCTGCAGCCAGCGGCGTGGCCCAGGCTGTGTTCAGGCCTGCTGTGTGCCCTGTGCCCAGGGGTGTCCCTGGTACCCGGGATTGCATTCATACTCCCTCCTTGGAGGGGACTTCTGTGGAAGTGCTGTGCTGAGGGTGGGGCCGGGAGCTGCTGGGTCGCGGTCCCCTACCTGGCTGGTTTCTGAGGCCAGACGGGCCCGGGCCAGACTCTCGCATCCCTGTCGGAGGGAAGAGGTGAGCAAATGGAGGCGTCCAGACTACTGTGCTGGTTGGTGCTGCCCCGTGACCAGGAGGTCGAGTGGGCACGGCACCCATTTCCAGAGGGGTGTGGTTTGCATGTCCCTGCTTGGCGTCCCTTTCTCAGAACGTCACGAGCCCATGGCCAGGCCCCTGAGGCGGCTCCCAGGAAGGGATTTTGCAGTAGCCACTCCTTGCGGCAGCAGCTGGTTTCTTCCTGGCAGGTGTGGGCCGGTTGTCTCCTCACTGCCCAAGTGGCCTTGTCTGTTTTGCCTTGGGCCCTGTTACGATTTGCCCTTCTCCTCGGCCCCAGGAGGTGGGAGGGGAGCAGGGGGCTGAGGGCGAGCATTCCCCTGTGAGCCCTAGGTCCTGCTGCCCCCCCAGGGGTCAGCTTAAGGCCCCCACCTCCTTCCCCACCACTGAGCCACGGCTTTGGCAGCAAGGGGTGGTGGAGGAGTTAAGGACCCACCTGGATTGCTGTCGGGTTCCAAAAGGAAAGTAATGGGAGCACCTGGTGGCTCGGTCGGTCGGTTAAGCGTCTGCCTTCGGCTCAGGTCATGATCTCAGGGTCCTGGGATCGAGCCCCACGTCGGGCTCTCTGCTCCGCGAGGAGTCTGCTACTCCCTCTCCCTCTGCCCCCCCCCTGCTCATTCTCTCTCTCTCACAAGTAAATAAATAAAATGTTTAAAAAAATAAATAAAAATTGGCATCCTCCGTTCTTTCAGAAATTCTCTTCTTTTTTTGGCTCTTTTTGGAGAGTTGACTTAACATGATTTTTGCCCAGTCTGTAGCTGGCACTGATGGTAAAGCAGTATCTGGACTCGTGCAGGAACACGGAAACGATTTGGAGCCTCCTCGAGTCTGTGTGTGAACAGGTTTGGGGGCGCTGTTCTGCAGCTGAACCTGTCATCTCATCACTCCCATGTCTGTCCACAGATCCCGCTTCTCAGAAGATGCACTATTATAGATACTCTAACGCCGAGGTCAGCTGCTGGTACAAGTACCTCCTTTTCAGCTACAACATTGTCTTCTGGGTGAGTCACCGAGAGCGGCCTCGGGTCCCTTGCGTCGTCCTTTATTCAGTAGATATGACTGTTCACGTACTGCTGATTGGCCAGGGCCCCTGCGAGGCTTGGAGGAGAAGGTGGGCGGGGCTGAGAGCCCAGCTCAGGCAGAACCAGCGACAAGTTAATTATAAAACCGGCTGTGAACAGTACTGTGACAGGGATGGCCAGGGTGATGGAAAACCAGGTTAATGGGCCCCTAGCCCAGCCTTGGAGGTTCAGGAACTCTCGGAGCTCTGGCCCACACGCAAGTCTGTTTTCCCTTCCCTGCCCTGGGGATGCTCCCAACGACACATGGGCAGCGGGGTGCTTCGTGCCCTCCTGACTGTGAGCCGGGCCCTGTTCTGTGCTCTGGGAGCGAGGAGTGGACCTATTCCATATGGTGCTTGTGTTTAACCAGTAATGGTATTAGCCTCCTGAGCAGCGGAGCAGGGAGGGGAAGCTCCTTGGCTAGGGAGGTGGGGGAAAGGCATTCCAAGGAGGCGACTTAAGGGCTGAGACCAGAGTACCCGTGAAGAAGCAGCCAGTGGGGGTCTGGGAAGAAAGCTGCAGGCTGGAAGAGCAGCATTTGCAAAGGCCCTGAGGCAGGAATGCGCTGGGCATGTGCGAGGGACAATGAGAAGGCCCTGTGGCTGGAGCCCAGTGAGTACAGGGGGAGGGTACACAAGTGAGGACAGAGAAATGAAGGAGCCAGGTCATGTAGGACCTTACAGTGCTCAGTAAGTAGGTGGAATTATTCTCTGCCTCTTTTAGTAACTGTTGGTAGGTTACAAGTTGGATCTGATTTTGGAATGATTCTGCCGAGTGAAGGGATGGGTGGTGGTACCATGTTCTGAGAGAGAATTTTGGGACAGACGTGTTCAGATGGTCTCTTGGCCGCATGGAGGTGTCCGTTTCCTATGTCTGTGACCATCTTGGAGATAAAAGTCTGAGTCGCATCAGGGGAAGCGGGGGAGGCTCGATGAGATCATGGAGGGAGAGTGTGTTGACTGAGAAGAGGAGAGGTGTGACCATGGAGTCTTGGGATGCTAGAGGTGACCTTGCAGAGGAAAGTCCATTCCAGAGTTGGCTGTGAGTGGGTGGGCTGAGGGGAGGCTAGGAGACTCTGAGGCCTTCCGCGTAGAGAGGACAGTCAGCTGTGCCACAGGGGGGTGACGTAGGATGAGGACAGAAAATTGGCATTGGCTTTGATGAGGTGGAGGTTGTTGGTGACCCTGACCAGAGCTGCTGCGTGCTCTGGGGGTGGATGGAAACCCACCTGGGGCTGGCTGAGGAGCCAATGGGATGTGAGACAGTGGAGACCGTGACTCAGCGCGGTTCTTTCAAGGACTCTCGCCTTGAAGAAGACCAGGAAACTCAGGCACTGGCTGGAGACGGTCAGGGCGTCAGGGGAGGTAACATAGCATGTGTGTGAAACCAGTGGGCTGGTTCCGGGGAGAAGCAGACACGGTGTCCGTGCAGGTGGCTGAGGGGACGCGGTCGTGCACCTTCAAGTGTTGCTTGTCAGCTTCTGTGTGGGGGACATTTGGAGAAGAAGGGACGGAATGATCAGCCATCATGCCACATTTTGCTTCAACTGTGGGTGTCGGCATGCCCTGTTTGGGCCTTGTTTGCCTTGCAAACAAGGCAGATTTACTAAGACTTCTCAGCTTTTTACCCTTGATTTTATAGCATCATCTCGCAATGATGTATCTCAAAGTTTTGGGGGGGTTTCTGTCCTGGAGAAACAGGGTGGGATTCAGTGGGTTGGTCATTCACCCCACGTCTTTTTTCTGTGCCCGGACAACCTGTCCCCAGCAACTTCATCATTTCCCTTGAAATAAGGCAACGCAGGACATCGTTCCTGTGGGCTTCTCCTAACGGGAGGTGTGTGTGGCTGCCTCATCCCCGCAGCGGATGGCTTCCCAGACCGGCCCTGCCCTCTCCCTGGCCCCACCAGGAGGCCCTGCCCACCGGCCAGATGTCTGGTGGAGGGCCCCTTGGCCTAGGCAGGCAGTCTGACACTTGGGACACTCGGACACCTAGCTGACGTGTTGTTCTCTCCCACCCCCAGGCTGTGCTTGCTTGGTCTTGTGCCCTGCCCTCTGAAGGTCATCCTGAATTTTGCAGCAAGAGCAAAACTTCCTGCTGCTGTGGCTGAGGGCCCGCTAATCTCCATTTCTTCACATTCTCTTCAGAACAGATTCTTTGCTCTTGGGAAGCTTTTTCCCAACTTTCCCAGTAATAACAGCTCGGCCACCCCAGATTCGAATAGCGGAGCTCCTGATTCCAGAATCGTAGCAAGTCTGCTTGATTGAAGGGTGCTGCCGTGTCATCGGCCTTCTGCAGGATTGACAAGTCTGTGTGGTCGAGAGTCTGTTTCTCAGTTGGTGTGCGCTGGGGCCCAACAGGAAGGGACAAAAGCAGTCAGGAAACCGAGGCACAGGAGAGCTTGGTTGGGGAAATGACCCAGGCGCCTCCCTGCCGGGTCTCTAGCAGTGATTGCTCTCTTCATCTGCCCAGGAGCTCAGGGGTGGGGTGAGGCCTGAGAAGCAGGGGGTAACCACCCGGGTGCCAGGCTGGACTCGTACCCACACTGAGTGATCCCGAGGAGTCTTCGTGTTTTCATTGTGAAATGTTGATGTCACAGGCCTGCCGCCTGCCTCCCAGGGTCGCTGGAAACAGATACAGTCGTATGCCAAGCCTTACCTCATCAGAGAAGTTTTCTCTTTGAAATGGAAGAAATAACCAAAATCAGACGATCTAACAACCCCCCATGTTCCCATCACCTCTCTTCAACATTTATCAACTCATAGCCGATTCTAATTTATATCCCCCCCACACCCCCCTCCGCCCATTGTTTTGAAGCAAAGCATAGATAATTGTTTTGCACAGAAGAGTTTTTGTATTTGTTTTGTTTTGGCGAATGAACAGAGGGACAGGATTGCAGCTTTGCTGGCAGACCTGGGCTTAGCAAGCAGGTTCAGATACACAGAAGGCAAGCTGTGGTTGCTTTGACCAGTACTAAGAGCTAGAACAAACAAGGTTTTATTGAGTGCTTTGCCCCATTCAGAATCATTTGCACACTGACATACTTCACAGCCAACACCTGTACGCTCTTAACAGGGATTTTAAAGCTCTCTCCCTCCAGTTCGGGGCTCAGATTTTCCCAAGGGACTGTTAGTACTCGCTTGGGGTGACAAACGGGGACTGAGCCACCCAGGTGCCCCACTTTCTACTTTTAAAAAAAATGTATTTTATCTATGTATGTATGTAGGCTCTATGCCCAATGTGGGGCTCGAACTCACAACCCCCAAATCAGGAGTTGTATGCTCCACCAACTGAGCCAGCTAGGTGCCCCTCTACCTTTTTTTTTTTTTTTTAATCATAGCCATTCTTTGGTTGTATTAATGAGACCTGTTTCAAGTGCAGAATGTCACTTTGACTTAAGAAAATGCAAATCAAGGAGTGCCTGGGTGGCTCAGTCTGTTAAGCGTCTGCCTTCGGCTCAGGTCATGATCCCGGGGTCCTGAGATCGAGCCCCGCATCGGGCTCCCTGCTCAGCGCGGGCGGCGGGGGAGGGGGGGTCTGCTTCTCCTTCTCCCACTCCCTCTGCCCCTCCTCCCTGCTTGTGCTCTCTTTCTTTCTCCCTCTGTCTCTCAAATAAATAAATAAATAAATCTTTAAAAAAAGAAAATGCAAATCAAACGGCAAGAAGATACCATTTTGCACCCATTAGGATGGCTATTATTAAAACATACAAGCACACACATCCCCCCACCAAAATAACAGATGTTGACGAGAATGTGGAGAAATCGGAACCCCTGTGCACTGTTGGTGAGAATGTAAAATGGTGCAGCCACTCTGGAAAATAGTATGGAGGTTCCTCAAAATGTCAAGAAATAGAATTACCATATGATCCAGCAATTCCAGTCTGGGCATAGACCCAAAATAATGAAAGAGCAAGATGTCTGCACACCTATGTTCACAGCAGCTCTATTCACAGAGGCCCAAAGATAGAAGCGGCCCAAGTGTCTACCGACAGATGAATAGATAAGCAAAATGTGCTCTGTACATGCAGTGGGACCTTTTTCAGCCTTAAAAAAGGAAGGAAATTGTGACATGTGCTACAACATGGGTAAGCTTTGAGGCCATCATGCCAGTGGAAGAAGCCCGTCACAGAAGGACAAATCCTGTATGGTCCCACTTTGGGGCAGTACCCAGAGTAGTCGGATTCACAGAGACAGACAGGACAAGGGGGGTTGCCAGGGGTGGGGGGAGGGACAAGGGGAAGTCAGTGTTGAGTGGGGACAGAGTGCCAGTTTTGGTGGCGGTGTTGCTCAACAGTGGCCGCCCTGAGTGCCACTGAGCTGGCCTCGCACACATGGTTCAGATGGCTAAATTCTGTATTGTGGCTACTTTCCCACAGTTCCAATTATAAAGCAATCTCTCTGACTTGCGGAGGAGGGGCAGCTGGGAGAGGTAAACCCTGGAGGAAGGGCTGTGGAGGGCCCTGTTCTTTGTTCTCACCCCACCTGGTTCCACAAAGAATTTGAGCCCTCGTGGTCTGGCCAAGTGACTCCTCTGGAGGGGATGATTCAGATGATGTCTGCAACTGCAGGATCGCTTCCCACCGGCATTGAGTTTAATCGGCGAAGATTCAGATAAAGCCCTTGCCTGGATCTGTTTCACAGTTGGATTGAAAGTGAAGAACTGAGGCCCCTTGTGGCACAGACAATGAGCCCATGTTCCGAGGATAGGAGAGCCCCCTGCCACTGGCCTTCTCGGAGACACGGGCAGCTTCCCTGTGCAGGGAGTGTGGGCATTAGCTTCGGAGCCCAATGGGCAGCCTGTTTGTAGGTGAGCAGAGAGCCACAGGCCTCTGGACTCTTGACCAGAGTCTCTTCAGGTCCCTTCCTTCAAAGCCACAAAGGCCTCCCATGAATAGGGTGACAAGTCGGGAAACTTTTAAGAGTGAAAGAGAGGTTATTAAGAATTCGGCCAGAACAACAGGTGTATCCCAGGGCTGTCCCAGGCACACCAGGACATGTGGTCACCCTACCCAGGAGAGGCAGAGCAAGTCTGACATGGAAGGAGTGAAAGGTCAGTCCCCTCCCCCTGCCCCCAGCACCTTTGTGGGTTGAGGGTCTAATTCTCTTTGACCTTATGGTGTGCCTCCTTTGATAGGGGACTCCCCACATCCTGCGGTGAGCTCGTGTCTCTGGATCACTCTGACTGATCTAGAAATGCCCTTATTTGAGCTGAACTCTGTTCATGTAACACCACGTCCCAAGGCCTGACACCCTCCCGACCCCCGCCTCAGATCTCAAATGCAATTTCTCTGCTTCTGTCTCTGCGTAATTAGTGTAATCAAAAAGGAAAGTCTAGGGCTTTAATAATGAATGCAGAGTATTTTCACTTTCATTGCTGAGAAATGGTACCTTTTTCTCTTCAAGTTTTATTTAACATACTTTTGTAATTGCATGGAAATTCTAGAAGACTACACAAGGCACCCCAGCTTTGCCCCGTTCCCTCCCCATGCTCCATCCTGTCTTCAGTCGCACACGCTTTCCCATCTCTGTGAGAGCATCCTTGCAGTCATGAGGTCTGCGTTCTCATGTCAGCATCCCCTAGCATAGAACATTCTAGGTTGCCACATAGTTTTCCTGATTGTATTTTTGGAAATTCCCATATTGGAGATTTCGGTTGTTTCCAATTTTTTTACTATCCTAGATAAGGATGCAGTGATTAGTTTGGTGTAGTACAGATTTCTCCCTTTGGTCAAGGGAGGGAAATTATTTGCTGGGATAGAGTCCCAGGAGTGAGACTAAATGGGTCAGAGAGTGTGTATGTTGTTTTGACCTGGCTGACATATTTATACAGTCAAAATTACTTCTCTAGAAGGGCTGCCCCAATTCATAGGAAATAGACCGCCTTATCTCCTAGGGGTGTGTGTGTATTTTTCCACATTTGCACTTGCCAAGGCCGAGGGCAAGGATTGCTTAATCAGGGATTCCACTAGAGCGCCCTGATGCTACTCCCTGTAGGCTTCAGCTCCTGATCTCACTTGGGCACGTGGGAGGCCGGGATCATCAGCAGGGATTTCTGATGAAGGGCTGTTCACAGCGCACTGTGATCATTGCCCGGTGCATGTGACTATTATATGCTCCTGGGGTGGTGTCAAGTCTGGGTACCTGGTGATGTGTATGTAACTCTGCATCCTTCCCTAGTAGATAGCTGGCAAGGCCCAGTCTACTGATTGGTCTCGTGTGCACGAGTGCCCTGTTCCCATCTTGGTTCCCATCTTCCCACCTTCTTCTCCTCTCTCTCGCTCTCTCTCTTTTTTTTTTTTTTTGCTCTAGGGAGGTGTAAATATCACCTCTATGGAGGTGTAAATTTGATAGAATAATACTTACCCACTTCCAGTGTATAGTTCGATGAGCTGACAGCTGTATACTCCCATGTAATCACCGTCACCCCGGTGAAGACGTAAAACCTTTCTGTCCCTCCAGAAACTGTCCTGTACCCCTCTGCAGTACTTCCCTCCCACCCCGTCCTCAGGCAAACTGTCCATCTGCCTCCTGTCACTCTGGTTAGGATGGACTCTCAGATCTGACTTCGTTTAGTGTAGGTGGTGTTTTCTCTGTTGTTCTGTTCTGAATTTCACTGATATCTTTAAAGACTTTAAAAAGTATTTTTAAATTTTATTTTTGAAAATTGTAGTAAAGCATACAGAATGATTTAGAATTGTCGTCATTTTTCGATGCACAGTTCAGGGGTATTAGGTCCGTTCACATTGCTCTGCGGCTGTCACCACCATCCATCTTCAGTCTGTTTCATTGATTCCTGCTCCTATTTTTTAATTACCATTTTTAATTTTTTTTTTTAGCGCGAGAGAGAGAGAGAGAGAGCATGTGTGAGCATGTGGGAGGGGCAGAGGGAGAGAGAATCTCAAGCAGATTCCCCGCTGAGTGTGGAGCCTGACACGGGGCTCGATCTCACGACCCTGAGATCATGACCCGAGCCACAATCCAGAGTCGGAGGGTTAACCGACTGAGCCACCCAGGTGCCCCTGCGCCTATTTTTATTTCCTTGATTCTACTTTGGGATTACTTTGCTTTTTTTCTAGCTGGGTAAAATAGATTAGATCATTGATTTTAGATCTTCTTTCCTTGTATAGGTATTTGATACTCTGTGTTTTTTACATCCCACACATTTGATACATTTTCATTTCATTTGGTGAAAATATCTTGTGTATGTGCAGTCTGTATGTAATGTGTCCTTTCTTCTCCCTTCTGGCTCACTTCAACAGTTTCTCTTTATGACTGGATTTCAGCAGTTTTATTATAATACGGGCTGGTGTGGTTTTCTTTATTCTGTTTGGGGTTCATTGGGCTTTTGGGATTTGGGGGTTTATAGTTTTCATCAGATTTAGGACTACTTTGACCATTATTTCTTCAAATACACACCTCCCCTCCCTTTTTCTTCTCTGACTCCTTGTTGTCTCGTGGGTCACTGAGGCTCTGTTCAATCCCCCACCCCTACCCTTTAGTTCAAATAGTTTCTATTGCTTTGTCTTCAAGTTGACTCATCTTTTCTTCTATAGTTAGTGTCTAATTGCTGTTAAACCCATCTAGTGAATTCTTCATTTCCAGTGTTGTATTTTCTATTTCTAATAGTTCCATTTGGACCTTCTGTTTTCTATTTCTTTCCTCATTATGTTTATATTTCCTTTTAAATCCCCAAGGGTGTGTACAATATCTGTTTTCATGTCTTAGCTAATTCTACCTTCTTTGTCATGTTTGTGTCTTTTTCTAGTTACTGAATATTTTTCCTTGTTATAGATCACAAGGAAAAGTAGATTTATTTCCCTTCTTGCCTATCTAGTAAATTTTTGTATTTTTTGTAACTTTTTTATTTTAAGTAGGCTCCATGCCCAACTGGGGCTTGAACTCACAGCCCTGAGATCAAGAGTCCCACACTCTACCTACCGAGCCAGCCAGGCGCCCCTGTCTAGTAACTTTTGGTTAGATGCTAGATATAGTTTTCCCATTTAAGCATTCCTCCTGTTTTGGTCAGCTCAGGCTGCCATAACAAAATACCACTGACTTGTTGACTTCAGTGACAGAAATTTAATGTCTCACATTCTGGAGGCTGAAAGTCAGGGATTGGGGTGCCGGCACGGTTGGGTTCCGCTGAGGCTCTCTCCTTGGCTTGCAGATGGCTGCCTTCTTGCCGTGTCCTACATGGCAGAGAGAGCTCTGGTCTCTCTTTCTCTTAATAAGGCTACTAATCATGGAGGCCTCACTCATGACCTCATCTAACCCTATTTACCTCCCAAAGGCCCATCTCCAAACACCATCACATTGAAAGTTAGGACATCAACATACAGATTTTGGGGGACCCAACATCCAGTCCATAACACCTCCTTAACAGTATGATGTCTTCTGAATCTGGCATTTTTTGCTAACTATTGTGTGTGAGATTCATTCATGCTGTCGTATGTAGTTGTGGATCATTGGTTCTCACTGTTGTATAATAGTCCATTGTGGGGATGGATCATTTGAGATTTTTTACAGTTTTAGGCTATTTTTTATGACCTGTTCAGGTACTTTAAAGACAAGACCAGGTTGGAGACCTGAATTATAGGGATGCCCGGGGGTTCGTGTGGCCAAGCTGAAGGAAATCCTGTCTTTGGTCTCTAGGTCCAGATGGTTTCAGTGTGAAAGTTCAGCGCAGGACTAGGCCGACTGCGGCTCACAGGCCTGGCTCTCGGCCGGGTTTTGCACATACAAGTTTATCGGAACACAGCCCTGCCCATTCGTTTACGTATTATCTCTGGCTGCTTTCCTGCTATAAAAGCAGAGTTGAGTGCTTGGAGCAGAGATCATCAAGCACAAAGCTGAAAATGTTTACTATATGGCCCTCTACAGAAATGTCAACTGCTGGCTTAGTATTTTGGTTTTCTCCCCACTGTTCCTCACTGAACTGTGCCGGCAATGGTAGAGGCTGGGGTGAAGGTGGGGCTGAGGCTGGGTTGGGGTTCCTTCTCTCTGTGCCTGGGGAGCTGCCTCTAACCTCCCTTGGATGACTCTGCCCTTCCTCCTTCCTGTCAAAGGCCTTGACACAGTAATTCCTGGGCGGGGCTTGGTGGGGGTGGGCTCTCTGTTATCTGGAAACTCAGAGACATCTGTGGAAACTGCCCCGAGTCCTCTGGGTAGTCCTTCCCCCTCCTCACTGGGGCCCCTAGCACGTGTTTGCTGGCTGTGCTGGAAAGGGCACACATGCTTCTTATTTTCAGAACCGCCCTTCCGGCAGGAGGAAAAGCTGGTGTGTGATAGCTGTGTGACCCCGCGCAAGGCACCATCCTGCCCTGCGCTTCGCTTCCCTCTGTAATGAGGAAGCCGGGCTCCAGTGTCCCTTCCGTCTCCCAGACCTTGCAAACTCCCACTGAGAAGTGGCTTAGTTTGGACTCTTTGAACGTGGGACTATTTGAAAGTGGCATTCCCTGTACTCTGTAGGGTTCAGAGTGGCTACAGTCTTGAAGGGCGAGGCTTCCTAACCCCGACAGATATCTTGAGACTCACTCTCAGCCCCCCGGGCTCTCAGGGTCAGGTTGGGTCTAGAGTCTCTGCCCTCTGGAGTCCTTTCTGGCCAGTAGTTTGAGTTGTTGGCATTTCAAGTGGCCACAAGCTCTCTGGTGTTTTCTGAACTCACCAGGTCTAGAGTCAGGGTTTCCTATCCTGGAAAGTGCCTGGACCATGGGGTTGCCACCCTGGCATGATTTATGAAGGCAGAGCTTAGGCCGTGGGAGGTGTATAGGCCTTTGCAGATTACTGGCCTCCAGCTGCTCAGTTTTGCAGATTGGCAGACTGAGGTCCAAGAGAGGGATGGTTTGCTCAAAGCCACAGGGTGAATTAGAAACAGAGCTGAGGTTCTGTTCTAGCTTCTTCCACTCTGTCCTGTTTTCTTTCCATCATTCTTTCTTACCTTACTTAAAAAGCCTTCAGAGGCCCTGTTTCCCTAAACTCTACTTCACTGTGGTCTCTGAGACCCAATAAAACAGATGCCTCTGGGAAAGAAGGACTTTCTCTTAGGACAAAGGCTGGAGCTGGAAGTTATTGGGGGGGTGGGGCACAGAGAGTCTGAAGGCCAGCAGATGCTGGGTGGCATCTGGACGGCCCCTCAATGCCTCTGCTCTGCTCCCCTCCCTTGCAGGAGGGCAGGGCTCCCTTGGGCCGGCTCCATGCCCTGGGGTAAGCATGTCACTTGTGATATACTTCCTTCAATTCCTGCAACCCTCCATGACCCAGGAAAGGTCATTCCCATTGTGCAGAGGAAATCATAGGCACAGAGGAGTTCCTGGACTTGGCACGAAGTCCTGTCACCAGACAGTTGCAGAGTGGAGACTGGAGCCAGGACCAGCTGACTTGTGCTGTGTGTTCAGCACTACTCAGGCCTTGAGTTTGGCTTACTCTTGGGTTTCCTTCTGGTTTTCATTCTGAGACTCCCATAGGCAGCCCTGTGAACGTCAACCTCTGACAACCAGGGGATTTGCAAGAACCAGAGGCCAGTGGGCGCAGAGCCTGAGAGCGTTGCATTGCTGCTGCTGGTTTGCCTTGAGCTCCCTGCAGGAAGGCCTCTGAGGCCTGTAAGAATTGCCCAAGTCCTTTTTTACACACCCCGAAATGAAATCTTGCAAGGGGCTAAGGCCACTGAAGTATGGGTGATGATGGGCTGCTTCTGAGCTGCTTGGTTTTGGAACCCTGCTCCTGTCCAGCCTGGCCGGTATCCTGGCCAGGTGTCTACACTTCCGTTGTCACTTGAACCTGCTTGGGTGAAGTGCCCCAGGCTTGCTCTCGTGGGGAGTGGATTCTGTGTAGCTTCCAGCCCAGAGTGTCCAGAGAGGACCCCTCACCTTCCACAGGGGGCCTTTGCCTCGGGGGGAGGGGTCAGTAATCTTTACAGTGACACCCTGCTTCCTGGCCACAGAGTGGGCCACAGAGTGACCCTCGCCACCTGAGGATATGGGTCGTGGGCTTCAGAGTTGCACAGCCCGAAAGCCCCTTCTGCGGAACTCCCGTGCCGTGGGGCCCCGTGCCTGCCCCTTGCGGTGGGGGGCTCAGGCAGCCGCTCGTCTTTCTGGCCCGGGTGGCTGCCCTGTGGGGGGTGGGATAATGTGCTGTCAGGAGGGTCAGAGACACCCGGTTTGGTTTGAACTCTGCCACTGGCTAGTTGTGTGCCTTTGGGCAAATAACCAAGTCATTCTACATCCGAGCTTTCCTGTTAGAAAAAGGGTGTAATAGTACCACACACCCGTGATGGGGTGTGAAGGGGCCCTTTAAGCGTAGGAGGTGTTGAATGCCGGCCTTGGCACCCAGGAAAGAGCGGTACCACTTGCCATGGTGACCACAGTGGTGTACATACCTGATGGCCCAAGGCCGGCCTCCCTTTGGGCTTAGTGGGAGTCTGGCCCCATCCTTTGGGGAGGGGATTTAATCAGGTCATAAAAGACAGACAAAGGAGGTTACTCTGAGGCTGGAAAGCACCCAGCTGAACTGTCGCTCCCAGATGGTTGGCCGCCAGGGACAACAGCCCAGCCCCACGGACCATCTGCCCCAGAGAGATCCAGGGGAGGGGGCCCCACTGGAAGCTGGGTGAAGCTGGCGAGTGTCCCGGCCTGGCTCATTCACGGGGCTGTTGGGGGAGCTCCCAGACAGCCCACTTCCCCTGTCTGGTCCTCCCTCAGTCTTCTCTTCTCTAGAATTGGTCCCCAAAGTTCCTGCCTCGGGCCAGTGTTCACTGAACCCATGATTGGACATGTAATCCCCCCCACCCTGCCGGTTCCTGTCTTTCTGGTGCAAGTTCACGTTAGTTCTTTCTTTAAAACCGAATGGAAAAACCCATGAGCCCTTTTCTTAGTGCCCAGTTGTTGTAAGAGAAGGAAATCTGGGCTGCAGTGGGAGGGAGCTGGCCCTGACTCAGCCAGGGGTCTCAGAGGAGCAGGATTCTCTCACCATCCACCGTGGTGCCACATGGGAGGTGGCTGTCATGGAAATCGGTTAGGAGGGGCTGCAGTGCTGTTGGGGACACTGGATGAGGCATAGGGAGGGACAACTTCCAGGACAACCTCCTGTCCTGATCCTGATGCCTCTTTGTAGGGCGTGACCATGGACCTGGCCCAGGCTGGGCTTTTGCTTGGCCCCCATTTGCTCTGAATGTATTTGGAGAGCATGAGGTGTAGGTTTTCTCATCCAAACAACCCAGTGAGGTGGCCGTGGTGCCATTTATTGAGAAGGGCAAGAGTTGGCAGGGGCTGGTTGGGGCTGGGAGAGCAAGGCTCCATTTGGGGCCATGTGAAGACTGAAATGTTGTCAGCTATCTTCCGTGCACAAGTCAACGTGGACATTAGGTATGGAGGTTTGGATTTGTGGGTCAGCTGTGTAGAGATGGTGTTTCAAGCCATGTGAATTATAGCCTCATCTAGAGAACCTGGGGGAGGCGGAGGGGTCCTGGACAGAGCAGTGAGGCTCGCCAGCATATAGAGGTGCCTGGGGGAGGATGAGCCAGCAGGAGAGGCTGAAGAGTGACCAGTGCTTTGTGTCGCCAAAGCTGAGCGCCTCAGAGCAGGAGGGAATGACCAGCTGTGTCTGGTCAGATCAAATAAACAGAAAAAAGACTTGACCTCTAGCTCTGGCAAGAGGCTAAGTCATTGGGGACCTTGAGGAATGGCGGGGAGGGAAGCCTACCGGATTCAGTGGGCAGTGATTGGTCACCTTCAGGCTTGCCTGCCCTGCAGTGTAAGACGCTTGGGGAAGGAGAGGAAGTGCTCATGCACCCCATCAAGAAAAACCAAGGCCTTTAGCCACTCGTTAAATCAGCGGAGGACCACAGAGTTGCAAAACCAGGGTGGCGTCACCAGACCGCGTGTTGTTCCCTGGAGTCGAAGCTGCAGCAGCGCCGGGGCTTTGCCTGCGTCCTCAGTGCTGGCCGCGGAGCCTGGCACTTAGGAGGGCCTCAGGCAGTATCTGTTGAATGACTTGGATTCTAGGCCCTTCTCCTCCACTGCTGGGTGTTTTCATCTTGGCCCTCTTGGGCCCATGTTCTGCTTTGTAAAGTGGACGGATCGGGTGCAGGCAGGGCTTCTGTGGGAACCAGCAGTGAGGGGTCTGTGAACCCTCTGCAATCCCATCCCAAGTACTGGGCACGGAAGCATTCTGTGAAGGTGGTTTGTGATTTCAAAGAGGTTGCGATCTCCTGGGGGCTTTCTTTGAAGGGCCTTCCCTTCCCACTCCAGCCCCCCCAGGGCCAGTAGTGAACAAAGGAGGCAGGGATTCTTAAAGTGTGAGAATATGCCTTGGAGAGGTGAGTCCTAGACAGACCTGGCCCCATTATTTACCGGGAGGTACTGATGAATGGCAGGCAAATGCTAGCGTGGTATAAAGAACTTAGGCAGAAAAACAGGCGGCTTAATTTTCAGAGACCAGGTGTTTTGTTTTATATGGAAAAAATCTCTGGTTTAGAAACCTGTGTGGTGTATGGGGGGCGCTTTCGGTTGTGGTACAGTGAGGCAGCCTGGTTCCAGTGGGGTGGAGGGGTGCCCCTTTTCTGGGGTGAATGCGTTGTTTAGCACAGGCCTATTTTAATTCAGTCACAAATAACCCAGTAACCAATAACACGGAGCACACATGGGCCCCATGTGGAGCAGAGGTGCCCAGGGCCCTGGAGAGAGGTTCTCCAGCATGGGGAGCCTGTGAATGCACCTGGGGGGCTGTTACAGAGGGTCATGTCTTCTTTATACCAGATCCTGCACTGAAGTGAGTTCAGGGGCTTTGGGAATGTGGAGGAAACAGGGCAGGGCAGGAAACAGACACATCACGATGTGTCTCTGACTCCATAGTGTCGAGGGCAGCCTCTGCTCTGAGATCTTCTTCTCTGCTCTCTGGAGCGTGGGGGCCATTGAGTTTGTCCAGATGTTCAGGGAAGGTAGGTGTAAGTTACGCCAAACACCTGGCCATTCCTTCGCTCTGGGGTAGAGTTCGCGTCATCTGCAGGGACCGAGGGCTTGCCTTGCCGCTGGCCCGCCTGCACGGACATGAGCCAGGAGCGTCCCTTGACTAGCAGTGTGGACGTTCCTCCAAGAAGCATGTTCATGGTGCTGGTTTCAGACTTAACTAATTCTCTCCCTCTCTCCCTCTCTCCCTCCTTCCCCACTTCTCCCCTTCCCTCCCCCCTCCCCTGCTTAGTTGGCTGGAGTTGTCTTCCTTGGAGTCGGACTGTGGGCATGGAGCGAAAAGGTAGGTGTCACTGTTAACCAGCACTGGGGAAGCATCAGGTCTCCGGGAGCAGGTGTGTTCAGCTTTAATTGCTCCTTCCAGACTCCTCCCTGACAAGCATTCTTGCATGGGGTAATGGTTTGTAGCCATTGGTCGTCACAGAGCCAGCTCTGGGAAATAGTTACTGAGCTTGTCGTGAGACCTCCTGGGCCCCTGGGACTGGCTCTGCTTCCCTGTGGTGGGGTCATGGCTGGGCTGGGCTGGGCTGGGCTGGGCTGGTTGGATTTTTGAGCTCCGGGAGTGTGGAGAGCCCTCTCTGCTGTTCCCAGAAGCCTCAGACAGCCTGGGGGCTTGTCCGCCCTCGTGTCCGGGGTGGGCCTGGGGCCACCTTCTGCTCCTGTCGGTGCCTCTGGGAGCGAGCACCTCCCTGAACACAGCTGTGTTCATTCCTGAAGTTCTTGTCCTTCTGAGATCGGGGGCAGGGCTGTGTGACACGCCCCCTGGGCGCCCTTCCTTACTCCCCTGTGAACCCCCTTGCCCAGCCTGTGCAGGAGAGGGGAGGTGGGGAGACCGGGCTCTTCCTGCCCAGAAGGACAAGGGGCAGTGGACGCTCTGAGGAGGGGACCGGACTCGCAAGCTGTTGAGCCAACGTCTGCTCCGCTGGTGGGTGCATGCTGGGGACGCAGAGCTGAAGAGGACCCTCCCTACAGGGCAGGCGGAAGAGGGGACAGAGAAGGAACAAGGCAGAACAAGGTGCCCTGGGCCAGGCAGGAAACTGGGAACTAAAGCATGGTCGAGCCTCAGGCCCGGGACCCTCTCTACCTTCAGTGGAAGCTCCCTTTGGTTCCAGGAGAAGGAGGCGGGAGCGCTTAGACCTGTGGGCTTTCTTGCCATGGCCTTAGGAGCTGAATAAGGCCCGCCTTGGGGTTTAGGCATCTTCAAGGTAGCCTGTGAACCCCTAAAGGGCAGGAGCTGAAGTGCAATGTCGCTTTGTCCTGCGGACAAACCCCGCAAGCCCCTGCAAACTGTGACTCATATCGCCACCGTGTGGCCATGTCCTGAACGGCAGCAGCTCCTGCTGAGCCCTGAGCGGAGGCCTGGCTACCTGGGAGCCTGGGAGCTGCCGGGTGCTGGGCCGGTGGCTCCTTTCTCCTTCCTCCTTTGAATCCTGTAGAACTCCTCAGTCGGTTTTGGTTCTCCCTAGCCACATGTGACTGTATGTATTTAAATTAGTTAAAATGAAACATGAGTTAAAATTCAGGTTTTCAGTTGCCCTCAGGTGCGCAATAGTAATGGGGCCAGTGGGTACCATTTGGGACAGTGCAGATATAGAACACCTCCCATCATCACAGAAGCTTTTATGGACAGTGCTGCCTTCGTCTGCGTGGCTGTTTTCCACCAGGGTGTGCAAAGTGAAGCTGTTTTCAGCTCAGGATAGTGGGGTTCTCCACAAACTGAGTGCAGAGTAAGCTGCCACATGGCCAGAGGTCAGGGTGAGGCTCTGGCCCTAAGGTGCCCTCCACTCCAGGCCTGGCATAGGGATCCTGCAGTCTCCAAAAAAGTATGGGTTCTGCCTGGGAGGGACTCACAGCCAAGGTGCAGCCCAGGATTGCTGCATGCGAGGGCCCTGGGAGCTGAGGCGGGCAAGGATCTGTGGGCAGAGAGGCCCCTAAGAGGGCAAGTGGGCAGGGGCCACGCTCTGTGTTCTGGCCTGGCTGTTAATGAGAGGGCTGAGCCTCAGAAGACAGGTCCCTGTCCTTATTTTAGCTCTGGACACAACCTAGCGCCCCGCGTCCCCCCCACCCCCCAGGCACCCTTGACTCCATGAGGCTGATGCTTTCTCTTGCCTCTTTCAGGGGGTGCTGTCTGACCTCACCAAAGTGACCCGGCTGCATGGAATCGACCCTGTGGTGCTGGTCCTGATGGTGGGCGTGGTGATGTTCACACTGGGGTTCGCTGGCTGCGTGGGGGCCCTGCGGGAGAACATCTGCCTGCTCAAGTTTGTGAGTAGCCACAGATACAGGGGCGGGAGGGGTGTGGGCTCTGCGGGGCGGGCTTAGCCCTTATCTGGCCGGAGAGGGTCGCAGCTCTTACAGCCCCCCCCACCCCCGGGCCCCAGCAGTGCGGGGAGGAGGCTGCCCACCAAACGGTAAGGTTTCAGGAAACAATTAGCTGAACCAGCTCCTCATCCCTGGAAAAACTGGGCCTCTCTGGTTTTCAGCTCCTGGAGGGAAGCAGCCAGCTCCTCTCCCCCTCCCTTGCCTCTTATTTCCCTCAGAAGTTCTAAAGGAATTGTTTGTTTGCTACTCACCTTTGCCCTTCTTTTTTTTTTTTTAATTTAAAAAAAAATTTTTTTTTAAAGATTTTATTTATTTATTTGACCGAGAGAGAGATAGCGAGAGCAGGAACACAAGCAGGCGGAGTGGGAGTGGGAGAGGGAGAAGCAGGCTTCCTGCCGAGCAGGGAGCCCGATGTGGGACTCGATCCCAGGACCCTGGGATCATGACCTGAGCCGAAGGCAGACGCTTAACGACTGAGCCACCCAGGCGCCCTCACCTTTGCCCTTCTTAGCTAAGATCAAAAGACATTGCCAGTAAAGTTAGGAAACCATTTCCCTCCTCCAGGGTGTGTGAATGTACTGGGATGTGCAATGCAGAATGCTTAATTTCCTGGCAGAACTGCCAGTTACGAAGAGTTTGGTTTTATATTTAGATACAAATTCACATTGAAATGCATTCAGTTAAAATTAAATAGCACCTGGGGGGGAAAACACATAATCGTGTTTTGCAATATATTATTTGTTGAATTTATTAGATCAAGCCTTCTCTTCCCTGGGCTTAATTTAAAAAGCAAAACATGTGTTGTTGTTGTTTTTTTTTCTCATTTTTTTTTTCCTCTTCAAAATATATGTAGTATCTTCCTTCTGTGTGAATGGAGGTTGCGTTTTGGAGGGCCTTGTGCGTATGTATTTTTGTGTGTGTATGTGGGTGTTTCCCCTTGTCTTATTCTGAGACCTTTGCCTGCCGTGGCCTCGCTGCTTAGAGCACAGGGTGACCAGTGGTGGTAATGGCCAGGAGAACTCACTCACTGCTGGCCGGACGTCTGCCGGATGGGAGGGGTGCGGCTGCGGGGGGCCCTTGCAGAAGGCCACCACTGTGGTGGCCAGGGGCGCTGTGCTTCTACAGAGGTCTTGACACGTACAGAGGGACTCAGATGTCCTGCATGAGCTGCGTGACCTCAAGCAAGTGACATGCCTGAGTGGTTTCCTTGTCCCTAAAGTGTGGGTGACAGTAGATTTCTAGCAACTTGGATGGTTGTGTGTGTGAGGAGAGTGGTCAGATACTGTGTCTGGGCCCCAGGCTCTGCCCTAAAGGAGCTGATGGCCTGGTGGGGTAGGTTAGCCGTTCATTCCCGGAATGGGGCTTGTTGGGGAGGGAGGCTACCTCACAGGAAATGGGTGACACAGTGGCTTGGAGCTTTCTCGTCCTTTCACTCATCTCTTACCAATGATGCTGTGATGTGGGTGGGGGTGCACATTTGCATTTACAGTTGGGGCGGGGCTGCCAGCCAGTAACATGGGATCCCCGGGGGCTCCGGCACTGGTCTCTCGGGTGTGGAGCCCACCCTATGTGGCAGGCACCGATCCCGGGTCAGATGAGGTTTGGCCCCGCCGGAGGCCGGAGGTCTGATGACTCTCAATCCCATGCTTGCCCCATGCAGTTCTGCGGTACCATCGTGCTCATCTTCTTCCTGGAGCTGGCCGTGGCCGTGCTGGCCTTCCTCTTCCAGGACTGGGTGAGGGACCGGTTCCGGGAGTTCTTCGAGAGCAACATCAGATCCTACCGGGACGACATTGACCTACAGAACCTCATTGACTCCCTTCAGAAAGCCGTAAGCACCGCCGGCGCTGGCCTCCCGGGTAGAGCGTGGGCTTCCCTGGCCGGGGACGCTGCTCCAGCCTCGGCTAGCGGGGAACCCGGGGCGTCCCTCCTCAGCACAGCAGGTAGCGGGGAGGCCGTGGGAGGTGCCGCTCCCGCCTCTGGTCAGTTTAGCTTTGCCCGCTCGTGGTTGCCTGGCTGTGTGGGCGTGTTCACAGTGTGTCCTCCCCCACTTGCATGGGGCAGGCGGTCTAGCTGCCCCCGCGGCCACCCTCCCCCGGGCCCAGATCTCTCCGGTCCCAGCCATGCAGGTGGCCGCAGGTCCCCAGGCACTGTGGGTACCCAGGGGCGGAGCGTCTCCTGCCCCCAGCGTGTGACTCACCGTCTGAGGCTATTCCTGTCCCCTTCCTCCCTGGGACCTTTTCCCCTTCCTGTTCGAGAGGGCAGAGCTGCCTGGAGGAAGCTTCCCCAGATGGGGAGGAATGTGACCTCCCTGGAATATGTCCCCAGGGGGCTGTCTAAGCCATCCCAGGCCTTGGCTTTGACTCCATCTGGCCCCCGTCTCCCCTGTGTGTGTCTGCACCTGGAGGCTTGGACCACAGCCATCCCTGCCCTGGGGGGGCCCACTCCCCGCCACCGGCTGGGGCAAGGCCGTCGTGTGATCTGTCTGTGCACTGCCAGAAAACCTCGCTTCCTCAGGGACTTCATGTGGAACGCTTGGGTTCTGAGAAGAAAATAAGCAAGCAAAGCATTAAAAATAACTCTGGTCCGCTCTCATGTTCACGAAAACTTGTTTACCCTTATGTCGGGGATCCGGCCAAACCCACTTATGTGACCAGAGACGCTGTGTCGTAATAGTGACCGGCACTCGTCTGCGATAGCCCCATTGCTGCCACTTCCTCCCGCCCCTCACTGAGCCTGCCGGCGGCTCCCGTTGTCCCAGCGGCCCGCTGCGCCCGGGTGCTCCTGCCCACACCGCCTCGCAGCCAGGGCGCTCTCCTTCAGTGGCACCTTTCCCCTTGAAAATACATTCTCCAGAGGCACTTGGTAAATTGTGGAGATTCCTCACGCTGAAATACTCGGGAATCATGAAAGCAGCTGGAACAGGGCAGGGTAAAGGAGGGGCATGGGATTTTATCTTAGAAGTGAAAGAAGACAACCAGGAATCCTGGTCATGTGTTGTGATCACGGCCACAGCCACGTTAGTAGTCAGGACAAGGGTGAAAACGGAGTCTGCTCCTGCTCTGGGGTGCCCTTGACATCACCGTGTTGTTGTCAGTGTTTGGCTGTTTTACAAGTTTTAGATGAATGGCGATTCTCTTTGCAGCTACACCAGATAATGGGGGGTGCAGAGATCCCAGGTTATGGGGGGCAGAGCTATGATTGTGTTACTGCCCACCCCGCTCACAATTCTGGCCTTGGGAGTTAGACGTCCAGCAGCTGTGTTTTGTAAGGAGGCACCTAAGGGAAGTAAGGCCAGCTTGGAAATTTCTCTGAGAGGGAGCCGCGCTCACAGCCCACAAGGCGGGGTTCTCGGGGGCACCAGAGAACTGTATCAGAGGTACTGAGTGGCCTCCGAGGAGGGTGAGGAATCTGCTCTGAGCTGAGGGGAGGGGAGGAAGGGGAAGCTCCAGGGGGAGGAGGGTCTGGACCAGAGTGCCGACCCCCAGCGGAGGCCAGGGGGCACTTCGGAGCCAGTCCTGCCTGCTGGACCCGGCGGGGGTGGGGGTGGGGGTCATGGCCGAGTTTCCTGGTTTCCTTCTTAAAAGGCTACCCAGGTCACCATGCTCAGCATCTCTGTGCATGCAGGAGGTCGGTGGGGGGCCTTGATTTCTCTGTGTGTACGTGAGCAGCACTTCCTCTCGTGTCCCCGCTCCCCTGTGGGTGGTCAGAGCCCTGGCTCAGAGCCGGAGCCCCTGACAGCTCTGGGCTTTTGTGATCCCAGAACCAGTGCTGCGGGGCATATGGGCCTGAAGACTGGGACCTCAACGTCTACTTCAACTGCAGCGGTGCCAGCTACAGCCGCGAGAAGTGTGGGGTGCCCTTCTCCTGCTGCGTGCCGGACCCCGCGGTGAGTTGGCCTGCCCCGGGGCTCATGGAGCAGTTCCGGACTCCGGAGGCGCCGGGCTGCTTCTCTTCGGGCCACCCTGTGCTCCCTCCGCACACCACCGCCCGGTTCCTGCAGTGCCGAAACCCTCTGTGTGTAAATCCCAGGAACGGTTTTGCATGACCTGCCCTTGCTCTAGTGTTCTGGGTGAAGCAGGAGAAAACCAGTCGTGTCCCTCCCTTGAGGGGCTCTCACGCAGGGTGCCTGGACGAAATGCTAGAAACGCGGTGAGCCCTGGGCCGCCCTCTTCACTGTCCTCTGGAGAGAATGCCTGGGCGGTGGGGGTACTCACCGTCTGGGGTGGTGGAGGATTCTCGCCTTTCTTCTTCACCTGTTCTCATTCCCAGCCCATGGCTCGGGTCCCTGGGTTCCAGAAACGGGGCTCTTGGGGTGACCTGCGAAGGGGCACTGAATGTTTGCTAGAACTGTGAGCCCTTTACAGCTGCGGTACTGGGCCCCGGGGCTCCGAGCAGGCCCGCTCCCCAGCCCAGGAGAGGCTCGGGTTTGCTGCGGCCGCACAGCTAGGGCCTGAGATCCCCACTGTGACCATGAAATACTGAGCGAGCGGAACTTGCATCTCCCAGCGCAGACACTAGCGAACTATGACCCGTGGACCGGATCCAGCCTCCTCTGTGTAGGATCTTTGAGCCGAGAACAGTTTCACCCATTTTTAAATGGTTGACAATAAATGAAAGGAAGGATAATATTTTGTGATAGGTGAAAATTATATGAAATTTAAATTTCAGTGTCCATAAGTGAAGTTTTGCTGAAATATGGCCATGTGCATTTGTTTATGCATCATCCATGTCTTCCTTTATGCTCCAAGAGCAGAGTTGAATAGTTGCTATGTAGACAGGTCTCCCTCACACACACAGCTGGCCAACCTTTGTCCTAGTATGAAAGGTTAGTTGGCATCGGGATTAAAGGACGTGAGCTATAATGGAATTTGTACAGGTGTTTGCTGATGTTTGGTTGGGACTTTTCTAGAACCTTCCACCATTAGCTTCCCAAGAGATCAAAAATGACTAATTTTTTCCTGCTTTTCTTACAGCAAAAAGTTGTGAACACACAGTGTGGATATGATGTCAGGACCCAGGTGAGCACCCGATGCATGCAACTTTGAGTTCGTCAGGTTTATTCCCTGTGGTCCAGCATCCTGATTTAGCGCAAGTGCAAATTGGAGTGGGTAAGACTTGAGTCTGCCATCTAAGCTGGGAGCGAGCTGGGTAGGAGCCGCTGGTGGCAAGACTCCCGGGAACAGTGAGGGGGGTGATTCCCAGCTCTGTGAACTGCAGTCACAAAATCTAGCAGTTACTGCATTAGTGGAAAGAGGTCAGATGAAAGTTTCGGGAACAAAGGCTATATTTTTAATGGCTCCTTGGAGTCCCAGGAGGTGTCTGTTCTCTAGGAGTTCAGGATGAAGCTGTAGGAGCGTGTGGCTTGGTTTAGCTGCCATATGGAGGCGGGGGTGACAATGAGCAGGGAGACAGGTCTTGGGGCGGGAGAAAGGCTCAGTCCTCCAGGGCTTTCTTCAGGCCACAGGGGGTGTGGGAGTGAAGAGAAGTGAGTGTCCCCCTCCCCGCCAGCACTGCTCGGTGGCCTTTGGTGGTGTGAGTGACTGATGTTCTGAAGGAGGGAACTTGGGGAATCCACGAGTACCCCTCCTGTTGACCACAGACATCAGGGATGTGTGCCTCCGGTTTGGGAGGCCCAAAGCCCTTCTGCAGGGACCTCCGTCAGTTGCATGGGACGGGCTTGCACCAGGATTGTCCTCTCATTGCCACTTGTGTTAGATTCTAGGGCTGTCATAACCAAGTAGCACAGACTGTGGCTGAAACAACAGAAACGTCTCTCCTCAGAACTCCGGTCAGAAGTCCGACATTAGGGTGTTGGCAGGGTTGGTCTGAAGCCTCTCTCCTGGGCTTGTAGGTGGCTGCCTTTTTCTGTGTGTGTGCCCACCTCGTCCTCCCTCTGTGTCTTTTGGTGTCCTGATCACTTTTTTTTTTTAAAGATTTTATTTATTTATTTGATAGAGAATGAGAGAGAGAGACCATGAGAGGAGGGAGGGTCAGAGAGAGAAGCAGACTCCCCGCTGAGCAGGGAGCCCGAAGCGGGGCTCGATCCCAGGACTCCAGGATGACCTGAGCCAAAGGCAGTCACTTAACCGACTGAGCCACCCAGGCGCCCCTGATCACTTTTTATAAGGACACCAGTCATATTGGATTACAGCCTACCCTGATAACCTCATTTTAATTTATTTACCTTTTTTTTTCATATGGTATTTCTCTTTCTCTGACTTATTTCGCTTAGCATAATACTCTCTAGCTGCATCCACGGTGCAAATGGCAAGATTTTATTCTTTTTTTATGGCTGAGTAATAATCCGTTGTATATATGTAACAGATCTAGAGTTTGGGTTCGGTTTAGGGCCAGCATAATGGTTAGGGTTAGGGTTGGGGACAGTGTGAAGGTATGTGCCTATTATCCTGCAGTTCAGAGACCTCTGTGGAGGGATAACTTTAGAGTTAGGGTTATTGTTAGGGTTAGGGGTTAGGGGCTAGGGTGAGGGTATGGGTATGTGCCTGGTATTCTGCTGTTCAGAGATCTCTCCAGAGCATTGAGTTTAGCGTTAGGGTTAGGGTTATGGGTTATATTACCTCTTTAAACACCCTGTCTCCAAATGCAGTCACATTCTGAGGAATTGGGGGTTAGGACTTCAACGTCTGAATTTTAGGGGGACACAGTTCAGCCCCTCACCCCGCTAAAATGGATTACTAATCCATCAGTGTTGCCATGGGCGAGGCTGTGTGTGGGTGAAGGTGGGCTGTGTGTGCTGAGGGCACCTCCTGTGTGCCTACTGAGTCTCCGCTAAGGGTCAGGATTGGAAGGAGCCCGTGGGCTTACGACCGTTCCTGTGACCCTGGCTGCTGGAGCCAAGCTTAACTGGGTGGGGGACACAATCTGGGAAACCACTGTCCTCTCCTTCCCCAGCCAACTTCTCTGACTTAGAAGATGCTGAAGGCCCTTCTAGTTTCTCTCTTTAAAGGCACATCTTCCTTCTTGAGCCCTGAGGCCCCTCCCTCCCTGTCCTTCAGATGTGGGCTCTGGGGGTGTGTCCCTCTTTCAGTCTGGGGAGGCCCAGTGGGAGTGGGTAAAGACCACCACCAGGGAGCCTTTGTTGGGGCAGAGTAGAAGATGCAGACTGCCCAGGGAGAGGGGAGAGGGCGGAGACCGAGGCAGGTGGATGCAGTTCTCCTGGAGAGTTCTGTCCGTCCTTGGCACCTACCTTCCAGCACCCTGGCTCCCACCGAGCCTCACCCTGCCCACTGCGGGAACCCTCTGGGGAGCTGGGGTGGGGATGCCCCGCATGCCTTGGGCTCAGGTCGCTGTGGTGTTTCCCTGCAGCTGAAGAGCAAGTGGGACGAGTCCATCTTCACAAAAGGCTGCATCCAGGCACTGGAGGGCTGGCTTCCGCGCAATATTTACATCGTGGCCGGCGTCTTCATCGCCATCTCCCTGCTACAGGTTCGTTCCCCCTGCCCTTTGTGGCTTCCTCTGTCCTTGTGGGTCGCACCTGTTCATTTGAACCAGATGGCACGTGGGAAGACTGGTGGCCGAGAGAATGGGGAGGAGGAGGGGAGGCAAGAACTCTGCGAATCCGAGAAACCAGGAGTTCTCCAGGGTGCCCAGGGCTTGGGAGGAGAAGCCGGCAGCCCCCAAGCAGCCTCTGGGACAGCCGCCGCCGCTGTGCGGAAAGCGCATCGTTCACCTCCCACACGGTGCTGTGAAGAGGGTTCCTGACGGCGGCCCAGGGTCTGCTCACCATCCACACACCCCTTCCTCCTTCACCCCGCGAATGTGTGTTGAGTGATCTCTGAGGGAAGCTTAGACACAGAAGCACCTAGAAAAGGAAAGAACAAATTTACTTGCCAAACGGGCAGAGCAGTCAGACTTCAGAAGGACAGGCTCATCAAATATAAACCACAACAAGAATTTAAAGGGGAAATAAAATTCCAAGATTTCCGAGTTCACGTTGGTCTGTTTCTGGTAGAAAAACTGTCTTCCCACATGACGATGCTGGTCACCAAGGTCAGACGGCAGCACAGCTAAAATCAGGGAGAACCTTGTTTTTATTGTGGAATCCAGGTTTACAGGAAACATCGAGATTTATTATTTTGTGTCGAAACCAGTCAGGTGACTCTGTTATTTTTGGTTTAACTTCGGGTGCAAAGTGTGCCCCAGCTCATGGTATGTGGCGTGCATGGCCTTGTCGGAGGCAGGCCTTCTGTGCTGTTTGCTGTGTGCCCCAAACTTCTAGGCCCCAGGGATCTAGCAAAACAGACCCCAGGACTTACTTTTTCCTGGTGGGTGGGTCTTGTTTTGCCACAGGCCCAGTTGTTCTGTGTGCTGCGTCCTCAGTGTGCAGAGCAGGCCCGGGGCTGGTGTGCAGTGCAGGCTTCCCCGTGCACCTCGCTGTCGGGCCCCAGCGCTGACAGCCTGTCCTGGCTTTGGTTTCAGATTTTTGGCATCTTCCTGGCGAAGACCTTGATCTCGGACATTGAGGCAGTGAAGGCAGGCCATCACTTCTGAGGAACAGAGGTGAGCAAGCAGAGCTGAGCCACGCCATGGAGGCCAGAGCCCTTCACTCTTGTCAAGTCTACATCCAGAGGGAGAGAAGTGGACGCACCCAGCCAGAGCCAGCACCCTGTCTTCGGCCTCAGCGTGCCGCGACCTCCCTGTTTCTGTTTGCTGGTGCTGAAGACCGAAGGGCCCCTCTGACCTGCACGGACTTGGGACGGAGACCCCCCCCCCCGGGGTCTACCCAGAGACAGAGAACATGTCTTTAAGCAGGGGTGGTGACTCTGAGGGACAGAAGGCTCCCGTGGCTGTGAAAAGGGCTTGACTTGGTTCTCCTGGAGACTAAGCGTGTCTGCAGGGCACCCTGGCCTCCCCACTCGTGTCACTGGTGCTGGCCCGGAGGGCAGCCTCGTCTGCTGCGGGTGGGACATGGGGGCGGGGGGACCCAGCAGACATGGACGAGGCTTCTCCCAGCAGCAGAAGGACCTGGGGAGGGGAAGGGGCACAGATGGACCGTGCCAGCAGAGCCTGTGGTGTCTGCACAAGTCGGGGGATGTTTGCAGGATCCTCAGCCATGTCCAAGTAAGCCTGAGCCATGTGTGGACGGTGCCCCGGAGCGCCCCCTCCGCTGCCCCACCAGGGCGAGACCCGCCTCCAGCTTCGACAGCGATGTGCCCGATGGCACGGGGGGAGGGGGGCGTGGGCAGGGTTCTCCTGAGTCGGCTCTCCCTCTCTGAAAGTGTGTAAATAGTTTATTTATAGGGATAAGAATGTTCTCACACCGTTTCTTCATTTCCTCTGGCATTCCCTCCAAGCAGCCTTACACGGTGTCTGGGACTGAAGCCATCCCTCTCAGTTCCCTTGAGTGTCTCAAGAACCAACCCCATCACTTCCCCTTTTCATGCCTCACAGCCCAGGTGCACACGTGCGCTCCCCCTTCCTCTGTGTACCCCCAGCTCACATGCACCCACTCCCCTCCCCAGCTTGGCCTCGCCGGCTTCTGGTCTTGGTGCTACTGAAACCGCCACCCGGAACTTGAATCCTGACACACACACACCACCCCCCCTCCAAGGCAAGGGCCAGAGACGGCCAGCCTGGAACCTGTGACCAGGGCTCCTGTCGAGGCCACATGCTAAGGGCCGCTGGTCGGCCTGGCATTTGCCTCTCCCTGGAGAGCGGACCTGCAGCTGGGCCCCTGTGTGGAGCCGGAGACCCCAGCCTGCAGCTGTGTAGAAGCTCGGGATGGTTCTTTTTTTTGGCTAACCTTTGTGATGACCCCCCTCCGCTGTCCCCAGTCAGGATGTCTGTGGTGATCATGTCCACCCTCCCTGGCAGGGCTGTCCTGGGGCTTGCTCTCGGAAATGAAGTCTGTCTTATGTACCAAATGGTTTGTGCGTCTTTGGCTGGGCTCCTCTCTTAACGCTTCTCTGGATCTTGTACCAGTTCTGTCCTCGTCATTCAGGGATTGAGTGCTACCTTCACTGACTTGCCGAAGTGTACATGCTAGTGTGGTGTATACTGGTGGGTGTTTGTTGATGATGTTATGATTTTTGTTTTTGTTCTTTTTTTTTTTTTCCTTTACAATTTTCTCTGTAGACTAGAGGAAGAAGAATGCTTGTGTTTTCAGGAAGTATGATGCTTTTCTTTGACTGCCAAACTCTTTTATGGAATATATCTTTATATTAATGCTGTTGTCCTGGTGGTTTTTATTTTGAGTGACATCAAGATGGCATTAAGCATTGCAGGGGTAAACTCAGCTGCCAAGGGAACCAGGGGGACTGTGTGTGACTCGACCCAACAGGACAGTGGAGGGTAACGGCAATCATGGTCGGCACAATCCGGAGTAACTTTCATCAGGCGATTTGTTTTAGATTCTGCATGCCACTTTCAGTTATCCTTTGTGTGGCGGTTACAGCTGGACCAAGCGGGCTTGCGGCTTGGTCATGCTCAGCCAGAAGCACGAGGCAGAGCTTTGACTCTGCAGGCCGGGAGGAAGTGCATTAGGCTACCTCTGTCCAGCCCCGGGCGGTATGATCCAGGCAAGAGAGCTTGGGGACACTGGGTCGGGATCTGGGCACTGCTGCTACACGGGTGTGTCTGGACCTGCTCGCCCATCTGTGAAGGGTTAGTGTGCCTCTGACCCATCCTGCCCCGGGGGAGATGGTGGCTCCAGACCCAGCGCTGCTGGTGCGTGGACCCCCAACAGCTTAGCTTCCTGCACCGCTCCTGCTGGCCCATCTCTCGAGCTCGACTGGGTGGCCCGACCCCTTGCAAGTCTCTTGACAGCTCACAGCCCAGCTCCGGGTGAAGACTAGCTATGACTTTTTCGAAGTTGAGTTTGTTTTTCAATTAGTTTCCAAAACTCTGGCCATTGGAGCCATCCCCTCTGACTCTCAGCGGTTGGAGAATAGAGAGGAGGCCCAGCGGAAGTGGTGCACGTGTGGCCGTCTCCAGTGAACCCACCTCTGGAGCCACAGTGCAGCCGTCCCGGCCCTTCCCTGCGCAGCCCCCATACTCCCTGCCCTCCCAGACCGGGTGGAGGCCAGTGTGACCTGTGCACGTCCCCCCCTTGCCCCCACATACGCTCACTGTAACGTGTCTGGCTCTCCCCTTATCCTGCCCGCGCCCCTCCTGCCCCCTCCTCGAAGGACTCGGCTGCATCATTGTTCTCCCATGTCCTCGCCCACTCACACCATTACATCTTGCCCCATCTCCGAAAGCTTGCTTCGGCCCCCTCGCCTGCCTTCCTTCCCTTCCCGGGGAGGCTCCTTGTCTGGGTCTCTGTTCCCAGCCCTGCCACAGCCCACCCCTCTCCTCCCTGCCTGAAAGCTGCTCACCCCCTCACCAAGCCCTGTTGGCCTCTGCAGCTCCCAACACTCTGAACTATCTTCTGCCTCCGTGGCCCAGGCTCGCCAGGTCTCGGGCGCTCGCCCGCCCGTCCTTGTCACGCCTCCAGCTACGCCTGCCACTGCCCAGCTCACCCGTCTCCGGGGTGCCCCCTGCCTGAAGGGCAAAGCTGTGAGCTGGGCAGGAAAACCACCCAAGCACAGGAAGCCAGTGCTAGGTTTCCCCACATGAATAACAATAAAAATGAATTGGCTATGGAACCTCCTGGAACATAGGAAGTGCTCTGGGTCCTTAACAGTTAAATTCAGTCACCAGAACAGCTCAGAGGAAGCCATTTTCATGCCCAAATGTGAGACTCTGAGAAAGGGGAGCTCCTGTTGAGGATTAGGAAGATCTAGATTCAAACTCTGGGAGCCAATCCCAGAACCTGTACCTATTAAAGTAGGCCTGGCTCCTGCTGAGCAAAACCACATCAAGGGCAAGCCTGGGGAGAAGCAGTTTTCTGAAGATTGTCCCGCTAACGAGCCCTGTGGCAGATCAGCAGGCATTTGGAAAAGGCAGGGGAGTGCTCACTCCTGCCTCTGGGCCTGGATTTGGGAGAATATGGTTCTCAGCCTTACTCAAGGCGCTCAGATCATCACGGTGCTCAGCCTTGCCCGTGAGGCCCTGGCTTTGGGCAGCAGGCTCACCTCCCTGCAAGGCCAGAGCTGCCCTCCACCCAGCAAGCCCACAGAGGTCTTTCTGCACCAGGTGGTGAGGAATCGGACATGGCCTTCTCTCCAGGGGATACTATGTAAGGGACTGCCACCAGGGTGGTAATGGGCACTCATCTGAGTGTGGGCCTCTGCAATCTTAGGGACCCTGAGCAGAGAGCTCCCCAGAAGAGGAGTCCAGCAGTGAAGGAAAAGCCTCAGTCTCGGTAGCAGGGGCCACCTGACCGCTCTTGGTCAGCAGCCTCAGAGCACGGACTGCAGAGGCACAGAGAAAGGCGAGGGGCTATTGCAGTGGTCCCAGCACCCAAGGAAGGATCCAGCATCCTCGGAAGTCCTGCCCAGGTGGCAAGTGCTCAGGCCTGCCACCCAGAGGCGCAGTGCCTTTAGCAGTACCAGATGAGTAGAATGACTGTATGACCTTCACAGGTGGGCATTTCCAGCTCTAGGCTCATGCATGGTGTCTGTCCATGGGCCACAGGGTTTTTTGGTTGTCTGCCCCTAAACTGTGGTAACTTGTCCCAAGTGATGGATCTTGGTAAAGATGCGTCCACAAGCTTGTGTTTGTTACTCAAGAGGTTGCTGCCTGGCCTGCCAGGGCCGACAGGACACTCTGAAAATCCAGAGAACCGTATACCTTTAGTGCTGTTTTAGCTCTCCGCCGACCCAGCAAGACCTGGCTTTGCCTCCTCTAGACGGCAGTAAAAAGGTACGTTCATTCTCAGAATGCTGTTGGGGTCTCCAGATGCTTCCAGAAAACCTGCCGTGGGCGCTGTGGAATAAGGACTGGGGAGTGACTTTGACAGGAAGAAAAAGCCAAGCCTACATTCAAGTGGATGCTGTTCTGGTGAAGTGACCGATTTCAGAGAGCCCAGCTTTGGAGGAGGAGGAAATCAAGTATTCCTCAGGAAGGTCAGAGACCATTCTTTCTTCCGCCTTCTTCCCATGCCCCGCGTCTCATATTTCAGTGGGCGCTTCAGAGGCATGGTTTAATAACTACCAAAGTAAATTATCACCTCGGACTATAATTTTATCCCCTCAAACAACTTTAAGACTAGTCATTTTATACGTATAAGCAATCTAAACGTGCGCTAGTATAATGTGAAAAAGTACCTTTCCCGTGTTTCCCCGTTCCCCAGAGGCAACCGCTACTAAGTATCCTTCCAGAAAACGTGGATGCATATTCAAATATCTTTTTCACACAAATGAGGGTCATGTTTTACATAGTAGTCAACAATTAACTTTACTTAGTATATCTCAGAAATCTTTCTCCATGAGTGCCTACCCATCCACGGTGCATTTTCACAGTCACACTGCCCACAGCAGGACCGGCCAGCCAGTGAATGAACCTTGCTCTATTCAGGGGAGTATGTTTACAGTTGCAGGTAACAGAAAACCCAGTTCAAACTGGTTTATACAATGAGGGGAGGTTTTTGGCTCCTGAAACTGGAAAGTCCAGAGGTGGGGTGAGCTTCGGGGTTGGTTTGATCCAAGTGGCTCAGCGACGCCGACAGGATCTGGTTTCTTTTATTCTCTCTGCTCTGCCTTCCATAGTGTCCCCATGGGCCAAGGCAGAGGGAAGGCAGAGCCGTCACGGACTAGCTGGGGCCTTAACTGTGATGGGAATGGCATCGTAGCGAAGCCATTGAGGGAAGCTACCCCCCACCCCCGCCCCAGAACCCCCTGTGCTCGTCCTTCCTACTCAGACCACGCGTCAGGGCGACAGACCCCTGTGGAAGGGGGTGAACATTGAGGAGGCTGCCAACAACCCTCATGATGCTTTTAGTGGATGTTTTAGTTGGTGTGGTGTTTTGTTGTTACAAGGGCTTATAAAAACTTCATGGTATTTTGTTGTCAGAATGACTTCCTAGAAGGGTTTGCAAGAAAAACATGTTTTTAAAGGAGTTCTCCAAGGCGGTGGACTGACACTGTAATGATCGGGTACTTGGGGCTGGGGCATGCTGTGAGCATGAGCATCTGTGATGGAAGTGTGGGCTGGTTCTGGGCCAAGGGGGTAGATGGGTGGGGGGCGATGTCTCTCCAAGGACCCCTCCCACTAGCCTGTGGCTCTCTAACAGCACAGCTTCCACAGAGGGGCTGAGCAAGATGGGCAGGGGAGCCCTAGCCCGTGGGAACAGTGTTGGGTGGCATCCTTGTTTATCAGTGAGGACAAGCACTCAAGACCCAGTGCTTCCCCTGAGGTTGCATAGGGAGGGAGCTGCAGAGTCTGGGCAGGCACAAGCCTGGCCCCTGCCAGCCTGGTTGAAGCTCTAGGATGCGACACTTGTGAAGTCAAGGAGCCACCCCAATCGGAGGGGTAGACGAACCATGAGAGACGATGGACTCTGAAAAACAAACTGAGGGTTCTAGAGGGGAGGGGGCTGGGAGGATGGGTTAGCCTGGTGATGGGTATTGAGGAGGGCACGTTCTGCATGGAGCACTGGGTGTTATGCACAAACAATGAATCATGGAACACTACATCCAAAACTAATGATGTAATGTATAGGGATTAGCATAACAATAAAAAAATTTTTTAAAAAAGGAGCCGCCCCATCTCCCCGCAGGCCCTGGTTCCTTGCTATGCGGCTCTGGGGTGCAGACAAGCTCACACGGCCTGATTGCGCCCCCTGGCGGCTGGGCGCTCCTGGAGAAGGGAGGCGCCCGCGCTGGGCTCCGCCTGCCGGCAGGGCCACTTCCCCAAAGAGGCAGGTACCTGTGGGAGGAGAAGCTGGGAAGGGAGAAGAGGAGGTCTTGGCTCCGTGGGGGTGCAGCCCCAGTGGAGACGGGGATGGGCTGTGGCGGCCTCTTCCACTCCCCTTGCAGCACCAGGCTGCGGAAACCAGAGTCATTATGTGAGAGGAGAGGGAGTCTGGACCCAGATTCGATTGGGTTAGGACCTGTGCTGTGGTGGGAAGAAGCCTGAGCCTGAGCTGGAGTTTGGGCTAAAAAAAAAAATTTTTTTTTTTAGTACCTCAGTTTCTTCATTTTAATTATCTTTCTTTCACAAGGTGCCCAGGAATATTCCGTTCATTAGTAGAGATGAAAGAACGCGGGGAGCCATGACTCCCCAGCCACCTACTCCTCACTAACTGTGTGGCTTTTGGCAAGTTACTTGACCTCCTTGAGCCCTCTTTGTAAAATGGGGACAATAATGGCCCCACATGGGGTTGTCTTGAGGATTACATGAGCTGAGGTGGTTTACCCATCACTTAGTCTGTGCCTCCCAAGTTACTGCCGATAAGATTAGGGAAGAGCAGCTCGTGGTGGCGGCCAGACTGGGTTCCAAGTCACAGCTTGGGAGCCCAGCCAAACGCCCCACTTCTCTGTCCGTTCAGGAACAAGGCTTGGAGGTCTGTAGGGAGACTCAGCAGGCATTTGGAGTTCAAGGTCTGTTTGCTTTCTGTGTCACAGAGGTGGGGAGGCAGGAGAGGGTGTCGCTTCTCGCCTGGAGTTTGGGTCCTGTCGGAAACCAGCACAACCCCAGAAGTCTCTGGAGCCCCTGGAGGAAGCAGAGTGGCTCTCGTCCTCCTAGGGGACGAGGGCTGTCCGCAGAGGCCAGCCCATGGGAACCAGCGTAGCGGCACAGCCTGCCTTCAAGGGGCTCAGGAGGGATGAGGTGGGGAGAAAGGGGTTTGAGGAGCTTGGGATGGGAACCAGGTGCTGCAGGAGACAAAGCCCCAGACATGGCAGGACATCATGTTTGGACAAGGTGGACCCCATCTGGTGCCACTCTGGTCAGGAGCACAGATGCGCAGGGAAGTGCCGGGACCCGCCGAGGCCTGAGTGCGGGGCTGAGGACCGGAGGCCTTCTGTGTTCTTTCCACCACTGACAGGTGAGGGTGTCCTTCCAGGTGGTGGGGCAGCCTCAGCAGGACAGAAGCCAGGAGCCAGGGAGACGAGTGTGTGTGTGTGTGTGTGTGTGTGTGTGTGTAAGACAGGTGCCTGGGCCCTCACTGTGCTTGCTCCCAGGAGAAAATCTTTGTGTCTAAAAACCTGTGGGAGCCCCAGGGTCAGGAAGGTTGCCGGGTCGAGGTTCTAAGACACTATGAATCCAGTGGTCTCACCCGTGTACTCACTGCTTCCGTCTTGCTCGTGGTTCTCCTTCTCGCCCTCCCTGCCCAGCCCATTCAGCCTAGCTGTGCCTTTGCAAAGAGCCCAGGGTTGCGGGCCCTGTTTGTAGGTGATTGTTTGGATGCAGTCATTCATCTGTCTGCAGGAACTGGGCCCAGGCCTGGTGTTTTCTTTTAGTTTTAGACCTATTTTTCTTTTTCCTGTTTTTTAAAATGAGCACAACTGTGGGCCTATCTGGACAGAGTTGGAGTAGCCTCTGGGAGGGACTGAGCACCCCGTCTCTGGAGGTATGCAAGCCCAGGCTTGCCATCTCCTGGTGGGGGTGATACAGGTGGGGCTGGGAGCCGGTTTTGCGCTGTGTGGACCACGGACAGTCTTCCTTCCCATCTCTGACAGGCAGTGGTCTTTGGTGTGCCTTTTGTTAGAGATTATGTCCCTCCCAAAAAAGCATTACTTATGTAATATTACATATGCATGTGTCAAAAATTTTATTTAACTCATTAATTAAGTGAGGGAGCTGGTAAGATTAACAGTTCGAAGGAGAAATCACATAAATCTATATGGAGTAAGGGAATGTGAAGACTGGCTTTTTCTTCAGGGGGAGAGGGGGTAGTTGGGCTTCATTCAGATATGTACAGTTAGGCAGGTCCATAGACAAGAAGTATTTGGCATTAACTCTACAACTTAGTTGTAAAGCCGCTCAAAGGTAACGAAAGCCTAGAATCAGATCATTGGAAGAGCGTGCTCTAAACAATGCATTGTTATTCCAAAAAAGATTTCCTTCCACCTCTCATCTTTCTGGCCACAGCTCACTTTATTTATTTATTTTAAAGGTTTTATTTATTTATTTGACAGAGAGACACAGTGAGAGAGGGAACACAAGCAGGGGGAGTGGGAGAGGGAGAGGCAGTCTTCCCGCTGAGAAAGGAGCCCGATGCGGGGCTCCATCCCAGGACCCTGGGATCATGACCTGAGCTG
The DNA here is from genome assembly GCF_002201575.2 of Neomonachus schauinslandi. NCBI lineage: Eukaryota > Metazoa > Chordata > Mammalia > Carnivora > Phocidae > Neomonachus > Neomonachus schauinslandi. The sequence continues at coordinate 107,545,217 of NC_058408.1, forward strand.
AAGGCGGACGCTTAACGACTGAGCCACCCAGGCGTCCCACAGCTTAATTTTAATAAATAGGACCCAGGCAGGGAATCCAAAGGAGCCAATCTCTTACTGTGAAAAATGGAGTCTGGGGGTTAGTGTATCTCCCAGGTGCCCTAAGTAAAGGTCAGCCCCTGTTGGAGGCGTCCTGGGCGCACTGGCTGCCCCCTTAGCAATGGACCGATGCCTTAGGTCCTCAGGCTGTGTCTGCTGCGTCGAGAGCCTGGGTGTCAGCCAAGCTGCTTTAGCCCCATGGCCACCCCTGCAGACCCATCAGGAGCTACATTCAAAACCGAATTTGTCTTCTCTTCCCCCGGTACCAAATCCCGCCCACACCCCAAACTTTTCCTCTCCATTTTGTCCCATCTCAGCTGAGGGCCCCGCCATCCACCCAGCAGCCAAATCCAGGAGGGTGGCATCATCTGGGTTCCAAGCATGCCGTCAGCGCCTCCGTGGTCAACAGAATGCCAGGTCGTCTGTTCTCAAAGAAACATCTCGTCTGATTGGGAGATTGGGAGATCGTTAACCCTTCACTCCCTGGGACAACCAACGTGACAGATTTCGGTGTCCTCCCTTTCGTCCTGCCGCACGATTCCTGGGACTCCCCTGGTTTGTAACGTGTGCATTCGAGTCTCTTCAAGCATAATTGCATTTTGAAGTGAGTTTACCTCCCCTCCCTGTGGATCGCCAAGTGACTCCTGGAAGCTGCGGCCGGGGGACGGTTTTCAGTGGTTTTCTCCCATATGAAAGAGACTCTGTGATGGGCGCTCTGTGGTGGATCCGCGCTGGCAACACAGCACTCAAGAAAGAGCCAGGAACCTGGTGCCATTTCCTCAGTAAAATGGGGATAGTTCTTCCAACCCACAGCTTAGGGGTAGCGCTGAGGTTCTCAAGCTGTGGTCCCTAGACCAGCCGCTGCAGCATCACCTGGGAACTTGTCAAAAGTGCAAATTCTGTGGGCGCCTGAGTGGCTCAGTCGGTTAAGCGACTGCCTTCGGCTCAGGTCATGATCCTGGAGTCCCGGGATCGAGTCCCGCGTTGGGTTCCCTGCTCAGCAGGGGGTCTGCTTCTCCCTCTGACCCTCCCCCCTCTCATGCTCTCTCTATCTCATTCTCTCTCAAATAAATAAATAAAAATCTTAAAAAAAAAAAAAGAAATGCAAATTCTGTGTTCCCCCCTCCAGACCTCTGGAGTCAGAAACTCTGGCATGGAGCGCAGTCATCTCTTTAACCAGTCCTTAGATTCTAAGGCATGCTCCAGTGTGAGGACCACTGCATGAGGGTACAGTCAGAATAGACTAGCCGCTACAGCAAGCATCCCCTAAACTTGAGTGGCTTTGAAAAATAACTATAGGTCTTTGGAGTCCTTTCTAGTCTGCTGGTGGTTGGGGAAGAAGGGGGAGGAGGGCAAGTCTTAGGAACGAAGCCTGGGTGGCGGGCACACTACTCGTGCTCCCATTCCATTGGCCGGAACACAGATGCTACACTGAATCACAAGGGGCTGGCAAAGGTCTAGCCGCGTGCCCAGGAAGAAGAGGAGAGGTCTGATCTTGGAGGACACCAGTGGTCTGTGCCCCAAGTCCCACAGTTTAGGGAAATGAAGACCGGAACTGGATTTACTGTCTTCCAGAATCTCCCTCTGCAAGGAACCAAGGGCACCGTCTGCGCGGCGCTGGCTTGCCTAGCTTACGGTCTCTGCTCAGCCACGTCATGGCTCCACAGACTGGCTGGAGGCGCTGGGCACCTCACCGTGCTGGGCAGGACTGTGGACTCCACAGGGCCAGGGATGTGGTCTGCGAGCAGATCGGGGGGCACGTGGCACACGGAACTCCTCTCAGGGCCCTTCAGGTTGGCCACTGGGGAGGTGTGGGCATGGCTCCATGGCCCTGGAAGGACTGTCCAACTCAGAACACGAGTAGGGGTGGGGGGAGTGGGCTGGAGGTTAGGCTGGGGTGGGGTGGGAGGGGAGGGACCTGTTCTAGCTCAGCATGATGGGTTTAAGTGCTGGATCCATTAGCAGCTGTTTGGCCTTGACAATAAAGCTGACCTTGGGATAATAGAATCTCTTGCTTCATAATCTTGTTCTGAGAATTAAATGAGATAGAGGAAGAACGCCCTTGGCACAGTGCCCACTGCCACACGGTGGGTGTGTAAGAGATAATAGCAGCTCTTCCCTGCTTGCTCGGAGGAGGAGGACAGGGGGATGGGGGCTCAGGGTTCCCCTGGTGCCTGAGAACCTGGCCCGGGGGGTCTGAGCTGCTTGCAAGGCGAGGGCACTGCTTCTCTCCAGGGGTCAGGACGGCCTCGGGGCCTGGCAGGGCTGGGCCTGCGGTTTGGATGTGACCGTGTCTACAGCTGCGAGGTGCCACAGGCTGGGCTCACAGGCTGTGTGGCCCTCAGCAGGTACCAGGGGACCTGGGGGGGGGGCACTTTGTGGGCAGTTGCCCGTGGTGTAAGCCTGTTTGCCATCTGGGGCTCCAGAGCTGCCTCCTGCCCTCTGAGTTAGTAAGAGTCAGTCCTGGGCTGAGACTTAGCCAATCTGTTCTATTTGTGCTGAGTGGCCTTGTTCCAGGGGAATTTGGACGGAGCAGAGTGTTTCCTAATTAGCAGGACTAGGGCTCTAGGAGAGATTTGGGGGGCAGGAGCGCAGGCAAGTGTCAGTCGTCTGTCTGTGTCAGATGTTGGGTGGGGAGGTGGCAACTGGCTCAAAACTTCCTCCACCCCGAGGACCCAGAGCTTCCTCGTCCACTAGCTGTGTACAGGCACGAAGGGCTCACCTCCTCTAGGAACTGCTCTTCCTTTGCTGTGGTCCTGGCTTCCTGGAGGGAGACAGAGGGAGTGGGACTGGGGCAGCAAGGAGGTGGGACGGCTGTGTTCAGAGAGAGACCTGGGGTCTGGGAGGACTTCCCGTGAGAAATGGACCCTCAGGAAGAGCCCTTCGCGAGGCCCTGCCCCGGGTGCCTTGCCTTCCTGGTGTCCTGTCCACCTCTGAAGCATCCGTGGCAAGACAAATGGAGAGAGAGCCAAGCCACTGGGGTGGTCAGGATGCATGGTTGGCGGTGACCTTAACTCAAGCAAGGTTATCAGTTCCTAGGGCAGGGAGGGACAGCAGGACATTCCTAGACAGAGAGGGAGCGGGGCTTTGGGAGGGGACCTCACACTACTGGGGTGTTCCCTCCATCAGTGTCTGCTTCTCTCTGCATGTCGGCCCTGTTCTCTCCTGCTGCACGCCAGAGACCTTCTCCCCTGTGGGGAGATAGGAGGGTCAGCAGCAGTTAGAACTGTAGTAGAACATCTGCCGATTTCTCCCAGTGAGGGCATGTCCATCTCAGGCCTGCGTCCCACGTGTGTCTGGGGAAGCTCTCTGGGCAGACAGAATTAGCTGCCACAGCTCACCACCCCCACCTCATATTTTGATTCACCAAGTTAGTGAGGAACCAGGTCCCAGACTGAGGAGCGGGGAGACAGCTCACATTGGCACCTACTCTGTGCCTGGCCGACTCTGACATGACTTACCTTACCTGTTTAATGCTGACAGAAGCCCCGTGTGTGCCACGATTACTTCTGCATGTACAGAAGAGGAACATGAGTCATGGAAACGTTAGGGCCGGTGGGCTGCAGGCCTGGGCTCTGCTGCTATTATCACGAATGCGCAGTGTGTCCGTACCGTTATCTTTTTGTTTGCACATGTCAGCGTGGGTGTCCTGCCCTTCAGGGGTCCTTGGAGCCCACCAATTCCATGGTGGGGAGAGCCCCAAGCCCTTCCCACGATTTCCGCTCATTCCAGGGACCCACGCTCCCACGGGCCTCCAACTCCTGTGCCCCTTAGTGGTCTCTGTTTTGTCCTCCTCTGTCCTGGCAGAATTGGATAAAGGTTAAGGATGGTTTTTTGTTTGTTTCGGTTTTGGTTTGTTTTTTGTTTTTCCCGTAAATAAGAAATCTCCTCATAGCAAACCTTTTGAGAATTAAATCATTTTGATGAAGATTTGGAACAGCCTTGGGTTGTGTGGTCATCTGTCATTTCCCTCTCTCCTTCCCCTGCTATCTCTGCCACTCTGGAACCTGATGTCCAGCCTGGGTTACATGGAGCTGCTCAGTTCACCCCAGCGCGGCCTCCCAAAGGGGCACATCCAGACCTAGCAAGGTTTCCAGATCACAGGCTTTTCTTGTTATTTATTTATTTTAAAAAAGGCTTTATTTATTTATTTGAGAGAGAGTAGGAACAGGGAGGAGAGGGAGAAGCAGGCTCCCCCCGCGGAGCAGGGAGCCCGACGCGGGGCTCGATCCCAGGACCCTGGGATCATGACCTGAGCCAAAGGCAGGTGCTTAACCGACTGAGCCACGCAGGCCCCCCTAGGCTTTTCCTTTCTTTTTTTTTTTTTTAAAGATTTTATTTATTTATTTGACACAGAGAGAGAGACAGCGAGAGAGGGAACACAAGCAGGGGGAGTGGGAGAGGGAGAAGCAGGCTTCCCGCGGAGGAAGGAGCCCGATGTGGGATTCGATCCCAGGACCCTGGGATCATGACCTGAGCCGAAGGTAGTCGCTTAACCGACTGAGCCACCCAGGCCCCCCTAGGCTTTTCCTTTTAATTGGACCTGCTTAGTCTCCTTCAAAGGCAGTAGGGGTTAAAATAGTCTTTTCCTCATTCACAGAGCTGAGACCTTACTACACATACTATTTCACAACCCGCTTTCTGTCTTAGCAATACATAATGAGCACCCTTTTATGTCGACAAATATTCTTCTCAACAGCAATCCTAATAGCTGTAAAGCATTTTATCCTATAAACCTGCCATGATTTACTAACCCATACCTCATATATTGAACGCATCAGTTACTTTGAAATGTTCGCTCTCATGACTAATACTGCACAGACTCCAGAGTTCACGGCCACTGGTAAGGATGTCCTGGTAGGATCACAGGTGACAGACAAGGATCTAGCTAACTATTTCTGGTCTGTTTATTGAATGAATATTCATCCTTCCCCCCCTATTATTAACTGCCATTTTGACCATGTACTAAATAATTACGTATATGTCTGGGGATCTGCGTCTGGGCTTTCTCACTTCAGTCTGCTTGTTCTTGTGTCAGGACTGAAATGTTTGCTTTATAAGTTTGAATTGGGCAGTACAGAGTTTCTGTACTTTTTCTGTACTTCTGTACGTTTTCTAGGCTGTTCTCATCTATTCATTTTTTTTTTTTTTTGTCGAACTTGGCAATCATTTTATCAAGCTTCTCCCCCACTTCCCAATTAATTTCCAGGTTTGGCCTGAAATTGCACTAAATGTATACATTAATTTGATATTGTATTGCTGCATAACAAATTACCCTGAAGTCTGACAGCTTAAAACAACACATATGTATCTCATACCCTCTCTGAGGGTCAGGAATCTAGGAATGACTTAGCTGGATGATTCTGGGGAGGTTACAGTGAAACCGCCGGCCCAGGGCTGCAGCCTCACCTGACCAGATCTCTGCCCACCTCACTCACGTGACTGTTGGCAGGAGACGTCAGCTCCTTACCACGTGGGGCTCACATGGCTTCCCCAAAGTGATGAGAGAAAGAGAACCCAAAGGAGAAGCAGAATGCCTTTTATGCACTAACCTCAAAAGTGACAGATCACCATTCTAGCATTTTCTATTGATGGCACAGAAAAACCCTGACACACGGGGGGTCACAAATACCAGGAATCACGGGGGGCCACGTTGGTTGCCCACGAACACAGATGGATTACACATTTTCTGGCATTAGATCTTTCTGATTGTGAATGTGTTTTGTTCCTATGCCACCTGAAATCCTAGGCAGGCTCTCAGTGTGGAGTTTTACTTTTCTTTACACAGGTCCCCACATTGCCAAATGTATTCCCAGTATTTCATATCTGGTTCTTACTGTGAGTGGGACCTTTTTCACGTTGTATTTTCTACATAGTTGTTGTACTCATCAGGGACACTATTGATTTTCACGGCCATGATTTTTCAGAGCAGCTTAACTGGTGACAAGGCAGAAATTACTCCAGACTTTCACTGAGCCCCGGATTGCAAAACTGAGACCAGGTGAGATCCCAAGTGTGCTCTTGGAAGCAGCTTCCCCCAGTGACTCGCCAAGGGAGGTGAATGGAATCTCAGGAGAGCCTTCCTGTAGCCGATCCTTACATGGTGGCTGCACCCAGGCTTTCCCGAGGCCAAGATGATGTGGTTCTCTGGTCGTCACTTGATTCAGCCTTCAAGGGACCGTGTGGTGAGGGCGTGGGGGGGCGTGGGGGGGGCAGCCAGGGCAAGGGTCCTACAGCAGGGCCATCAGTCTACCTAATGCCCCAGAGATTTAGCTTATCTCCTCATGACTCCTACGTCCAAGTCTCCAGCAACCTCACTTCGGAGTCCTGTTCTGGATGCCTCCCCAGCATTTGCACAGGCTCCAATCAATTCCCCCTTGCAAGTTCCTTCATTCATTCTCTTCCAATAGATTTTTATCTAATAGCACCTGCTGCAGCCTAAGCAGTGTGGCAGGCATAGAGAACATCAGTGAAGCACTGCTTGCTATCTAATAGGGAGAGAGACAGAAAAACACAAAATAAGTAAAATGGTGTTTTACAAAGCAAGTAATAAGGAAAAAAAGTCGAGCAGAGTAAGAGAGGATCAGGAGTACAGAGGAGTTAAAAGTTAGATCAAAGACTTGAAGGAGGTGAGGTTCCAGACGGAGGGAAGAGCCCAGGGGTGGCCCTGAGGAGGGAGCATGCCTGGTGTGTTTGTGGAAAGCCAAGGAGGCCAGCAGGCTGGGGCACAGGTGGAGGGAGAGGGCTGGGAGGGCTTATCTGAGGGGGTGAGGGTAGAGAGAGGCAGATCCTGGAGGGCCTTGTGGGCCCCTATGAGGACTTGGGCTTTGACTCTGAGTAAAATGGGAGCCATGGCAAAGTTTTGAGCAGAGAATGCCATGATCCAAGTTTTAAAAGGATTTTAAACAGATGCAGAGAGAACCTGATAGGAGACTCTGGGATAAGAAATGTCTCCCAAGTCTCCCCTCCTTGGTCCCCACTGGCAGCTCCCATACAGTCCTTATCACCTCTCTCCTAGCCTTTGGCCAAAGTCGGCCGGCTTTGCCTGCCTCCTGCTCTTCCAGCCTCCTCTTGGCACCAGCGCGAGAGCTGAGAAATGCCTCCAAGCCCTTCTCTGGTTTAGGAACCTCTGATGACATGGACAGTTCATCCATCCCGACACTCTAGCCTTCCTGGCCAGGGAGCTCTGGCTTTGCCTGCATCTCCCTCCCTCCCTGGGGGTGGGTGCTGGTGTGGAGGCCAATTATTTGGAATCACATTTTAGGACTTTTGAAAGACATTTTGCCTCAGTCGTATGTATTCTATATCTTATTGTATAAAACAATGCAGAATTGCCTATAGTGGTCTCCCTTCCCCTTCCAAGAAGAAAGCAAGAAGCCATGTGTGGGGGTGCCTGGGTGGCTCAAGTCATGATTCCAGGGTCCTGGGATAGAGCCCCGAGTCATGCTCCCTGCTCAGTAGGGAGTCTGCTTCTTCCTCTCCCTCGCTTACCTCTCTGCCTACTTTGTGCTCTCTCTATCTCTCTGTCAAATAAATAAATCAAATCTAAAAAAAAAAAAAAGCCATGTGTGCTCCATATTTGTCCTTTGTCTACATAAAAGTAATCAGATACAAATTCAAATAATGAATTACACTGCACACAGTATTCTGTGGGTCACCTTTTCCTTTTATCTGCCATGGATATCTTCCCTTGCCAAAGCAGACAGTTCCACCCATCCTTTGTGACAGGTGTAGTGTTCGGTACTGAGCAGCCCCCCCAGCCCACAGAGGGACATTCAGGTGGTCTCCAGTCCCTTGGCGTGTACTCCCACCCCAGAAGCAATTGCGTTAGCGTGCAGAATTAAACCAGTCACGCGCCCAATGAAAAATGAAAACAAAACAAGGGCAGCTGAAAAGCGGCAGACAACCATCTGCAGACCCAGGGGCCCCCTCGCCTCGTTTTTACTCGCCAGTACTCCTGTCGTCTGCGCGGCCCCTGCCGCTGGGGTCGCGGCCGCTGACGGCCACCGTGTCCCCGCCGCACTGTTTGGTGGTGTCCTCCCCGCCCGGATCCACCTCTCAGCGCCTGGTGCCCCGGGCCTCCCGGCAGGCGGGCTCCCGGGCTCCTCGAGGCGCCCACACCGGCCGCCAGGGGGCGCCCCAGGCCGGGCCGAGCGGCCTCCTCCGCAGGGCAGGGTGGGCGGGAGGTGGCGCCGAGCGGGCAGAGCGGCTCCCACCCGTGCCCGGCGAGCGCGTCCTTCCGGAAAGCGGACCCGGTGGCGTCCCGCTGCGTTCGGCTGAAGGCTCGGCCTCCCGCCCCACCGACCTGGGATTGCCCACCCACCCTGTCCCGGCAGAGGGGCCACCGCATGGGTGCCATCGGCATCACCCCGCCCGAGGCGCGCGTGCAGCCTGCCCGTTCCTGCTCTCAGTACCCTCCGGCCTTTCTCCCTGCAGGCGTCTCTCCCCGCCCGCCCCCTTCCCCGCCCAAAGAAAGAAGGAGGAGGCTGCCCGCAGGAGGCCGGACTCGCCTCGTGCCCCTGTTGCCTCTGCTCTGGACGCCCTTCTCCCACCCAGCCCCAGGGAGGGCGCGGAGAGCTGTGCCCGAGGCAAGGGAAATCCTCGCTGTAAGAAACAGGGAACCCGCACACAAGTAGGGGAGTCACTGGAACGTCTGAGCTGGGAGGACAGAGAAGAGGACGGCGTGGCGAGTCCAGGGCCACGGCTCTGGGTGGTCGAGCCTCAGTGTGGAGGCTGCAAGGTCTCGGTCGCGCGGCAGCAAGCCAGCTAGGCCGAGGGGAGGGGCAGCCTGGCCCTCCACACTTGTTTCTGACCCCGTGGCTTGACACTCATCCCAACAGCTTCATTATTCTCCCGTTGGTGCTAACCCAGCAGCGGGAGAAGAGAACCCAATCACACCTGCGGTCCATCACCCTCGGGTGTCTGATCCACCTTTGGCCCTCGTGGGGAGAGAAGGGGACTTGAAGATCACCAATCCTACCACATCACAGTGCCAGACCCACACCGGTTGTTGTTTTTCTCCTGGTCGGGTTACATTTTTAAACCATCAAAAGATTCACAGTTGCCAGTGGATGTCCGATTTGAAAGTAGAGTCCCAAGGTGGCAACTTTGGGCTTGGGTAGCAATAGGCAGGTTACTTACCTTCTGGAGCCCAGTTGCCTTGTCGGAATACAGGGGCAGCTGTGAGTAGCTGTGAGCACCTCTTAGACCCGGTCCTATCCACCTGAAAGCAGCATCCCACTCTGTCCCAGGTGCTTCTGATTCAGGGCACAGAGAAACCGTATCATTCTGTTTGGTGATCTCCAGACACCTGCAACCAACAAAAAAAAGATCAACTGCAACAACCAAAACTGAGCCCTGGAGGGTTAATCTGTCAGGACATGCTTGGCTTTCGGAGCTCAGGATAGGGAAAGGAGAGAGGAAGTCGGCCACCTGTGTGTCCTCGAATTCCATCCACGGTAATGCCCCTTCCTGGTCCCTATTGATTCTATCGTGTGTCCTTTCTGGGCACTAACACAGTGAGAGGCAGAGTTTTAAAAGCATTACCTCAGGATGCCAAATGTCCTGGAATAGAAGAAGGCTGGCAAGATGGGAGCAGGTAGAGGGAGAGGCTGAGGAGCCTAGAAACTGCTGGCTGGCTCCTCTGGCCGGTTTGAAGTTGGCTCAGAAGTCATGGAATGCGTAGGCAGACCTGCCTTTTCCTCCTCTTACCTGCAGAGGAGAGATCAGTTCCTGGCTGGCCCGGGCAGTGTCATCGATACGGCTGGTGTCATCGTTACCTTCCACTAACAGATCACTCGACACCTGCTGGTCCAGGCAGGGCTGGGTCTGCACATTGCCCTGCAGAGCTGGAGGCTTTGATCCTCCCCATTGTCCTTGAACCCCAGGGGAGGCCAAGACACAGGCGCTGCTGGGATGTGGCAGTTGGTGACCCAACAGAAGGCCTAGATTGCTCCTGATGCCTGCCCCCCACCCCTTGCCGGGGCCCAGCTGCCTCTTCGCTTCTTGCTGCCTGGTCCCTGTTGCTGTCCCGGGCAGAGGAGATGCGTTTGTCCCTGGCTGGGTGCTGAGGCAGCATGACGATGCTACACAAAGGGACATCCCAAGTGACCCTGCAGTGAGGAGCCGGGGGTGAGGAGTAGCCCGGGGTGTCCCACCTGGCAGGGCTTCTTGGCTGGCTGCCCTTCTGGTGGGTGCACCCCAGCTGACATCATGCTGCAGCAGATCCTGCACGACATGTACATCGACCCCGAACTCCTCGCCGAGCTCAGTGATGTGCAGAAGCACATTCTTTTCTACAAAATGCGAGAGGAGCAGCTGAGGCGCTGGAGGGAGCGCGAGGCTTGGGAGGTCGTGGCCCAGGCGGAGGGCCTCAGGCCCCCGAAAGTCAAGCGAGGTATGTGGCTGGGAGTCAGCAAGGGGTCGGTCCCTCGCCTCCCAGGAGGTGGAAAAGTTATTGATGCCAGGCTGTCTTCTTTTTAAAAAAATTTTTAAAAAAATTTTATTTATTTACTTAACAGAGACACAGCAAGAGAGGGAACACAAGCAGGGGGAGTGGGAGAGGGAGAAGCGGGCTTCCCGCTGAACAGGGAGCCTGATGCGGGGCTCGATCCCAGGACCTTGAGATCATGACCTGAGCCGAAGGCAGACGCTTAACGACTGAGCCACCCAGGCATCCCCAGGCTGTCTTCTTTAAAAGGGGCTCAAGTGTGATGAGGGCTGGGGACTCGAAACCCTTGTTCTGGGAGGGTCTGGCCCCACTGGCCCGGCCTCTATGTTTTGATCAGGTCTGTGAGGCTCCAAGGCTGCAGAGGGGGCTCCTGATGGGGTGAGGGAATGGGGACTTGCTTGGCCTTGTGAGAAACCCAAGTTCTGGGAAGACTCCGTTGGGATCTCCGACTGGGCTCCGACACAGGTGATGATCCCTTGGTGAGGGAGAGGGTGTATTCTTGACCTTCGCCAGTGGTTCTAGGATGGAGGGCCAGCGTGTAAGGAGGACATGCAGTTCCTCCCTCCCTTGTGCGTGCCAGCACAGTGGTTCTCAGCTAGGGCCAGCACAGAGCACCCGGCCGCCGCTCTCAATCTGTGTGTGAGAGGAAGCCTGGGGCTGTGGCTGGCGCCTTGCCAGGCATCTGGAGCGAGGGTGTCAGGGAATGTCCTGCACAGAGAATGAGCAGCCCCGAATGGCAGTAGCAGGTGCAAAGAAGAAGCAGGGGCCCGGCCTGCGTTTCGCGTTTCAGGTGGTGTATATGCAGTCCTATGCCCGCGGGCTGGTGCGCCCGGGATGAAGATACACTGAAGTAGTCAGGACCTGGTGGAGGACTCTGGGTCCTGTGAGGGATGGTACTTTCTGTGGCTCCTGCACTTGACAGCATGCAGAGCCCATTCATCTTCTCTCTCATTCACTCCCCCCAACAACCCTCCTCTTGGCCTCCATACAGTTCAGCAGAGTGAAGTATAGACTTGATCTGTTTAAAGTTTCAATCCAGGACAAAGTCCTATGTCTGGACTGGGCGTGCAGGCCCCCTGGTGACCTAGCTCCTTTCCCCCTCCAGGCTCCCCGCTGGGCCGTCCTGGCCACACTCACACCCATCTGGACATGCTTGTTGTACCTAGCCTCTGTCTTAGCACGAGTGGTTCTTCCTATGGGGAACGTCCCCTTGCCTGCTCCCCCTGACAAACTCCCCCAGGACTAGTCCCTGCCCCCTGGAGTCTTCGGTGGGTGCTCCTGGTGCAGGGAGCCCCTCCCCGCCCCCACACTGTCTGTCATTTATCGTCTGCTTGCCTGGCTCTCCCAGGGGTCTCAAAGCCACTGGAGCATGAGACCATACTCCATCCTGTCTTCCATCCTTTGGTCTAGCACAGAGCTGGCACACGGTTAAATCTGTGTTTTGAACGAGACCCACAACAGGACCCCATGGGGGAGAGCTCCGACTTGGCTGGGCATGGCTGGTGTCCAGGCTGGGGCCTCCCTAGTTGGTGAAAATGACAGGCTGCCTTTCCAGCCCCGCCCGGCCTCAGCCCTGGGGCCTCACACCGTCTGTATGGTGGCTCTTCTGGGAGGAAGACAGATGCCCAAAATTTTAATGCCAAAAACATTTTTATGGCAATTTGTCACACACCAACATCTATATTTTCATGTGTAAATTATACATTAAACTCATTTGGGTTTCTGGTGCAGAAGACTGTTTTCCGGGTAATTAGTTTTCTGATTTATAAAGAATGGAAAAGAGGAAACACACTGAGGAATGTGTGCATTTCAGGTCAGGATCTCCTTCAAATCTCAGCTCTTGGCTTCAGCCCCGCCTGTGGAAGCATCTGGGTGGACCATGGGGAAGCCTTGGTTGGGGGGGGGGTGTCTGGCTTAGCAGAGCTTTTGCTGCAGGGTCTGGGATGCACCGTGTGCTGAGACCCTGTTTCAGACGAGAAGCCGTGGGCCACGAAGTGACTCAATCCACCTAAAGTCACCTAAATGCTAAGAAGTAGAGTCGGGAAGCACAGCTCGTGACTTTGACCTTAGATCTGGTGACTGATGTTTTTCTATTCATTAGCTTCTGAACTCAGACTTGAATTCCACAAATGATCTGTGCGTGCATTCGCTTGTTCATTTCTTCACTTATTCCTTCCCATGTGCAACATTGCTAAGTGCAGACTTTGGTGAACTGGACAGAGCTTTGGCCCTTGAGACTGTGGGTAGACAGATCACAGGGGCCACAGCCAACTGGAGTGCCAGCAGCAGCTGCATGGTGGCTCAGGGCAGGAGTAAGTGGGGACATGCTCTACTGGCTGGATCCTCTCTCTTCCTTGCCTTCGCCACCCCCATCCCATTCCCAGTATGTCCGGAAGGAAGCATCTGCTATGCTTTGCTGAGGTGTGTGCCAGCCCCTTGGGGTCCCTGAGCACAACTTACTCAGTCCTGGTGAGCCTGGAATCATGCTTTGCCTCCTCCTGCCCATTCCCCCAGTCCTGTCCTGTCCCCTAAGGCTTCTCTCCCACTGTCTCTTTTCTGGGGACATTTCCCAGCTCCTAGCAGATCTGACCTTGCTGTCCCGAGGGCCCCTGTAGGACGGGGCAGGGCAAGGTGTGCCTTGTCCGTGAGAACTTTCCTGCTATCCAGTCGTTCCTGGAGAGGGTAGCAGTGAACACTGGTGATACGGATCATTCTAGTTTATAGCAACTCGGGGGCTTTACGGATCCTTGAACAAAACCTTTGAGGTCCTTGCAGAAGTGAGCTGGGGTAAAGATGATGGTCATGGCTGGGCACACATCACTCCCCTGACCACGCGGGCATGTCTTTTGTTTTCACCTTATGCTTTGGTGAGCACCTTCTGCTGTTCTACCCTGCTGTGGAAGATACAGACCCTCAGCTGTGTTTTCCCATCTACCATCATGCTTGCTGTTTTGTCACATTTCTAAGATTCAATGTCTGACAGGAATTGGTGCTGTTATGTTGAGGCTCTAGGACTCCAGCTCGCACTCCCTCGGATCCGCTTGAGGTTCTCTGTCTCCCTCTGCCCCTCCCCCAGCTCGCGTGCTCTCTCTCTTTAAAAAAAAAAAAGGGTTGTGCAACCACCACCACCATCTAGTTCCAGAACATTTTCAGCCCAGAAAGGAAACTCATTTTACCCATTAAGCACTCACTCCCCACCCCCCCCCCCCCCCCCCCCCACCGCCCGCCTGCCTCCTCAGCCCTTGGCAACCAGGCGGGTCTGTGTTCTCTATGGATTTGCTACCTTTTTTTTTTTTTTAATGTAACTGTTTGCTTGTTTGTTGTCTGTCTCCTCCATTAGCCTGAAAGTGCTGCGAGGCCTGGAGCGGGGAGCATCGCTGGCTTCTGTGGCAGCATCTGGATGTCTGGATGCGGGGTGGGGGTGGGGGCGTGAGCGTGGGTGCGCAGCTTGCACACACGTGCTGTGTCACAGGAGCTGGACCGAAGGGGAAGGGACGAGTAGTAAAGAAACTTTGTAACATGCTGATTAGCTCCTTCATCTCCCTGCCTCAGTGGCTTCCATTGTATTCAGAGAAAATAGGATGCTATTGAGTGAATGGTTGTGCGCTCTGCAGCGTGACCCCTCCTCTAGACCTTGAAAATCTGCATCGAAAGTATCGAAGTCCCAATATAGTTGTGTTGGGGGATGGGTTATAGAAGCTGAACTACAATGTATAACAACATATAAGTCACAGCGATTCTGTCACCTTTTCACTCAGGCTTATACTTCATTTCAGCTTCCTTCCTCATTTTCGGATTTTTGACTTGGATGTGAGTTTGACCAATATAACATTTTTCCCCTTGCGTCTTTTTTTTTAAAATATTTTATTTATTTATTTGAAAGAGGGAGAGAGAGCATGAGCAGGGAGAGGGGAAAAAGGAGAGGGAGAAACAAGACTCCCCGCTGAACACAGAGCCTGATGCAGGCTCCATGCAGGGCTTGATCCCAGGACCCCGAGACCATGAGCCCCACCGAAGGCAGATGTTTAACCCACTGAGCCACCAGGCATCTCTCCCTTACATCTTCTTAGTATGTGTATATATACATATATATATATATATACACACACACACACATATATGTGTATATATATATATATATTTAAAGATTTTATTTATTTATTTGAGAGAGAGAGCATGAGCAGGGAGGGGAGAGAGAAGAAGACTCCTCTCTGAGCAGGGACCCCCGACCCGGGGCTCAATCCCAGGACCCCGGGATCATGACCTGAGCCGAAGGCAGACGCTTAACGACTGAGCCACCCAGGTGCCCCTTCTTAATGTATATTTGCCTCTACCTTTTTTTCTTCCATCTTTTTGGTGCCATATTAAAGAGCATATGCTGTTTTAAAACTTATTGTAGGGGGTGCCTGGCTGGTAAACTGGGGCTGAGTGTGGGTCTGAGGGGTCAGTTAGGGTAGCAGATGAGCAGTGGGGGAGCAACCGGCTTCCTACTGGGAACCCGGAAGTCAGGCAAGAAGAACATCATGAGAAGTGTACCTGTGGTGACACAGGGCTGTCTACCTGAGCCCAGAGAGGTGTCCTAGGACCCATGACTTGGAGATAGGCACCTGCAGCTCTTGGGGTATATTTGGGGACAGGCAGACCATGTTCATTCTTCTAGATTCTCACACCGGAAGGGATACTCTATTAGCTCATTTTCTGAGGTGCTCACGGTGGGAAATAACAGTCACCGACCAATTCTTCACCCTTTGGTTGGGTCGATGCTATTTTCAAAATGCCTCTAGCATGGTGGAATGGAACCAGGTCTCCTGATTTTCATCTTGGTTCCGTTTTGACCTTTGAAAGTCACCTGTGCGATGGGAATAACCACCCTTTCTCAACAGTCGTTGGGAGGATTCATAAAGCTTCTTCAGCAAGTGGGAAAATCTCCTGCTGCGTGAGGGGCGTTGAAGAGCCAAGTCCTATGCCTCTCCTTCCTCTCCTCCCTCTTCCCCCCGACTCTGGGGTCAGATCGTCTGGGGCCTGGCTCAGCCTCTTCCTGAGAGCTCCACCACTAGACCTGGGGTGGCTGGGGGGCCAGCTGCCTCCTGGCCTGGCCAACCTCTGTTTTTCTGGAGCCTCAGCCATAAGGGGGTGGAGTCTTGCCTGTGTCTGTCAAATCACTCCTTGTGTGGCTTATTTTTTAGGATAAATTGGGAGGACATTCAGTTATTTCACTAAAAGGCTATCCTGATAAACACCTTTCCTATGGATTGGGCAAAGGTGTGACACAGGGAATGCAGGACTAGTCGAGGGGGAATTGCTGTGATCTGCTGACTGTTGGAGGCACGGCACTGTGTGCCTGAGACCACCCTGTTTGTGACTGTGCGGCTGGGTGTGGGGTCTAGTCCCGGGCAAGGCAGTGGAATAAAGGTGAGGGGCCTCTGAGAGCCGTGTGTGCGTGTACGTGTGTGTGGTATGCATTTTGCTGGTACTTTGGGGCATAGAGATGGGGGCTGGGGCCAGACCCCCCGTCCCACCCGCCTGGACTGTGAGACCCAACGTGGGCCTTCCACCAGTAGATGCTCTACCCAGCTTTGCGGACTTGACTTTGGGGCCCTACTTTCTGGTTTGCTAGCGTCATGTTCTGCCCCCATGTGGCAGACAGCAGGGTGGGCCGGCTGCGCTGGCCGGGGAGCTCCTGGGGTGATGTCACTCTGCTTCCTCGCAGCTCCCTTCCTTCATCGGCAATGGGGGCAGGATTTTGGAGTGGTTGTGAGGATGCAGCGGCCACTGTGTCAAGTTCCGAACCAATGCTGCATGCACAGCCCTGGCTGTGGGGGCCTCTGGTTCCTTTGCAGCCCGCCACCTTGGCCCCTTTTCCTTCCCGCCTTCCCCAAGCCCAGCGCTACGGTGCCTCAGTCATGAGGCAGCCCCGCCTGGCCAAGGGCGCCGGGGTCCTTGGCTCCCCATGTCCGGTGCCAGCACTTTTGAAAGTGAAAAGTCCAACGTCACTAGGAAAGCACAACAGGGCAAATTATAACAGGAAGATAGGCAAATGTCAAAGATGTTTGAGAGTAGTCATGTTGATGATGATCCAGGGAAAGAGATACTCTCTCCTACACAGCTGACGGGGACATCGCAAGAGGGGCAGAGTGCTTGTCTTTTTCCGGTATTCCTGCAGCTTCCCGAAGAGCCTGGGCCCACTGGGATTGGGCAGGTAGCGAAGGCCAGTGCCTGGAGGCACACAAGCCGGCCAGGGGTCGGTGGCCCAGCCGAGAACTTGACTTTCCGGGTAGTACCCTGTCCTCTCCTCACCGCTGCCAAAGCTCAAGGACTTTGGGCTGATGAGTTTTGCTCAGCTCTGGATGGAGGGAAGCCCTCCTCATCGCTGTTGCAAGGGGGATGCCTGGTGAGCTGTGCTCAGGTTTAATTTCTGCCCCCTTGCCACAGGGGTGACCATGACTGCCACTCCCTGCTTCTCCCCTCTCCACCTCCCTGCTTGCCATTCCAGGTTGCAGGTCAGCAGGGGGCAGTTTCTGAGAAAGGCCACCCGCTGGTTATCTCCTGACTCCCTGTAACCCGATCCCAGGTCTCAGCTCCAGCTCAGGGTGTGTTGAAGTAACAGGTTGCAGATGGCTGCCTGTCCCTCAGCTCATCTCTCCGAGAGGCTGGCATTACTGCTTTCCAGGGTTTTCTCACGTAAAAATTAGCAACGCTTCTTGGGGTTTTCCCATTTGGAACCAGATTTTGCATTTGACTTCCGGGTCTAAATTCTTTGGGGGGGGAGCATTTTCGCACTGATTTCTCCCATGTTCTTGCAAAATTACATGATTACTTCAAGGGCATTTATTTTATTTTATTTATGTTTAAAGATTTATTTATTTTGGGGGGGGAGGGGCAGAAGAAGAGGGAGAGAGAATCTCAAGCAGACTCCCTGCTGAGTCCGGAGCCCTCCGTGGGGCTCGACCTCACAACCCTGAGATCACGACCTGCACCGAAACCAAGAGTCAGATGCTTAGCCCACTGAGCCACCCAGGCGCCCCTGGGGTCATTTTTTTTTATCCTGTCATTTAACTGACTTGTTCATTTTCTGGCCACCACAGTTGGGTTCTCACAGTCAGACTCTGTGAGATGCTAAAGATTTAGGAAGTCGGTCCGTGTCCTGGTACATGTGTACCCCTTCATTTTACAGATTAAGTTATTTTGTGCCTCAGATGTTGTTCCAGATAAACATACTGGGCTAACACCAGTGACACTGACTGGCACATTGATTGGGCTGTGCCTGAACTGAGGGGAGGTGAGGTCAAAGGTGGGGTGTTGCAGATTTCCCAGTGATAATGACACCCAGGTCCCAACACACATGGGGCATTATGGTCTTGGTGGCAGATTTCAGATTTGTCCCTTATTTTCCCAGGAGAGGGCAAGCCTTCTGAGAAGATGTGGCATGGAGCTTGGGGAGCCAGGTGAGGAGCCATTTTACATTCACAAGGTTAAAATGAGTATTGGGGGAGGGTGGTTTAGTGTGAGCTAACCCCAAGTCTGTCGCTGACCCACAGCAAGGACAGTTCTGAATACAGCATAAAACAGCCTGGCCTTATTGACCGTGTGCCTTACGGCCACACCGTGCCAAGCTTCACACTGTTTGCCCCAGTGGTGGCTTATGCAGTGAGTGGTCAGAGGGCCTGGGTTCAAGTTTTGGCTCTGACCACTCCCTAGCTGTAGGTGTCTTCCACGTGTTAATTTGACCTTAGCAAATTGCTCAAGCCTTCCTGAGCCTCAGTTTCTTTTTACGTACATTGGGGATGATGGCAATAGGTAGGTCCTATCCCAGATCTGTGGGCAAGATTGAACGAGATGCTCCCAGTCGAGCCTGTATGTTTAAGTATCTGATAAACCTGAGCAAGAGCATATTTCTCACCTAGAGGAGTTCTTTTCTGTTTGTTTTCCCCAGAAGATTAAAGTTCACAACTTAGAACAAAAAGCACTTACATTAAGAGAACACACCAGCCGTTGGGGCAGCCACTTCCCTGCAGGATTGTTGAAGCACCATTTCATCAGAAGTGGCCCTCCCCTTAGGAGATAGCTATCTGTCTGTCTGTCTATATTTTAAGGAATTGGCTCACATGATCATGGGGGCTGGCAAGTCTGTAATCTGTAGGGCACACCCACAGACTGGAAACTCAGGCGGGATTTCTGTTCCAGTCTTGAGGCAGAATTCCTTCTTCTTGGGGAGACTCTTAAGTCTTTTAACTGATTGGGTGAGGCCCACCCACATTATGGAGAGTAATGCGCTTTACTGAAGTCTACCAACTGTAAATGATAATCGCATCTACAAAACATCTTCACAGCAACATCTAGACTAGTATTTGACCAAATAATTGGGCACATGGCCTAGTCATATTGACATATAAAATTGGCCATCACAGTTCATAACTGATCCTACTCACAGGTAGTAAGCACCTACTGTGTGCATCTACTGGGAGAGGTGCTAGAAGTCCTCTATCTGGCTGGGGTGGCCAGACACGTCCTTTGGTAAGGACGTGTGGGGTAAAGGAGGATTCTTCCAAGCTACCTCCCAGAATCCAAGAACGGCAAGTATAATCTGGAATCAGAGAGTTGCAGCCAGAGATGTTTTTCTCCTGGTTTTCTGTTGGTGTTTCTCTCGGCACACTTGCTCCTTCAGGCCAGCTCCCAGTGCTATTCATCTGCAGACACAGCCCTTCTAATACTGCCCCAGATCTGAATCTAGGTGGCCTTCTGTTTTCAAGATCCATTATCACCCCACCCTTTTTGTCCCTCCGTTTAGATTCCATTCAGTGGGTGTCTGATTGGCCCAGCTCTGGTTCACCTCTCTGAGCAAAGGAGCTGGGGTCATGGAGAAGGTAAGGCTGCTGATTTTCAGAGTTATGAGCTATGGAAGGCAGAGCTAGAAGGGGAGTTGGATGTGATGGGTAAACTGGTAATATATCTACTTAGGGTAAACCTTCTTCTCTTGGTCAACCCAGCCTTTATCCTGTTTAAAAGTGAAATTTCTGCATCTTGGGAATCTCCTCAGTTCCAGGCAAACTGGGACTCTTGGTCATCCTATCTTTGGCACACCCTTTCTGTTTGGAGAGAAATTGTAAGATGAAGGGGGATGATATTACCTTTCCCACTCATTGACAGGTAGAACATGGACATATACATGAGGTAAAGTAAGGGTCTAGATTCTATTTGCTGGAGAAAAAAATCCTTTCTCCATTGAATTACTGTGGCACTCGTGTTGAAAAGCATTTAACCATATATGTGTGGGTCTATTTCTGGACTCTGTTCTATTTCACTGAATGCATATACCTACCCTTACACAAATACCACACTGCCTGTAGCTTCATAGTAAATCTTAAAACTATTGCTTTGTAGTAAATCTTGAAGCTGAATTGTCTGAGGCACACTTTGTTCTTTTTCAACATTGTTTTGGCTAATCTAGGACTTCTGCTTCTCCACATAGAATCAGCTTGTCAATTTCTATAAAAAGCTTGCTAGGAATTTGAGATTGCATTGAACCTATAGACCAATTTGGGGTGAGTTGACATATTGATACAGTTGAGTTTTCCAATCCATGAAAAAGGTATGATGTTCCATATATTTAGGTCTTCTATTTCTCTCAGCAATGTTTTATGGATTAGAGAACACCTTTTCTTAAATTTATCTCTATTTCATGTTTTTTGATGCTATTGTAAATGGTTTTTTAAATTTTAATTTTTAGCTGTTTGCTGATAAAATATAGAAATATAATTTATTTTTGTGTTTTGGTTACCTTGTTTTCTGCGACTTTGCTAAAATCACCTATTAGTTCAAATAGTCTTTTTTGTAGATTCTTTAAGATTTTATACATGGTGATCATACAATATGCAAACACAGACCATTTTATTTCTTCCTTTCCAATACGTGTACATTGTAAATTTCTTTTTCTTGCCTATTGCACTGGTTAGGATCTTCAGTACAATGTTGAATAAATGTGGTGAGAGCAGACAACCTTGTCTTGTTCCCAATTTTAGGGGTGAAATCTCAATCTTTGGTCATTAACCATAATGCTAACTAAAGATTTTTCCTAGATGTATTTTATCAGGGTGAGGAACTTCTCCATTATTACTGTTTTGCTGAGAATTTTTATTAGGAATGGACATTGGATATTTCAAAAGATTTTTTTGCATCTGTTGAGTTGATTATAGTTGTTTCTTTTTTAGTCTGATCATATGACAGATTACTTTGATTGATTTTTGAATGTTGAATCAACCTTGAATTCCTGGGATAAACCCTGTATGGTAATGATACATTATTCTTTTTATATATTTCTGAATTCAGTTTGCTAATACTTTATTAAAAGTTTTTAAAATCTGTGTTTGTGAGGGCGCCTGGGTGGCTCAGTCGGTTGGGCGACTGCCTTTGGCTCAGGTCATGATCCTGGAGTCCCGGGATCGAGTCCCGCATCGGGCTCCCTGCTTGGCGGGGAGTCTGCTTCTCCCTCTGACCCTCCCCCCTCTCATGTGCTCTCTCTCTCTCTCTCATTCTCTCTCTCAAATAAATAAATAAAATCTTAAAAAAAAAATCTGTGTTTGTGAGGGATATTGGTCTATAGTTTTCTTGAAATGTCTTTAGTTTAATATTAAGATAATATTGACCTCATAAAAATGAGTTGGAAAATACTCTCTTCTCTTCATTTTCTGGAACAGTTTGTGTAGAATTGGTTTTATTTCTTCCTTAAATATCTGGTAGAATTCACCAGTAATGTCTCCTGGGCCCACGCTTTTGTTGTGGGCAGATTTTAAAGTACGAATTCAAATTCTTTAATGGACACAAAGCTATGCAGGTTGTGTATTTCTTCTTGAGTGAACTTTGGTATGTCTTTCAAAGAATTTGTTTATTTAATCTAAATTACCAGATTATTGGCATTAAGTTCTTTGTAAATTCCTGTGTCTGTGGGATCTGCAGCGATGGCCCCTCTTTCTGCCTGATATTGGTAAGTTGTGTCTTTTCTTGCTATTTTGATCAGTCTGGTGAAAAAATTTATTAATTTTACTAGTGGTTTCAAAGAACCAATTTTTATTTCACTGATTTTTTCTGTTTTCTGTTTTCTTGACTTCTATAATCTCTACTATTTCTTTTTTTATTTTTGGATTTAATTTGTTCTTTATTTTCTAGTTTCGTAATGTGGAAGCTTAGACCACTGATTTGAGATGCTTCTCTTTTAAAAAAAATATAAGCGTTCTACATTTCTCTTCTAGCCCACTGCTTTAGTAACATCCCATGGGTTTTACATGTTGTATTTTCATCTTTCTTCAATTAAAAAAATTTCTAATTCACCTTGTGAGTTCTTCTTTTATCCATGAGTTGTTTAGAATTGTATTGTTTTATTTCTGAATACCTGAAGGGATTTTTTTCCAGACATCTTTCTGTCATTGATTTCTAGATTGATTCCACTGTTGTCAGTGTTATACCATAGATGATTTCAAACATTTTAAATTTGTTTTTTTTTAATGGCTGAGAATATGATTTATCTTTGGTGAACGTTCTGTGTGCACTTGAAAAAGAAAGGGTTCTGCTGCAGTGTGAAGTGTTCTATAAATGTCAATTAGGTTAAGTTGGTTGACAGTGTTGTTTAACAACCTCTTATACCCTAACTGATTTTTTCCTCTACTTATAAATTACCAGGAGCAATTTTTTTCTTAAAAAATTTTATTGAGATAGAATTCATCCCCCATGTAAGTCACTTATATAAAGTGTACAGTTAAATAATTTTTAGTAAATTCACCAAAATGTGCAACCATCACCACAGTCAATTTTAGAATATTTTCATCACCTCAAGAAAAGCCCATACACTTTAACTGTCACTCCTCTAGATCCCCTTTTCCCTTCCCCAGTCCTTAGCAACCACTAGTCTACTTTATGTCTCTATAATTTCTCTATTCTGGACTTTGATATGGAAGGAATCTTGTAAATATGTGGACTTCTGTGACTGGCTTCTTGCACTTAGCATAATGTTTTCAAGGTCCATCCATACTGTTGTGTTCCTTTTTATGGCTAAATGATATTCCATGTACAGATGTACATTTTTTTATCTGTTCATCTCATAATGGACATTAGGGTTGTTTTCACCTTTTTGCTCTTATGAATAATGCTTCTATAAACCTTGAACGTACATGTTTTCGTGTGCACATATGTCTTCATTTCTCCTGGGTGTGTACCTAGGAGTGGAATTGCTGGCTCATTTGGTAACCTTATGTGTAAACACTTGAGGAACTACCAGACTGTTTTCCAAAATAGTTGCACCATTTTACCTTCTCACCAGCAGTATGAGAATTCCAGTTTCTCCACATCCTCCCCAACCTTTGCTATTATCTATGGTTTTGATTAAAACCATCCTGGTGGGTGCAAAGTGTTAGATCATTGTGATTTTGATTTTCATTTCTTTGATGAGTAATGATGTTGAGCATTTTTTCTTGTGCTTATTGACCATGTGTATATCTTCTTTGGAGAAACATCTATTTAGATCCTTTGCCCATTTTTTGACTGGGTTGTCTTTTACTATTGAGTTGTAAGGGTTTTTATATACTCTAGGTACATGTACCTTATCAGATGTATGATTTGCAAATATTTTCTCCCAGTCTTTGGGTTGCCCTTCTTTCTTTCTTTCTTTCTTTCTTTCTTTCTTTCTTTCTTTCTTTCTTTCTTTCTTTCCTTTCTTTCTTTCTTTCGAGAGAGTGCTTGCGCATGTGTGTGCAAGCGTGGGTTGGGGGGGCAGAGGAGCAGAGGGGGAGGGAGGGGGAGGGGAAAAGAATCTCCAGCAGATTCCACAGAGCCTAACTCGGGCACGATTTCACAACCCTGAGATCATGGCCTGAGCCAAAACCAAGAGCCAGACGCTTAACTGACTGAGTCACCCAGGTGCTCTGCCTTTTTACCTTCTTGATGGTGTCCTTTGAAATACAAATGTCTTAAATTTCAGTAAAGTCTGCGTATATATATGTATATTTGTTGTTTGTGCTTTTGGTGTCATAGCTAAGAAATCATTGTCTAACTTAAGGTGATGAAGATTTGTGCCTATATCTGTATCTCTTTTCAAATTTATTGACACAGAATAGCACATGATATTCTCTTGTAATCACTCCTTGTTTTATGTTATCTTTATAATTCCTAATGCTATTTTTTGTCTTATTTCTTTTTTATTTAATTAGGCATGCTAGGTGATTTCTCATTTTATTACATTTTTCAAATAACAAATGTTTGGACTTATATTTCACTAATTTCACTAATATTAGCTTTTTTCTTTCATTTCACTAATATTAGCTTTTTTCTTCATTAATTCTTTTCCCTTACTTTCTTTTATCTTATTTTATTTAAAAAATGTTTTAGGTTGAAAACTTACTTTATTCGTGTTACATCTCTCTTTTTTTTAAGGTTTATTTATTTATTTTAGAGGGATAGAGAGAGCATGTGCACACAAGTGCAGCGGGGAGGGGCAGAAGGAGAGGGAAAGAGAGTCCCAAGCACATTCTGAGCTAAGCCTGGAGCCTGATGCGGGGCTAGATCTCATGAACCTGAGATCATGACCTGAGCCGGAACCAAGAGTTGGCCGCTTAACTGACTGAGCCATCCAGATGCCCCTCATTTTACATCTTTAAAAAATAAAGCTTTAAAAATTTCTTATTAAAAAATATTTGAACATATAGGCAAAATAGAAAATAATATAATAAATACTCATAGACCCATAATATCTTTTTTTTAAAGTTCCAGTATAGTTAACATACAGGGTTATATTAGTTTCAGATGTACAATATAGTGATTCAACGCTTCCATACAATACCCTGTGCTCATCGGGAGAAGGGCACTCCTTAATCCCCATCCCCTATTTCACCCATCCCCCCGCCCACCTCCCTTCTGGTAACCATCAGTTTGTTCTGTATAGTTAAAAGTCTGTTTCTTGGTTTGTCTCTCTTTCCTTTTTTTTCTTCCTTTGCTCATTTTTTTTATTTCTTAAATTCCACATATGAGTGAAATCATACAGTATTTGTCTTTCTGTGACTGACTTATTTTGCTTAGCATTATATTGTCTAGCTCTGTCTATGCTGTTGCAAATGGCAAGATTTTGTTCTTTTTTTTAATGGTTAAATAGCGGGGCGCCTGGGTGGCTCCGATGGTTAAGCATCTGCTTTTGGCTCAGGTCATGATCTGGTCCTGGGACTGAGCTCCATGTCGGTCTCCCAGCTCAGTGGGGACTCTGCTTCTCCCTCTCCCTCTGCCTCTCCCCTCTGCTCCTGCTCTCTCTTTCTCTCTCAAATGAATAAATACAATCTTTAAAAAAAATTAAAAAGAGTAATGGTTGAATAACCTTCCTCCTCCCCACCTCTCTTCTTCATCCATTCATCTATTGATGGGCACATGGCTGTTTCCGTAATTTGGCTATTATAAATAATGCTGCTATAAACATAGGGATGCATGTATCCCTTTGAATTAGTGTTCTTGTTTTCTTTGGGTAAATACCTAGGAGTGCGATTAGTGGATCATAGGGTAGTTCTATTTTTAACTTTTTGAGGATTCTCCATATAGTTTTGCACAGTGGCTGCACCAGTTTGCATTCCCACCAAAAAGGCATTGAGGGCTCCTATTTCTCCACATCCTCTGCAACACTTGTTGGTTCTTGTGTTTGGACCCATAATGTCTTTATTAAATGTTGACATTAGTGCCGTCTTGGTTTTTATTTAAATACTTCATATAGAGTAGAGACCTACATTAATGCCTTCCTAAAATTTTACTCCCCATCTCTCTGCCAATATGCAACCCTTATTAAATTCAATGCATATCATACTTATATCCTTGCCATACTGTGATATATATTTTGTAGGCACTATGTTACTTAATCATTATATGAATGACATTATACTATATGCAACCTGAATTTAATTTTGTGGTTCTGCATTTTTAAAAGGCATATATTTATATTGTTCAAATATATTTTTTCTTGCTATAGAGTATTACATTATAAAAACATATCATGATTTATTTGTCTGTTTTTCTTTATTGGGTATTTATGTTGTTTCTAATTTTTCAAATTTTGAACAGTGTTAAATTTGAATAATATTTTCTCATTCAGTTTTCTCCAAGCACATGTGAAAGAGATTCTGTAAGTTATGTACCTAAAGTGTCATTCCTTAGTAATGATGTATAGCATTTTCAACGTAACTGAATATTACCAAAGATCTTCAAAGTGGTTGTATCAGCACCTTGTACCATCAGCAATTTTTGTAACAACTATTGTTGCTCCATATCCTTTCCAACACTTGTCTCATCAGACTTTTTACAAGATTCTTTCCAATCTTGTAGGAGTGAAATAACTGTTCGTTCTTGTTTTTATATGCTTGTGTTTAATTAGTGATAAAGTTAAGTCTCTTTAATATGTTAGTTTACTGTTTATGTTTCCTCTCTCGTGAAACGTTTGTTCATATCAATAACCTGACAGCAATGTGTTTGGATTGGAAAATCCAATCACCAGGGACTTTCCTAGGTAGGGTTTGTTTTCCACCCAAGGAAAAAAAATCTAGAAATAGGCAGACCTGACTTGGGTAATTGGTCCTGTGATGTCATTAATGTTGCTGGTTCTTCTTTCATGACCTTAGATGGTGGCTTAGTATTTTGGATCTTCAGGTGGCTCTTGTGCTTTTTAGCATCACATGAGGAATAGGGGAAGAAAGACTGGGTGTTATTTGTGTCAGGACAGCAAACGTTTCTCACAGCACTCTCACTACCTTCTACTTATAATAATTGGCCAGAACTTTGTCACATGGCCGCCCTTCCCTGGAAGGGAGACAGAAAATGAGAATTTTAATCAAACCTATTGCTGTTTTGATTAAACTCTGCATACTAAAAGCAAGGAAGCAATGGAAGGAGGGTTGAGGGGTAACTGGTAGGTAACTGAAGGCATTTGGGACAATATCTGTTGCCCTTTCTTCTGTGGGGTTGTTTATCATTTTCTTATTAGTTTATAAGTATTCTTTGTATATTCCAGATAAATATTATTATTTTTAAGATTTTATTTATTTATTTATTTATTTATTTATTTGAGAGAGTGAGAGCATGAGGGAGCACAGGTAGGGGGAGGGGCAGAGGGTGAGAAAGAATCTCAAGCAGACTCACCACTGAGCCCAGAGCTGAAACTAAGATTCAGACACTTAACTGAACCACCCAGGTGCCCCTATTCCAGATAGTTTTTTTTTTTCCAGTCAAGATTCTGTGAAAAAAATTAAGCCTCTATATTTTAGCAGTGATTCTTGAAGTGTGGTCCCTGGATTCCTGGAGGTGTGAGACTCTCCACGTCAACAAGATTAAAACTGTTCTCACAATAATACTGAGGTATTCTCTGACCTACTCACCATGTTTACACTTGTACTAATGATGCAAAACCAAGAGTGGGTAAATGTGCTAGTATCTTAGGAGCAATAGTCATTGTATTTTTTCACCATCACTCTTACAGTAAAGTTAATAATGGTTTCACTCCTTGATGAAACAGTAAACCTTATTCATTTTATCATGTGACAAAATGGGAAGTATGCATAAAACATTTCCATTGCATATTCAAGTATGATAAGTGTCTTCAGGAAAAGCACTGTGGGATTTCTTAAGTCATGTGCTACACTAGCCTCTTTATTCCTAGAATGCCATTTTTACTTGAAGGAAGACTGACAGACAAGCTACATCTTTTGTAAGACTTGGGTATTTGAAAATGAATAAAGTGAATCTGTCACTTCAAGAAAAACAACTGATAGAATTTATGCCAACGATAAAATCCCAGCTTTCAAGAAAAAATTAGAATTTTGGGAAAACTTCTGTCACCAACAATTTATTCAATTCCCAATACATAAAGGCTTTTCTCATGAGATTCATAGTGATATTAACAAACATGATTTTCTGATATTATAAAATAAAATGCATCCACATTTGGAATATCTCCTTGACTCAGTGAACAAATATTTTCCAAAGGACCAATGGATAACTTTGGAAGATCATGCATTAGTACATGATTCATTCGAAGCACAAAATAAACCAATGGATTTTTATTTTATTTTGCTTTTTAAAATTTTAAACTTTTTATTTTGAAACAACTTTAGACTCAGGGAAGAGTTGCAAAGTGGTTCAGAGAATTCCCATGTAGCCTTCATCCAGCTTCCCTGAATGGTAACATCTTATGTTACCTTGGTCCATTGATCAAAACTAAGAAAATACCATGACCAATGAGTCCTAAGATAACAAAGTGCAGTAAATTCATCGGCATTTTTTCAGGTTCCACATTACAACTAACTTTTAAGAACTACCATTTGAGTTTCACTGTAGTATCAAAGATTATCAAAAACTCTCTGAAAAACTATCAATTTTTCTCCTTTCTTCTCTTTTCTATGTATCTGTGTGAAGTAAAAATTTTTTATATATTTCAACTAAAATTACATATTGCAACAGAGTGAATGTAGAAGCAGATATGAGAATCCAGCTGCTTTCTATTAAGCTGGACATCAAATAGATTTGCAAAAATGTAGAACAAGGCCACTCTTCCTATTAAATATTTTTGTGCCATGTATGTTAGTATGTAATGGATTTGCCATTATTTTTAATAAGCATTCAATTTTTTCTGGTTTTAGTTTTGAATATGGTAAATATTGGTAGATATGACTCAAATAAATAAAAGCATTTGAGATACTTAATATTTTTAAAGAATGTAAAGGGGTCCTGAGAGCAAATTATTTGAGAACAGCTTCCTTAAAGGACCCATTGTATGTAATGGGTTAACTTTTCTACAGTGCATCGAGGCTAGCACTATCTATGTACCATCTTTAAAAATCATCATTCAAATTATGTTTTATAGGGCTTATTTTTCTCACAGGACCCCAGGAGGGTAAGCTTGTTCCAGACATTAATAAGTTAATAGATGTAAAATATGTTGAACCGTGATTAGCAGATAAGCCCTCTGTAGATGTGAGCAGTTATTATTGCTTTAATTAATTGTTGCAATCATTTGACAGTTATGTGTATTCAAATATCTTCTCTCTGCTGGTGGCCTGATTTTTAATTGTCTTTTTGGTGTGCCTTTTTGTGTAGAAATTTTAAGCCTTAATCTGTATTCAAATTTATCAGCATTGTCTCTCATAGTTTATTCTTTTTATGTCTTGTAGAAGAAATTCTTCCCTTCCCCAAAGTTATAATGATGTGCTTTTATATTTCCCTCTAAAAATTTCCGAGTTTCCTAGTATTCCTTTTCACCAGCTCATGAAACCACTCTTGTCAAGATAACCATGACCTCCATGGTGCCAAATGCTGTGGTCGGTCCTCTGTCTTCATCCTGTTGTCTCATGGGCATCTTTCGACGCAATCGGTGCTTCCTTAGTTCCTGAAATTCTTTCTCTCCTTGGCTTCTGGGATATCGCTCTTTTAGGGTTATTCTCCTGCTCATAGGCTTCTTTGTCCTTGCCTCCTTTGGGGGTCCTCTTCCTCAGTGTTGAAGTGTCCTGGACCTCCAACTTTCGACCTCTTCTCTTTTCTATCTATCTTCATGCTCTCTTTGTTCTCATCCAGTTTTGTGGCTTAAATATCTATACACTGATGACTGCAAAAATGTGTATCTTAATTCTAGCCTCTCCTCTCAACTCTGTTTTATTCAGCTGACTCTTGGATGTCTAATAAGCATCTCAAACTTAATTTGGCCCAAACAGAATCATCTATTTCTTTTTTTTTAATATTTTATTTATTTATTCATGAGAGACAGAGAGAGAGAGAGAGGGGCAGAGGGAGAAGCAGGCTCCCAAGGAGCAAGGAGCCCGATGCGGGACTCGATCCCAGGATCCTGGGATCATGACCTGAGCTGAAGGCAGACGTTTAACCATCTGAGCCACCCAGGCGCCCCCAGAATCATCTATTTCTGCAAGTTGTTTCTTCCATGGTGCCAGCCCATTCATTCTGTTGTTTAAGCTTGGAACGTTGGACTTTTCTCGTTCTCTTTTTTTCACAATTCATATCCAGAATTTAGGCAAATTTTGCTTTTTCCTTCAGAATATGTCCTAAATCTTAACCGCTTTGTGCCTCCTCCACCATGATTGGGGCTGCTGCCCCTTCTCCACCTTCCTTCCCACTCTCCTTCTTGCCCCCATTGACTGCAGCCACGGTGGCCTCCGTGCTGTTCCTTGAACTCACCAAGCACATCACCAGCACCTGGCTTCAGTAACGAGCCTATTCAGACCCCTGCCTTGCCCAGAGAACCTTTGTTCCCCTTCACCAGTAGAAGTCACATTCCTGGTGACCGCTGATGCTTCAGGAACAAGTGGAGTCTAAGGCTTCAGCCCTGCTCTCTGCTTCACATTCCTATTCGGTATAGATTCCTTGGAGGTGTTTCTTGTATTCCTATGCATTTTGTCTTGCTATTTTGTATCTATTATTGTTGTGTGTTTGGAGAAGAGATGTACATCTTCACCAGGACATCCAAAAGAAAAGCGTTTATGCCTATACTTCTGAGCTCACTGTTATGTGTACCTATATTTTTTGGCTACATTTTCCCCTTACATAAAATGTAATTGCAATTTTGATTTTTTCTAAGATTCTTAGGTTACCTAGGAGATATTTTCTTTTCTTTTCTTCCGTTTTTTTTTTTTTTTTGAGAGAGAGAGAGTGAGAGAGCACGAGCGGGGTGGGGAAGGGACTTAGGGGAGAGGGAGGAGAGAGAGAATCTTAAGCAGGCTCCATGCTCAGCACGGAGCCTGATGCGGGGCTTGATCCCACCACCCTGAGATCGTGACCTGAGCTGAAACCAAGAGTTGGACCCTTAACCCACTGAGTCACCCAGGTGCCCACTAGGAGATATTTTCTTAATTATTAATTTATTAATGGCTTTTAAAAATGGCTATTTTCCCTATCAATTTCTAATTTTTATATTATTATTAGAGATTATGGCCTATACATTTTTTCTCATGATCGTAAGCTCAAAAGGAAAAAAAGTATAATCTCAAAGCTTAAGGAATAAAGTTCTATAATTGTTAAATAAAATTTTTTTGACCGTATTATTTAAATCTTCTGTATTGTTAATTTTTAAAATCTACATGATCCACCAACTTCTGAAATAAATATAGTAAAACTCCCCACCATAGATACACTTTCAAATTCTCCTTGCATTGTTAGGAGTTTTTGTTTGATGCAGTTGTCTGCTACGTTGTATGTGGTATCAAGTTTTATGACTTTTATATTTTCTTTGCGGGGTGCATCTTTTATTATCACACAATATTCTTTGTCTTTTTTTTTAAGATTTTATTTATTTGACAGAGAGACAATGAGATTTATTTATTCATTTCAAATTAATATTATCATATTTCATTTGCTAATGATACCACTGTATTCTTCGAAGGTCGTTATTTGTCTCAAACGGCGAGGCCTCTGGAGGTTACCGCTTGGGTAACGTCGGTATAGCTGCCCAGCAAGATCAGCAGGGCCCCACCTCCTTCTCTCTTTCTGCTTACTCGCCCTTAGCTGCAGCTTTCTTCCTCACGGTGGCAAAAGTCTTCCAGCAATTCCAGGCTTCATGTCTTCATTTCAGGGAGTTCGAGGAAGGAGGGAATAAAAGAGGAAGGGTGCAGGGGTTTTTCCTAAGGAGTCTTCCCCTTCGGTTCAGAGCGGAAAGCCCTTTATTTGGACTTCTTCTTACATCTATTTTGTCGGAAATGGGGACTTTTGGTCTCTCCTAGATTGATCCCTCACTAATTCTGCTTGTCCTTTGAGGCTGGCATAGAAACTTGCCTTTCCTGATGCTGCAAGATCTCTATACACCCTGGCAGATCGGGGTTATCCCCTAAGGGAGGAAGGTGGGGTGGAGGGGCGGCGGCTGGGCACCGACATTGTCTGCTCTAACAGCTGCATCATGTTTGTTTTCTCTTGCCCTTTACAGATTTTTGCAAGATTGGTAAGCCTCTTATCATTTATTTCCCCCCACTATTACTCTGGAAGTTTTATAATCTTAATAGTGTTTTACCAGTCATAACTAAGCCTGTGTTTCTCTATGACAATGTTGCTTTTACCATGCAAAAAAGTAACAGTATCTTCCTATATTAATCACGGAATTAATGCTGCCTTGGGCAATGGATAAGCCCTGAAATTTCAGTGGATTAATATAAAGAAGGTTTATTTCTTGATGTGGATTGGGTAGCTCTTCTGTGTCACTGGCTTTCAAACAGTGACTCATGGATCAGGCTGCTTTTTCCTTGCAGTGCCGCCATCTTGGATGAGATGGGTGGGTGAGGGACAGAATATGGAAAAGTCACACCAACCGCAACAGTTGCAGCCTGAAAAGGTACAAATCACCTCCTCTGACATCATCCATAGTCTAGAATTCATTCACATGGCCACATGGAACTGAGGAAAGGGTGCCAGACAGCATGGTGGTGGTCACAGATGGTCATTCTGGTCCCGCCCACATTGTGTTCTCCTCTTCCATATAAATACACTCACCACCTCCTTAAGGGGGACACCTTCAAGTCCCATGCAGTCACTGCCTCCAGCCCAAAGTCCACAGTCTGCATGGGTTCTGCATTGATCTCTCTAATGTCTGGATGTGGCTTGAAAAGCCATGTCTTCTAAACACCCCCCACCTTTACGACATACTACACAGTGGTAGAGTGGGGGTCGAGAATGTCCACTATGGAGGAGGAGAGAGGGTGAGCCCCCCTCAGTTGCTAGCTGATAGCATTCCTGCGGTCCCACATGTCAGACTCTGCAGTTCTCCTGCTGTGGCAGTGAAGGGACAGCCTTCGATAAGTGTAGGACTGTGCCCTTGAGGAGCCTCCTCTTTGTTCACTGTTCCCCTTAGCCTTCTCTGAAGTGAGTGTTGAGGACCCCGCCCTCCTGACCAGTACAGCCTTTGAAACCTGCCTCCTGTTCCTTCATCGAGGTTAGGTATCCAAGGGTGGCTGACATCTTGAACAATCAAAGGCTTTTTTTAGTCCAGACTCAAAAACTTAGGAGGCTTCTGATCTGTTTGCTTCCATGTCCCTGTAACCACATCTAAAATTTCTTTTCTAGACATATTTTGCGAGTTGACTGTACTTCTCTGCCTCTATTTCCCTATATCTCTCCTTTCAACCGAAGGGCATCTATCTATCTCAGGCTCTTTGAAAAATAACACAAGAGATTGCAGTCTTAATGCACTTGTGTTAGCCTGACTCCTCTGAGGAGTGGAGACAGGGATGGGGTTACACAAACAAGGGCTTTATTCAGGAAATAAAATTTTCCTCATGGGAGAAAAGGGGCAGAACCCTGGAGGAGTGTGGGAGAGCCGTTGTGTTGCAACACAAGTCTGACCTTGAGCGAAGGAGGCGTGGGAGGCGGAGCTGTCCTGGGCAGGGGGGAGGGAAGTGGGGGAGGAGGTGTTCTAGGCAGGGGGGAGGTTGGTAGGGGGCGGAGGTGTTCTAGGTAGCCATGCAGCCCAAGCTGTGCAGTCAAGAAGTCATTGACGTTGCCCATCCGAAGAGTCTGCTGTCCCCCAGGAGTGGGCCCACCATGGTCAGTCAAAGGCCGGGAGCCACCTCTGGGAAGCATGGCAGCAGGCAAACACAGGAGCGCCGGAACTGAAGGGCTTGCCCGGTTCTGCCCCCTGCAGCTGGATGTCGGTGGAGCACATTCTCATGGCAGCCACGGTGTTCTGTGCCTTAGGTCACTTCTTCACCTTAGAAGTCCTATTGGGCTCTATCATGCAAACTTTAAAAAAAAATCCCGGGGCGCCTGGGTGGCTCAGTCGTTAAGCGTCTGCCTTCGGCTCAGGTCATGATCCCAGGGTCCTGGGATCGAGTCCCACATCGGGCTCCCTGCTCCGCGGGAAGCCTGCTTCTTCCTCTCCCGCTCCCCCCACTTGTGCTCCCTCTCTCGCTGTGTCTCTCTCTGTCAAATAAATAAAAAATCTTTAAAAAAAAAAAAAATCCCCTCTCCTGTAATTTGGGCCCTAGAAGGAGGTGGTTTTTTCCAGTCCTACAAAGTCCCAGATTTCTGTGTTCTCTCTATTCCCTCTTATTTTTACTTACAAAGCACTCAATTCTTCCTGGAACTCATTTCTTTTCTCTTAACACCTTGCTGAACACAACAGGCACTAGGAATGTTCTGTTTTCCAGTCTCTTGCCTTAGAGTGGCAGAGTGGCAGGTCTGGAAGGCGTGAGGGTCTGCCTTTCCAGTTACAGCGTCTGACCGTTTTCTCAGATGTTTTGCTCTTGTGTTAACATGGATCCGTAGCCGTTCATGCAGCCTGCAGCTGACTGCCACCTGGCTAAGGCAGCGACACACAGCTGCTATTTCTGTCCTGGCCCTACCCTGCTTTGGGAGTAGATTTCCATTTTATTTTATTTTTATTTATTTATTTTTAAAGATTTTACTTATTTATTTGACAGAGAGAGACACGGCGAGAGAGGGAACACAAGCAGGGGGAGTGGGAGAGGGAGAAGCAGGCTCCTGGCCAAGCAGGGAGCCCGATGTGGGGCTCGATCCCAGGATCCTGGGATCATGACCTGAGCCGAAGGCAGATGCTTAACGACTGTAGGTGCCCCACAGATTTCCATTTTCGTCCTGGTAATCAATGGAATCTGTTGCAACAGCCAAACTGAGCAATCTCAGTGGATTAATACGGCACAGGTTTATTTCTTGCTCATGTTACAGGCAGATGCGGGTCAGGGGCCTAGGCTCTGTATCTTGGAACACTATCTCCAATTCCTTGTTTGCAGCCAGTGGACAGGAGGGAGGGAGAGAAGGCCAGATGCACTGTCTCCTGCTCTCCTGTCTGCTGACGGTCCATCTCCGCAGTGCTCGGGCGCCGACACCAATTCCAGCCTTGGGCACCTGCTTCAACGGGCTGACTTGGCAGCTGCGTTGCTCCCTGGAGGGAGTGGGAGGAGAGGTGGAGGTGGACCTGCACTCAGGCTGATATCTCTCTGGAATGCTTTCTGTAGATGACAATGTTCTGTAGAGACAACGTGATGCACCATTGGCCAACCTAGCCCGTCCTGGACTAATTAGAACTCAGACCTGTTTCTTCTTCCTTCCTGTTCCTCCTTCTGCTGTGAGGCAGCGAGCGACAAACACATCCGGTGGCTCCTGGGGGCAGATGGTGAAGTCTGGGTCTGGATCATGGGAGAAGGTCCTGGTGACAAGCCCTACGAAGAGATCTCTGAGGAGCTGATTGCAGAGAGGGCAAGGCTGCAGGCACAGAGGGAGGCCGAGGAGCTCTGGTGAGAGGTGCAGATGGGTCTTGGGTGGGGTCTGAACACAGAGCCTAGGCTGGGTCCAAGCTGAAGGACGACAGGTGGTGGGTGGGAGGGAGGAGGTGCCAGGCAGCTGGCGGACCCTGCTGAGCTCAGCTAAGATTAGGTGACCAAAGCATCAGAGTCTTCTTCATCAGGTAGATCTTGCGTGTTCAAATCCTGGCTTCACCAGTGAGTAGTGAGCTGGTCTGGGGTCTCAGTTTTTGCATCTGTGGTGTGGGCATAACGCCCTTTCCATCTGGACATAGTTTGGATTCACTGAGATAATACAGATGACGTGCATTTCCTTTATTCCTCACTGAGTTGTCCCTGCAACAATAAAGGAATTTGGATTCACTATTGTCTGCTCATTTCTCTTCCTTTTAGCTGCATTTCACACACAATGTGGATAGTTGAGCCCCTGGTAAGATTTGGAGTCAGCCTTCTTTCATAAACAACTTTTAACCTTTTTTTTTTTTTTTGCCCAACTTGGAAATCCATATAAGTTGACTCCAACATTCCCTCCCACCCAGCTTTTAATGACAGTATTTTAATTGTAAAATTATAACAACTCAACACCCACCACCTAAGATAATCACGGTGAGCATTTGGCAACACCTTCTTTTCATTTATATGTATTTTCTGAGTTTTCTCAGACAAATTGATTAATATAGATTCACAATGTTATTTAAGATTACTATATGGTATCCTATTACATGAGAAACCCAACTTATTGGTCCTGTTAATGGACATTTAGGTTGTTTGCCAATTGTTACATGATAAAAATCCTCTGATGAACATCTTCTACCTACACTTTTGTGATCTTAAGCGAGAAAAAGGATTTCTGAGTCTATTTTTTTTCCTGGCTTCCTGAAAAATTCGGTTGATTTACATTACCCTACAGGACAGTGACTATTTCCCCCCACCTTTGCCAGCATTGAGTTTTGCTGCTTTTAGATGTTTTCCATTCTGATAGACCAAGAAATATTGCTCCTGGTATTTATTTGAAGTCCTGTTGTTATGTGCCTACATGAGCTCATTCCTGCTGGTGTTCTCTTTCAAGGAGACAGAAGGAGGCAGAAATCACCAAGAAGTTCAGGGATGCTCTGGCCAATGAGAAAGCCCGGATCCTGGCGGAGAAGTGGAAAGTGGAGATGGAGGACCGGAAGGCTGCCAAGGTCCTGGAGGAACGCATCCGTGAAGAGTTCAAGGTAAGCCAGTGCATGGGGCATCCGTGTGCAGCCCCCAATGCTAGCTCCCAGGCTACTGGCTTCCATCTCTGGTTTGGCCATTGGTTGGTACTGAGTGCTTTATGAGAACAGAAATCTTGAATGTCTGAGCAGGGAGGAATGTGACACCCCATTTGAGCCGATCCACTTCTCATTGGACAGATGAGGAAACTAAGTGTTAGACAGAGGGAGAGACTTGCCGAGGACATCGTGCAGGAGGGGACAGAGGCAGGATCAGGACTCAGACCTTCTGCCTCCCAACCCAAGGGGCTTGAAAAGGGGCCCAGAAAGTGCTGAGTTTGTGGTCAGACCAGCCTGGGATCCAGTTCCAATTCTCCTGCTTGGTCCTGTGTGAACTTGGGAAGCTTGCTGAACTTCTCTGAGCCTTCACTTTCTTGTTTATAATATTAGGGTAATAACAACACCCAACTTGAGATTTTTGGAAGATTCAAGGAGATGAAAAATGCATATTTTCTGGCCCTGGAAAGGGAGTTGTTGGGAACCTTGCATACCTACTCATTCTGGGAAAGTTCAGAACTGGTAAAGGAGTTTTTTATTGCTCTCTGGTAAGAAGCTTAGATTGCCTGAAGAAAAATTTTTTTCTGGTCCCTATTTTTGAATTTATTTTTTTCTATAGGAATAATACATTTTTTGGGGGGGTGTAGAAAACTCAGAAAATACATATAAATGAAAAGAAGAAAATAATAACCATGCTGAATCCCAACAATTATATTATTTTATGAATTGTATATTCATGGCATTTGCACATTTAAACGTTTTAATAATATTTTTTCCTATAATGATTAGACAATGAGGATAGTGGCCCCTTACGATCATTTATGTTGCAAATATTTATCTCAGAGGATTTTTTTTTTTTGAGAGAGAGAGAGAAAGAGCAGGGGGAGGGGCAGAGAGAAGGAGAGAGAGAATCTTAAGCAGGCTCCACACCCAGCGCAGAGCCCAGTGCAGGGCTCCATCTCAGGACCCTGAGATCATGACCTGAGCCAAAATCAAGAGTCAGACACTCAACTGTCTGAGCCACCCAGGTGCCCGGCAGTTTGTTTTTTTTCTTAATTTTGGTTATAGTGCTTTCAGGTGTATAGAAGATTAAAATTTTTATTAGCCAACTATATCAAGCTTTAAAAAAATGATTTGTCTCATGCTAAGAAAGATCTGTGCCGCCACAAGCTTGTACTAATATTAATCTACATTGTTTTCTATATCGTTCATGATTTTATTTCTTTATACTTAATTTTCCTGCACTTTGGAGTGTGGTATGATACAGGGCTATAACTTTTTTTCCTTCCACATGGTGGGCACATCGTTCTATCATTGTTTATTATATAATCTGTCCTCTCCCCTCTCATTGTACCTGCTGTCCCAATTCTTCTTACAGACTTTTGCACCTCTTCATGGGTTTTTTCTTCTTTGATTATTCCTGAGCCAGATTTGCTCATTTAATGACCGTAGCTTTTAAAATGAGTTTTAACATCTGCTAAGGTATGAACCTATCATTGCTCTTCATTTTCAAAATGCCCTTGGCTGATTTTACCCATTTTTTTTTTCTACTTGAGATACATTTGAATCTTTATGTCACTATCCTCCCCCAAACAACAACAACAAAAAAAACACACAGTGATTTTAATTGGAATTACATCAATGTTATAGATGTATTTGTGGAGGATAGACATTTTTTCCAATACTAAATCATTCAGTCTTCCTGCTCAGGATATGGTATATTCTCCTGGTTACTCAAAGCTTCTTTTTGTCTTTAGTGAAGTGATTTGTTGTTGATGTTGTTGTTATTTTTTGTTTTTAAACACCTGTAAATGCACTGGCCACCCAATCCCAAACATTCACAATAACTTGTACATAATGTTGTGCTTCCATCTTTTGGACTTTGGTGAAATTTATTATTTTACTTAAATGCTCCACATCTCTTCTCTTGTTAAACCATAGGTTTAATATTTTTTGTTGTGATTGTGAATAAGATTGTTCTTTTTACTTTAAAACCTAATGCAATTGCTGGTTACATATTTATATTGTTATTGATCTTATTTAATTTTCCCTTGAGCTATATATATATTTAGGAGATTCTCTTGAGTTTTTAAGGGAAGCAATATTTACTCTCCAAACATTTTTTTTAAAGTAATTTCAAACTTACAGCAAAATTGAAAGAAAAAAGGACTCGTAGAATCTCCCCTGAAATTCACCAATTATTAATGTCTTGTCACATTTGCATTGTCTCTTTTGTCCTCTCCTCTATATCTGTATCTATCTGTACACACATGGATACATACACACACATATATACATATGTATATTTCTGTTGCTACTGCGAAATTGTTTTGCGAAGCAATTTGAAAGGAAGCTGTAGATATCATATACTCTAGCCCAGGGCTTACCAAACTCTTTTCTGTAAAGGTCCAGATAGTTAATATTTTAGGTTTTGTCGGCCACACCCTCTCTGTCACAACTACTCACCAGGCCATTGCAACACAAAAGCAGCTGCAGATAGTATGTAAGCAAATGGGTGTGGCTGTCTTTTAATAAGACTTTATTTTATTTTTTAAAGATTTTTAAAATTTATTTGACAGAGAGAGAGAGAGAGTGCGCAAGCTCTTCTATATTATATAATATTATTATTATATAATAATATATTTATTATATAATAAACAATGATGGCAAGAGTGGGAAGGGCAGAGGGAGAGGGAGAAGCAGGGGATGGATCCCAGGATCCTGGGATCATGACCTAAGCCAAAGGCAGATTCTTAACTGAGCCACCCACGTGCCCCCGTAGGACTTTATTTTAAACAATAGAGGGCAGATCTGGCCTGGGAGCCTAAGTTTGCCGACTCCTGATCAAACCCTACGTACTTCAGTGTGCATCTCCCATGACTGAGGACCATTCCCTCTGGAGCCACAACAATCATTATCATACCTGTTGAAATGAACAATAATTCTATAACAGTATAAAAATCCAATCAACCCATAGTGGAGAGATGTTTGGTTTATATCGTTGGATTTTGCATACAATTATTTAAGTCTGCTAGAGAAGACAAGCAATACTTTCTCTTTTTTTAAAATTAACATATACTGTATTATTTGTTTCAAGGGTACAGGTCTGTGATTCATCAGTCTTACACAATTCACAGCACTCACCATAGCACATACCCTCCCCAGTGTCCATCACCCAGCCACCCCATCCCTGCCACCCTCCTCCACTCCAGCAGCCCTCAGTTTGTTTCCTGAGATTAAGAGTCTCTGATGGCTTGTCTCCCTCTCTGGTTTCATCTTGTTTTATTTTTTCCTCCCTTCCCCTTTGATCCTCTGTCTTGTTTCTCAAATTTCCTCATATCAGTGAGATCATATGATACTTGTGTTTCTCTGATTGACTTATTTCGCTTAGCGTAATACCCTTTAGTTCCATCCATGTCGTTGCAAATGGCAAGATTTCATTTTTTGATGGCTGCATAATATTTCATTGTATATATATATATATATATACCACATCTTCTTTATCCATTCATCTGTTGATGGACATCTAGGCTCTTTCCACAGTTTGGCTATTGTGGACATTGCTGCTGTAAACATTGGGGTGCACGTGCCCCTTCGGATCCCTACATTTGTATCTTTGGGGTAAATACCCAGTAGTCAAGCAATACTTCCTATGTATCTCTAACAGCAAGAATCCCCTGTTCTAATCTCTGACCTCCCTCCTCCCCGGAGGTGAGCTGAGCCCCAGATGCTGGGAAGGTGGCTCCATGGAGCTGGTGTCCTGGGGCTCAGTTCACAAGGAGATTACAGAGGGGTTGAGTTCCCAGAGATTTTCTGGTTGATGATCTCCTTGAGAACCTCAGTGAGACAGAGATGATAAATTGTGGGGTGCTCCATATTGGGGCTCATGGGGGGCTCAATAAAGCCATGAGTTTCACCAAGGGACCCACATGCAGGCTTTGGGTGTTATTTACAAGGAAGGCTATGGTAATGCTATGTTTGTTTTTGCTTTCAAAATTAGTTTGCTGCATGTGAACATTTAAACTTTAATACGCACAGTAATCCTGATTTGGTATGTCTGCATTTTGAGGAGCCTCAGACATGCAAGCAACTCCTGTGAGGCCCGGGTGGGCCTCATCAGGGCAGTGTCTGCCGGGAATGTCAGCTCATGGACTTGGGGGTGGGAAGGTCCAGGCTTACAAGCTGGGGTGTTTTCTGTAAATGGGCTGCCCTTATATTGTGATGAACTCTTCATCCCAGGAACTGTCTTAGCATGGGCTGAAACGAGATCTGAGAAGTTGCTGTGGTGGATTAAATATGGCTGACGGCAAATTCTTTGTCACGTCTCTCTTTGAGAGGTAGGTTGACTTCCCTTCCCTTGAGTCGGCTCTGGCCTTGTGCCTAGCCTTCATCTGTAGAAGGCAACAGAAATGATTGTGTAACTTTTGAGGACAGGCTAAAGGAGATTTGCAGC
Source organism: Neomonachus schauinslandi (assembly GCF_002201575.2). NCBI lineage: Eukaryota > Metazoa > Chordata > Mammalia > Carnivora > Phocidae > Neomonachus > Neomonachus schauinslandi. Next base: position 107,585,708 of record NC_058408.1, read on the forward strand.
TTCTGCCCCTTTTGCAATGCTCCCTTTTGGAAGCTACCCCGTGAGAAGCTCTACAGCCTTAGACTACCAGTCTGTAAGGAAAGCCGGGCAAGCCAGGCAGAGGGAAAGGGGCTGTGTGGAGGACAGCAAGGCACCAGACACGTGAGTGAAGCCTGGATTCTTCCTGTGGAATGACCCCAGTGAAGTGATTGACCTCAGATGTAACCATGTTGAGCAGAAGGGCCACCCACCAAGCCCTGCCCAAATTATTAACCTACAGAACCACAAGCAAATAAAATGGTTGTTGTTTTAAGCCATTATGTGTTCCGGGAGTTTGTTACTCGGTAATAGATAACGGGAACAGCTTCATCAAAGGGATTTATGCATTGGATTAGAGATTGGCTTAGATCATTTTCATTGTGTCTTTCAACATCAAGATTCTAACCTGATGTGAGTCTTGCATGCGGGAATGCACCAACAGAATTCATTTAATTTCATACATTTTTTCCTCCTTTCCCTGAGAACCTAAGTGCAGGTTGTTTAGGGGGAGGGTGGTGGTAATAGTAATAAACTCCCTACTCTCTACAAGCTTACAGGGTGCCAGGAGAGAGAGAGAGACAGCTCTGTGAGCACCCCTCAGCCCCCACCACGCCTGGGGGACTACATGGAGCGCAAAGGAGCACCTGCAGGAGGCTGGGCATGATCAGAGCAGGAAATGGACAGGAGATATGTGGAATGGTGACTGTGGTCTGCTAGGGGGAGAGAGAAAAGCATGTGATGGGGGAAGCCAGACAGGAACCTGGCAAGATAGGCTGTGGGGTCCTTTGATGCTACGATAAAGAGGCAGACCGTTGTCTGTGGGCAGAGCAGTGCTGTGAGGATCTCGATACAGAGGGACATGGTTAGATCAACCTCTATGAGAATGACTGGTGGCCATGGTGTGATGCAGGTGATGAAGGCGTCGGGGGAGGAAGAGGCCAGTGAGGAGATTTTTGCGGTCCTCGAAGTGGTCACTGATGAGTCTGAGGATGGTTAGAGAAATGGGAGGCGAAATCAGCAAGGTTTGGTGTCAATTAGATGCTGGGATGAGGGGATGCACCGGAACCCAGGCTGAGGAGTAGGGAGAGGGAGCCACCCTGCTGCAGAGGCAAGCTGGGAAAGGGGCGGGTAGGCTTGGGGGGCAGGGAATGTGCTAGCTGGGCCCAGAGGGTTTGTGTTTTGTGCCACCAGAAGCGGACTTTGGGGTGGGGGCTGGAGGAGGGTGGGAAGCTGGATGGGAAGCCGGCTGGTGGAGGGGGGACGGGTTGGCTGTGTCCAGAATGCAGGCAGGTTCTGTGAATTCTCTTGGTCACAGGAAAGATAAGAGTGAAAATTCCTTTGAGGAAATGGGGGGAAATCCAAGAATCTTGTGTAAGGTTAAAGAGGGAAGTTCAAAATAGAAGGTGCAGACAGTTGGAGACCTGTTTTTTAAAAACCCGTTCTGTTGTGTCTGGCGCTGTTTGGATGCAATTTACATGCATATGAAAGTGTTCCTTTAGAAGGAAGGGATCATGAGGCCGGACAGAATTTGCATATTTTCTCTGCTTTCTTAACTCATAAGACTGCTTTTGGCTGCTTCTGCCTCTGCTTAAGACCACAGAACACTGTCGATAAGGATCCTGCTCTCTCCCTCTGCCTTAGTCTCCCTCCCTTCCCAGTGCTCCTGATAAGGAACATGCACAGTTGATAGTTACGTTGTCCTCTGGTTTTGCACCATTTCCAATTCAAGGCCACTCATTCTCTTTTTGTTTTTTCCTCCATTAAGGCTGGAATTCATCTTGGCCCTTCATGCCATCTTGTACGACTATAGAAACAATCCCCACCTTGTTTCCAATAGGATTATCAGTGGTGGGGACACTTTCCACTTTTCTCTCGAAGATGAGAGGCTTGCTCCCAGTTTCTCTTGGATGAGGCTGGCCTCAACAAGACAGCACGATGTGGCTTACCCTTCCCCTCTCAACGATCATCACAAACCCTGTGTTACCTTCTTGTTGTTCGTTAGTTCATTCACTCATCCGGTCCGCATTTATGGAGAACCTGCTCTCTGCTAGGCCCCGTGCTGGGGGCTGTCGATGGGAGAAGGACGGACACAGGCATGGCCCTGCCCTTTTGGAGTACATCATCTCGAAAAGCATGATGGTATTATTCGGGCCAAATGAACAACTAACTGAAGGGGCTCGGGACAGCCCTCTTGCCTCCAGAATGTGCCACTTTGGCCAGCAGACTATTTTGAGCTGAAGGCAATTGAGACCCCGAGGGTTCAAGAGAAACTATTGCCCCACCCTCTAACTACACAGAAGAATCTAAATGGACGGATCTTTTCAAGAATGGGGGTTTATTAGCAGAGATATATTTGATCTGAGTGACCCAGCTGTATGGCAGGGCCAACATCGAATTACCAAACACCTGCTCTTCTCTTTATTGCCCTGTGAATTGCGTTCCTCTCTTTTGAAATCCCAGGCCCCTACTCCCCTTCTCCTAAGTTCAGGATGACACATATCCCTCATTTTGCCTGACAGTCTTCCATATCTGCGTGCTTTCCCCGTATGTACGCTATGACCTCTGATGTTCTAGTGTTAATCTGTCTCATGTCAATTTGATTCTTAGTCCAGCTAGAAGGACCCTTGAAGGGGACAGGCATTCTTGCTCCCCACAACAAAAACGACTCTTTTGCTTCCAGAAAAGCATCTGTCTCGGTGACAGTTTCCATGGGGGTGGGGCGTGGGCTCCCACGGGGTGGCGTGACTGATGGGTTATCAGGAGAAGGGGGATTGAATAAGGCGGGCGGCTCCGAGGGCTTTGGGCCCACCAGAAAGAGGCATCGACTCCTAAGGTAGAAGGGAGTGCCCATCTGCCTTTTGGCCGTGCTGGCCTTTGCCCATCTGCCTTTGGCCGCCTTATCTTTGGAAAAGATAGACATTTCCTCAGGGCTCGCAGGGGAGCCAAAGGACTGTGAGAGCAGCTGCAACAGGGGACATTTCCAGGCAATTTCAGCGGTGAGGGGTGAGGCATTTCAGCAAGACCGTGGAGGGAAAGATGCAATGCTCTTTATCTACGGCTGCAAAGTGTTTTCTTTTGTTGTCCCCAGCCCTGTGAGAAGCTTGTCTTTGTCACAGTAAGTGGCTGGTTATTTTCCTCAGGGATGGAGGAGGCGGCGGGTTCCCGGCTCCCAGCGTGCTGTTCACTCGGGCAAAGAGGACTGACTGAACAGTGTGGCTCTGCCATTTGTTGATTTATTTATTTGTGGGTAGTTCCCCCCACTCCACTTTACTGAGCTACAATTTCCAAACAAAAATTGTATATATTGAAGATGTACAATGTTCTAATATAGGTATACATTGCGAAATGGTGACCATAGTCAAGATAATGAACACATCTGTCACCTTACCTGGTGACCTCTTTTGTGTGCAGTAAGAACACTTAAGATCTGCTCTCTTAGCAAATTGCAAGTAGACAGTATGGTATTAACTATAGGCACCATGCAGCAAGTCCGGAATGTATTCATCCTGTATGACTGAAACTTTGTGCTCATTTGCCAAACAAAACCTAAGTGTCTGCTGACCAATGAACGGATAAATAAAATGTGGTATGTATATATTATGTGTGTATATATATAGAATGTATACATAATGTAATGTATATATTATAATGTATGTATATATAATGTATATGTATCTATAATGTTTATATATGTATTATGTGTATATATATATAATGGAATGTTATTCAGTCTTTTTTTATTTTATTTTTTTTATTTTCTGACAGAGAGAGACACAGTGAGAGAGGGAACACAAGCAGAGGGAGTGGGAGAGGGAGAAGCAGGCTTCCCGCTGAGCAGGGAGCCCGATGTGGGCCTCGATCCCAGGACCATGGGATCGTGACCTGAGCCGAAGGCAGACACTTAACGACTGAGCCACCCAGGTGCCCCTTATTCAGTCTTAATAGAGAAGGAAACCCTGCCATTTCTGACAACATGGATGAACTTGGAGAGCATTATGCTAAGTGTCAGTCATGACCCTTCCCTGGGGTGCTGTCTCCTTGCGATGGGCTCAACTGTGTCACCCTAAAATTCTTATGTTGAAGACCTAATCGGCACTATCTCAGAATGTAAGTGTATGTGGAGGTAAGGTCTTTAGAAAGGTCATAAGTTAAGAAGAGGTCTTCAGGGTGGGCCCTGATTCAGCATGACTGGTGTCCTTAGAAGAAGAGGGAATTTGGACACAGACGTGTGTACACACAGAGGACAGAATGTGTGAGACACGGAGAGAAGATGATCCCTCTACCAAGCAAGGAGAGAAGCCTCAGAAAAGAGCCACCCTGCCTCTAGAGTTATGGCCTCGATAGCTCATAAACTTCTGTGGCTTCAGCCTCCTGGTCTGTGGTACTTTGTTATGGCAGCCTGAACAAGCCAGTGCCCTCCTCCTCTGTACCAGAAAGTAGGACCAGGGAGGTTGAAGACCCTCTGCTCGGACAGGCCTTGGCTGACTGTATTTTCCCTGAGACCTGTTCCTGCCTGGAAGACCCGCCCTGGGCAGGTGCCAGATCTGAAGAGCTGGGGTGGACGCTGTCTTTGTGGGTGCCCCGTGTATTGGGTGCTGTGACAACCTGGGTCAGAGATGAGGGAGCTGAGGTGAAGGCGGCGGGCATGGGAAACCGGCTGCATACACTGCAGTGCTGTGCTGGGGTGGGGTGGGTTTTTGCTCTGCTGAGATGCCGGTGATTGCTGAAGGTGAGGTTTTCTTCATGGCTTTGAGGTAAAACTTCTGCTTTGGGGTCAGACAGACTTTGGTTCCAATTTTGCATCCGTCATCAACTCTCAGCTCTAGCATTTCCCATCCGAGCCCATGTCCCTCCTGACCCCACGTTCCCCTCCACCTGCTGCTCCCTATCTCTGCTCATGTCCGCAGAAGATGTCCCCAGAGGGCTGTCTGTGGTCATTTCCACTCCCTCCCCCATGTCTCCTGGACGGCTGCCCCTCCACCCCACCGGGCAGCTCTCCCATCATGTCCTGAGGCCACGACCTGCCTGCCGTCCCTTGTCACTTCTCTGACTTATCTTCTGTGATGTCTCAGGGCCTGTAGCTCAGTTTACCACTCCCTTTTACTTGAAACATTCTTTCTTGGCTTTCCCAACAGACATCACCTCTTCTGGGTTTTTAGCTTATCTGTTGGATTTCCTTCTCAGCCTCCTTTCCTGGTTCCTGCTCTTTCTCTCAACTTTTAAATGGTGGAGTGGTTCAAGACACTCTGGTTGTCTCTCTCTCTCTCTCTTTTATTGTTATTGTTGAAGCATAATTGACATACGGCGTTATATGAGTTTCAGGTGTGCAACATAGTGATTCGACAGTTCTCTGCATTATGCAATGCTCACCACGGTAAGTGGAGTCACCCATCATCTGTCACCCTACAAGGTTATTATGGTTTTATTGACTATATTCCCTATGCTGTACTTTCATCTCCATACCTTATTTCTGGTTGTTTCCTCTGGATCTGCTTTCTTTCTCTCAGTGATAGCATTAGGTCCTGTGGCTGAGAAACATCATCCCTACGCAGATGACTTCTGAACCAATACCTTCAGCTGAACTTGCCCTTCAGCCTCAGGCTCCCGCGTCCCACTACTAATGGCAGGCCTCTGGGATGTCAGATGGCATCTTGAACTCATCAAATATAGAATTTTGACTTTTCTTCTTCCAACCACAGTGGATGATTCTATACTCAAACATGCCAAGCCCATTTGCAATGCTGGGTCCATTGTGCTCGTGGTTTTCTCTGCCTGGAAATTTCTTCTCCCCGAAACTTACTTATTGGCATTCTTCCTTACTGTTCAGTTGTCAGATCACATCGACCCTTCTGAGAGGACTTCTGGTCACCCAGCCTAAAGTAGCCTCCTAAATTCTCTCTGTCCTTTCTCCTGTTTTAATTCTCTGCACACTGGTTATTATCTTCTGATATTTCCTGATTTTTGTCTGGTGTGTTTTGCCCCCTGGAAAGGCAAGCGCGGAGGTGGGGCCTGCATGTGTCTTGGCCACAGCTGTGTCCCCAGAGCCCGATGCAGGCCTGAGCCTCTGGGTGCTCTGTAAGTATTTGGTGAGTGACTGTGTGAAGCCACTCAGCTTCTTTTGTCCTCATGCCCAACTCTTGAGAGTGACTCCTTAGGAAGTGGGAATTTTGCCTATTTTTTCCGGCTAAAAAAAAGATTTTTGAATTAGTAAAAAATCCTTAATCTACACTGTTTCAGAAGAAACAAAAAACTTTGTCTTTTTTTATTAAATGAGAGATTATTTTTTTTTTTAAGATTTTATTTATTTGTCAGAGAGAGAGAGGGAGAGAGAGACAGAGAGCAAGCACAAGCAGGGGGTGCGGCAGGCAGAAGGAGGAGCAGGCTCCCCAAGTAGCAAGGAGCCTGATGCGGGACTCGATCCCAGGACCCTGGAATCATGACCTGAGCTGAAGGCAGCCACTTAACTGGCTGAGCCACCCAGGCATCCCAAATGAGAGATTAAAAACTCAGTTACCTCCTCTCCACCCCAACTCTTGTTGATCCATTTAAATAGTAGCAAAGGACTGAAAAATTTCCAAAGCACCAGGAGAGAGAAAATGAAAAGAGGGAACAGATACGAAGATGTTTGCTGAGGTTTGAAGGCTGGAAGACAGAGTGGTGAGGTTCAGTGGGGCGCCTGCAGGAAGGGGGTGGGTGGGTGAGCTGGCTCAGTCTGGGTCCCCATGGGCTCGGGACCTGGAGACACCAGGGACTGTGAAGCAGGGAGCTCAGGTTTGCGACCAGTTTCTCTGCGGAATGGCTGGACCCTCATGTCCACATATTCACCCAGGCTACTACATCCCTCCCTCCAAGCCGAAGGAGATGGGGAGTGGGCAGAGGCTCAGAGCTCAGTGTGTCAGGCTGAGTGTCTAGAGCAGGCGAGGGGCAGGTGGGAAACAGGAAGATTAAGGAAGGGTCTTACTTTAAGCAGTGAGTAACCTGAGCCATGGAACCTGCAGCCTGGGTTGCCTCTGGGATGCACAGGGCCAGCAAGTATTTTTGCATGGTGTCTTTGTTTCTCATAAATTATCAATTTGAGCCACATGAAATCAGCCTGTTAGGTCTTTTCTGGTGACCCAATCTCATGCAATGCTGCGATAAAAATACGGTGCCTACTGGCAGGGTTTGTAGGCTTGCTAGGCCACCCCCCTGGAAACGTGGCCTGGCCACTGGACTTCAGGATGATTCCATAAATATGCATCTTGGAGCTCCTGGGGCCATATGGTTAACCCCTTTCATGAAGGAGAGGGTCAAAGAACACCCTGAGGGGGAGAAACAAGGGACTAGGGCTCATGTGGGACCTGGTCTGGACTTAGGGTACCTTACCTGGATACCACTGCTGCCCCTGCCAATCCTGGGAGGACTCTTTTTGGCCTTTCCTGGGGGACACCTGAGGGGGATGTTTGCAAAGAAGGCATTTCAAGGCATGGTGTTCCTATGAAATGTGGGACGCAAGCTAGGGGTTCTGTTAGCTAAGGTCTCAGGGCTGTCCTGCCTGCAGACTGCCTCCCCCACAGACTTCGGTATGCTGGTGCTCAGATACCACCTAGTAGGATAGAGGAGAAGACATGGAATAATCTCAGTCAAAGGACCTCTAGATATTTACACTGGAGTATTGAGTATTTTCCTCAATGAAATGGCTGATTCCTCATCCAGTCATCCTAGAGTGAAGCCCACTTCCCAGGGAAGTCCTGTCTACACACTCTGAGTCTCCCATTCGGATAGTTATTTCCTTTCTTGAATATGGACAGCCAGGAAACATCAGACATCTGAGAAAAGCCTCAACACCAATGACAGGCAACACATAAAACATACTTTAAAGGGAAAAAAAAGCAAAAAACAGAGGAAATAGACCTAAATCAGAATATGGGGGTGGGGGGTGGGGAGAAAGCTCTAAAGTCCTCAGAGATGAAACATTACACTCTTGAAACCAGGACAGGGTGCAATGAAGCAAAAAGGAACAACCAAAGAATAAGAAGGAGGGCTTTAGGAATTACAAATGCAATCTGTAATAAAAAATGTAGCATTTGGTTTAGACAATAAAATCAGCGAATCAATCAGGAAGTAGAACAGCAAAGGCAGGGGAGAGAAAATAAGAGAGAAATGCTAAGCCTCCTAGAGGATCAAGTCAAGGAGTCCAGAACTTGACAAACAGAAGTTCTAGAAAGAAAAACAATGAGAGGAGAAGAAATTACCCAAGAAATTCTAAGACAAGGTGTATTAGACTGGAAAGATCTGAGACTTCAGGCAGAAAGCTCCTTGCGTGCCTAGCACAATCAATGAAAGAAAATCCCCGCCAAGGCACATCATTTAACCATGTTCAGAACATCAGTGATAAAGAGAAAAATTAATGTCTCATGCAGAAAATTGAGAATCCAAGTGTCAGTATTGGATGCTGGGAAGTAAAGTCTTCCAAATTCTGCTTTAGGAAAGTGATTTTTAATTGAATTCTATGCTCAGACAAATTAGCAGTTATATCTGAAGGCAGCATATAGATGTTTTCAGACAAGACTCAGAGTGTCTCCCTGTGCGTCCATACTTGAGAAGTCCTGCTAGCTATGTTGTTGCAAAATGATGAAGTGGCCAAAAAAGAACATGGAACAAAGAAACAAGAGCTTCAACTGGAGGAGGGCTGAGAAATGAGTCCCCAGGTGGATGGACAGACAGGAGACCCGGGTAACAACCAACTGAGATGGGAGAAGAAAGAAGGCTGGCATCTGGGGACAGTGGCGACCCCTGAAAAAAGATAACTGCTGTTTACCTGTTATAATAATAAACACAGAGAAAGATTTACGACAGAGCTTAGAGAAGTTGGGAAAATTCAATATGCAACTTCAGGATAAAACAATTATGAACCCAGGAAAGAAAAAGCCATCATACTATCATATTTTACTGAATATAAAATGCCATATTAGTTAAGTATTGATTTATTAATCATTATTTTAAGAAGAAAGAAAAAACCGTTGCCTATTAAAAAGGCAACTTGCAAGTCTTGAGACATACCCACATTTCATACCCACATTATGTTAGAAAGTTACAAAACGTACTTCTTATCATTGGTGAAAACAGCGCCCTACTTTGGCTTTGCAGTGAACCGTATTTACACTGATTATTGATTTCACCACAAATTTTGATGTTGGCACGGTAAGGATGAGGAGAGGAAAAGTCTGGGCGTGTACCTGTGTGGCAAACATAAGTGTCAAATACTCATGTACCAAAAAGGAAAGGCAGTAGTTTAATGTCTAGAATTGATAAATAAAAAAATCAGCTGCATGATTCAGACAGAGATGTCACCACATGAAGGAACAGCTAAAATAATTGCGAATGGTGGCCCCTGGGCACCGGGTGAGGGTGGGTAGTTTGGGGTGATGTGGTCTGGAGAATTGCTGGTTCTGAAAATGAGCCTATAGCATATAATGCATGTTTGACACCTGTGGGTTACTTTGATGTGAACAAAGGTAGAGGGAAATACACACACACACACACACAGCTTTTTGGAGCTTCAAAGTGTGACAATTGGAGATGTGGGTCCCCCGAAACCTGCCTGTCTTGAAAATATCTTATCCAGACAGAAGGTTAAGACATGATCATATCCTGCTTAATTGGCCTCCAGAAGGAATGGTACCTACCCTCCGTCTCCCCCAGAATGCAGGTATGGCCAAGGATGGCCCAGGCTCCTCTTATCTTTGCAGAAAGCTTTGGGGTCTACACATTATTCCACACATATTTTTTTTAAGATTTATTTATTTATTTTAGGGAGGGAGGGGCAGAGGGAGAGGGTGAGGGAGAGAATCTCAAGCAGACTCCACGCTCAGTGAGGAGCCCAACACAGGGCTCGTTCTCAGGACCCTGAGATCACCACCCGAGCTGAAACCAAGAGCCGGTAGCTTAACCGACTGAGCCACACAGGCGCCCCTGTTCCCCGGATTTTAACCCGTTGCATCCTTCCCCGCAGCTGTGATCAGGCCTGCCTATGGCCATTTCCTGTGTCAGAGAATGCACCTGAGCCGCCAGCCCTGGCCCACCCCACCCCGCCACAGCACTGCCCTGCCCCAGAGTCACAGGGGCACTTCTCTCTCTTGACCTAACGTCCTTCTGTCCCCACGATATTTTAGAGGAAAGAGGAAGAGGAGAGGAGACGAGGAGAGGAGCAGATTCGCCTCCGGGAAGAGCAGAGGGCCAAGGAACTCTACTGGACCCTGAAGCAGGCCCAGCTGCAGAGCCACGCCCGCGAGAACGAGGAGCGCGAGTGGGAGGAACAGCGTGAGTAGACCAGCCTAGGGCCCCCCCCCCCCCCCCCCCCCGCTCTCCTCCCGCTTGTCTGCTCCGTCATCCTTCCGTTCACGCTTTCGGCCCCAGGGCTTACCCAGGACCCACCCTGCACGCGGCCCTGCTAAGGACCCAGAGGGTGAGGGCTCCGCCCGCCGAGAGCTTATTTATACGCCTATGGAGGAGATTTCTTACACTAAAAAATACTGATTGCGTTACCAGTACTTTACTGGCTCTGCGCTAAGCTCTGGGCACCCAGAATTGAGGGATCACCGTGCTTATCTTGGAGGAACTCCCGGGCCGGGCGGCAGACAGACACGCAGGCTCCCGGCTTTGAGGGAGAGAGTACCACTCCTGTTGGAGTGCAGAGTGGCTATCCCGGTGGGCTTCCGGAGGCAGCATGACGAAGCGAAGCTTGATGCGCGCACAGGAACAACGGAGGCGAAGAGGCGGGTGAGGGAAAGGGTGCCCAAGACGGAGGCCCCAGCATACGTAAGGGCATGGTGATGGGAATGGGATGTGCGTAGGAAGGTGGAGATGTATGGGGCGGGCTACAGAGGCTACAAAGCTTGGAGAGTGTCGGGTGGAGAAAAGTTTTAGGGTGGGGAGAGGGGAGGCGGAAGCAGATTTGAAGGGTGGTGTTTCAGTATGTGCTCGGGCTTCGTTTGAATCGGGTGCGGTAACACCTGGATCATATGGATAATGTGGAAATGACGTTGCCCCAAGAAGTTTTTACTCACAGGGAGCAGGACACGCCAGGTGGGGCTACAGGAGCACCAGGGCCCGTCAGGGGGCGGAGGGAGCCAGGGCACAGTGCTGGCATTGTGGTTTCCCCGGGGCAGGTAAGGCCAGACAGGGAGCGCAGGGGTAGGATCGGCTGGTTTGAATAAAGTCTGCAGGCTCTGGGGCACAGGGGCTCTCTAGTTGTCTGACGCCTGGCCCTGGGGTGAGGAGGGCAGGTGGACAGTCAGAACTAGATAGAGGAAGTGATCGGAGTATTTTGGATTGGCTGGTTTGCAAATGAAAGGCACACTTGCGGGTGAGTCCTTTAGTATCTTTAGGAATTGGCCATCCCTGGGAGGGCCAGTCTCTCTCGGCTCAGCAAGGTCCCAGAAGTCAAAACATGGAGAAAATAAAAAGGCGTGGTTCCTGCAGGTGGGCAGTGCAACACTTGTAAATGTGGGTTTGGGGGTGAGAGAAAGGAGGAGGCTGTTGCAGTGGTACCCCCGAGAGATGACTGGGGCCAGGGCCACGACAGGGGGAGCACAGATGCTGCATGACTGCTACTCGCCAGCCCTCTGGTCCGCAGCCTTTTCAACCACATGCCAGATTCATTCAATAGATTAGAAAAAAAAAATTGAAATACAATTCACATAACATAAAATTCATCCTTTGAAAGAGTACAGTTTAGTGGCTTTTAGGATACTCACCGCCTTGTGCAAACCACCACCACTATTACTTCCAGAGATCTCTTTACCACAAAGAGAAACTCTGTCCCCATTGGTTTTTCCTTCTCCTGCCACACCTCTGGAAATCACTAATCTAATTTCTGTCCCTATGAATTTGCCCATTATGGATATTTCTTATAAATAGGATTATACATGATGTTTATCCATTCATTAGTTGATGGACCTTTGGGTTGTTTCTACTTTTGGGCTATTATGAATAATGTTGCTGTGAACATATGGGGTTTTTTTTGGTGGTTCTTGAATATGTGTGTTTTTACTGAAAAAAATCATTCATAAATTAGCAGAAATGTACAAACACATGAGTAAATAATGCAGTGACAAAGACTATTTTTGTGAAGTGTTTTTTTAAGTGAAGATTTAAGTGAAATCTTTAGATTTCAGTGCAAAATGTACCCCTGGCACCTCTTAAAACATTAATGCAAGCTCAAAAAAACGTAGTAGTAACCGGATATTTACTCCAAAGATACAAATGTAGTGATCCGAAGGGGCACGTGCACCCCAATGTTTATAGCAGCAATGTCCACAATAGCCAAAGTGTAGAAAGAGCCAAGATGTCCATCAACAGATGAATGGATAAAGAAGATGTGGTATATATATATATGTATATATATGTATATATATGTATACACACACAATGGAATATTATGCAGCCATCAAAAAAACCCCCCAAATCTTGCCATTTGCTATGACGTGGATGGAACTAGAGAGTATGATGCTAAGCGAAAAAAGTCAATCAGAGAAAGACAAGTATCATATGATCTCAGTGGTATGAGGAATGTGAGAAACAAGACAGAGGATCAAAGGGGAAGGGAGGAAAAAATAAAACAAGATGAAACCAGAGAGGGAGACAAGCCATAAGAGACTCTTAATCTCAGGAAACAAACTGAGGGCTGCTGGAGGGGAGGGGGTGGTAGGGATGGGGTGGCTGGGTGATGGACATTGGGGAGGGTATGTGCTATGGTGAATTGTATAAGACTGATGAATCACAGACCTGTACCCCTGAAACAAATAATACATTATATGTTAATTTAAAAAAACAAACAAAAAAACCCCACAAAACAAAGCCAAAACAAACAAACAAATCCGTAGTGGTTGAAGGAAGCTAGCTACATTCCATGCCATCGTCCAGCTTCTTCCCATCCTTGCTAATGCTTGGTATCTTTTGTCTTTTTGATAATAGACGTCCTAACAGGTGTGAAGTGATGTCTCTTTGTGGTTTTGATTTGCATTTCCCTAATAATTAATGATGTTGAGCACTTTTTCATGTACCTATTGACCATCTGTATATCCTTTTGAAAAAATATCTATTTGGGTCCTTTACCCATTTTTTAAAATTGGGTTATTTCTTTTTGGCTATTGAGTTGTATGGATTCCTATATATTTTGGACATTAACCCCTTATTAGATATGTGGTTTACAAATATTTTTTCCTATTCTGCAGGTTGCCTTTTCGTTTTGTTGATGTTTCCTTTACTGTGCGGAAGGTTTTTAATTTGACATAACCCCACCTGTTTCTTTTTGTTTTTGGTGTCATATCCAAAAAAACATCACCAAGACCAATGTCAGGGAGCTTTTTTCTTATGTTTTCTTCCAGGTGTTTTACAGTTTCAGGTCTTACAGTTAAATCTTTCATCCTTTTGAGTTGATTTTTGTGTTTGCTAGGAGATAAGGGTACAGTTTCATTCTTTTGTCTGTGAATATCCAGTTTTCCCAGACCATTTCTTTGAAAAGACTATCTTTCCCCATTGTGTATTCTTGGCGCCTTTGTTGAAAATTATTTGACTGTATATGCATAAGTTTATTTCTGAGCCCTATATTCTTTTCCATTGGTCTATGTGTCTGTTTTTATGCAAGCACCATACTGTTTTGGTTACTACAGCTTTGTAATATAATTTGAAGTCAGGAAGTTAGATGCTACTAGCTTTGTTCTCCTTGCTCAAGATTGCTTTATATTCAGAATCTTTTGTGGTTCCATACAAATTTTAGGATTATTATTTTTTCTATTATCTGTGAAAAATGCCATTGGAAATTTAATAGGGATTGCATTGAATCTCTACATTGCTTTGAGTAGTATGTATATTTTAACAATATTAATTCTTCCTATCTGTGAACACAGGATATCTTTCTGTTTATTTGTGTCTTCTTTAATTTCTTTCATCAATGTCTTATAGTTTTAGTGTCCCAGTCTTTCATCTCCTTGGTTAAATTTATTTGTCAGTATTTTATTAAATTTTTTTTCCTTTCCAAGTTTTTATTTAAATTCCGGTTAGTGGGGTGCCTGGGTGGTACAGTTGGTTAAGCGTCCAACTCTTGGTTTTAGCTCAGGTCATGATCTCATGGTCCTGGGCTTGAGCCCCGTGTTTGTGTCCATGCTCAGCATGGAGTCTCTTGAGATTCTCTCTCTCCTCTCTCTGTCCCTCCCATTCATGCTCTTGTTCTCTCAAATAAACAAATAAAATCTTGAAAAAAATAAATTCCAGTTAGTTAACATACAGTGTAATATTAGTTTCAGTTGTAGAATTTAGTGATTCATCTCTTGCATATAACACCCAATGCTCATCACAAGTGCCCTCCTTAATACCCATTGCCTATTTCACCCATTCTGGTGCTATTGTGAGTGGGATTGTCTTACTAATTTCTTTTTTGTATATATATTGTTGCTGCATAGAAACAGAACTGATGTTTGTATGTTGATATTGTATCCGGCAACTTTACCAAATTTATTGGTTCTAACAATTTTTGGGTGAAATATTTAGGGTTTTCTATATGCAAGGTCATGCCACCTGTAAACAGAGACAATTTTACTTCTTCCTTTCTGATTTGGATGCCTTTTACTATTTTTTTTTAAAGATTTTATTTTTATTTATTTGACAGAGAGAGAGACAGCGAGAGAGGGAACACAAGCAGTGGGGAGTGGGAGAGGGAGAAGCAGACCTCCCGCGGAGCAGGGAGCCTGATGCAGGGCTCGATCCCAGGACACTGGGATCATGACCTGAGACGAAGGCAGATGCTTAATGACTGAGCCACCCAGGCGCCCTGCCTTTTACTATTTTTTTTTTTCTTGCCTAATTATTCTGGCTAAGACTTCCAGTATCATGGTGGAGGAAATGGTGACGGTGGGCATTCCTGTCTTGCTCCTGATCTTAGAGCTAAAGCTTTCAGCCTTACGCTGTGGTGTGTGATGTTAGCTATGCCCTTGTCATATACGGCTTTTATTATGAGGTACATTCTTTCTATACCCGATTTGTTGAGAGCATTTGTCATGAAAAGATGCTGAATTTTGTCAAATGCTTCTTCTGCGTCTGTTGAGATGATGTTGAGATGATCATACGATTTTTACTCTTTTTGTTAATGTGGCATGTCATAGCTACTGATTTGCGGGTGCTGAGCTAGCCTGGCATCCCAGGAATCAATCACACGTGATCATGGTGTATAGAGCATTTGGAAAGGCCCCATGGAGGAAATGGCATTTGGTTTGGGAAAAGTGGGGAAGTAAAGAAGCAAGGAAGGGCATCACAGCCAAGGGAGCAGCACTGAGCAAAAGCAAGGTCATCGGGTGCCTAGGATGTGTTTCCCCGTGGCTGCAGCCTGAGGTTCATAGTGAACAATGGTGAAAGTGGGAAAGGCAAGATGGATAAGAGCTAAAGAAGAATTCATTCATTTAAATTCAGAATGGAAGAGATAGGGGGAAAAAAAGGCGGGACAAAGCTTTATACTGAAAAAATAGTGAACAATTACAAAATGAGGTCACATGAAGCCACTCTAGTGTGGGAGAAGGAGCACTGGACTGGGAGTCCTGCCCTAGTTCTGCCACGGACTTGTGTGACCGAGAGCAAGTTCTTGCTCAGCTGCTCGGTTTCTTCCTGTGGAAAATGGGGGTAATCGTGTTGAGTTGAGGCTTGTTGGGAGGGTATAGTAGGAGGAAGGAAGCGCCACCCAAGAGTGTTCCTCTTTTTGTAGCGACACGATGAGGCGGACCGTTAGGGGCCAGGCAGGTGTTTCGTTAGGGATGCAGCCTGGAGATCATCTGGCCCAAGTGCTGCCTGACTGCTAATTAATGCGCTGTGTGGCAACGGAAAGTGGAAAAACCTCCAAAAGACAGTGAGAAGGTGATAATGCCAGCCTCACGATTTTGGTTCCTTATTTTATGCTTTCTTAAAGAATGATGTAGCTAAACTCTGGAGGCTGTCATTCAAAACCAGCAAAGCCATTCTGCCCTCAATTAATTTAATATGAAAGATTATAGTGGGCCATTAATCTACGGGGAGCAGCCGTTTTTGATGAAACACCTAAATTAAATTCTCCGAGTTAGGGAAAAAAAGGGCATTGTTTCCTTTAGTATCACTTGAATACAGAATTCGTTATTCAGTTCAAATAGTAGAACAGGCTCTGGCCTCTCAGAAGCTCTGAAAATCCAGGCAGAAATTCATTTAATTAATTCTCAGCTGCAAACATGTAGGAGTGTGGAGTTAGGTGCTGTCTAGTTGCCCAGAGAGTTGGAGAAGAGCCTGCATGACTTGGTCAGTGATACTATTTCCGAATACTGGAACTGTGTTCTCATGAACCCCTCCCCTCTTCCCTTGAACCATGTCATTCTGGGGTGGCGCCTTATACTCTGCTTGTCTCACCCTTTGCTGTGTGCTCAGAGCCGTGGGAGAAAAATGTGTGCTCAGGCTCAGGACGGAGTCCAGCTATGTTGGTTCTGTTCTCTTTGTTCATAGAAAAGAGAGTGCTCTGGAGTCTGGGTTTAACATGGGTGATTCTACAATGCCGTGTGCTGGAGACAGGCAGACCCCGAAGGGGAGGTGCCGGGTGGTCGGGAGATGGGGTGGGGCAGAGCTGGATGTGGGGCTGGAGGGAAGCTGACACAAAGCAGGGCCTGTTCTATGCACTGATGGCCTGGGAAATGGTGCAGTGTCTCTTTGCACAGAACCAGTACTGGCCGTTCCTCCAGCTCCGAGGGCCACGTAGGTTTGGTTTTACTACTCAGAATAATGCCTGCCGGAGTCCCCATGTGCTCGATTCGTATCCTGCGTGGGCTTCTCTCTCCTCTTGAATTGCTCAAGAATCTCTGGAGGCTTTCTGTTGTCCCAGGAGTCCTTCCCGGGCTCACCCTGGTGCGGGGAGCACTCTGGTCTTAAGGAACCTCTCCCCTGGGTGCACCCGGTGGCCACGGGGGGGTCACTGTTGGCAGCCATCAGGAATTGCTAGCGGGACTCGGTTCACGGTGATCTCAGAGGCATTGGAGTCAGGGAGGAGAGAGCCCTCCTTCCCTTGGGCTACATTTAGCTGTGGGGGAGCCTCACTTTCTTTCCCTGAGGCTCATCTCTCAGGGTCCATCCTCTTGGTGCCAAACCCACCCGTTCCCCAGGTGATGGCTGCTTCAGTAGGTTGAGTCCTCAGGGGCCTGTGTGCATAGCCTTCAATATCTGGAATGCCTGTTGTCCTCCCCCCGGGGCCAGGAAGACTCCCCGTTTCACAAAATTTTCATTTTCCCCCTTTGCCCAACCAGAGCTCCTGACACTACTCAGCCCTACCCCTACACCAGTTCCCTGCCTCCACCCCTTTCTGCCTTAAGTGGGATGGGCCCTTTCTAGAGGGGCGTTCCAGTCCCCTTACCTCACAGTGAAGACAGAGGTAACAACAATATATGATATTTAATGAACTTCTGCTCTGTGCCAGAGCTGTCCAGGACCCTTCTGTGTAATATCTCATTACCTCATTTACAGAGCAGCCCTCTGAAGTCAGATGATTTATCCCCTCATTTTACAGATGAGGGGATAAAGTGTAGATATGGTAACTCGAGTTGTCCAATGTCACATGGAGCAGAAAATGGAGCAGAAGTTAAACACAACTGCCCACAAACAGTTTAAATCTTTATGGCTGCTTTTTCATTATATATATACATATACGTATATATATATATATACGTATATGTATATATATATATATACGTATATATATATATGTATATGTATATATATAATGTATGTATACATATATGTATATATGATTCAATTTTCAGAGACATTATATATTATTCATCCAAGGCGTTACTACAAATTGGTATTGCTTTGAAGCATTGGGTTTCTCTGTGGATGTAACTGGATCATCTGAATTCTATAAAGTACTCTTTTCTATCTGGGCAGAGGTAGAAAGCGCCCAAGGAACCATGGGCAGGTTCTCTAGAGAGGGGTCTCATGACGAGCAGCAGCTAATGATCTTCCAGAACCTCATGTCCTCCTGGGATCCCATAGACACCTCCACTTCAACACGTCCAAAACAAGCCCCCACTTCCCCCCAACCAGCTTTATCAGCTGGCTGTCAAAGGCAGAAGCTTGGCTGTCATTCTGGTCTCTCCTTTTGGCTCACTATCAATCCCCAAACTTACCAAGTGGTAAGGATTCTACTTCCTTACTATTCTTTGAATTTACACCCTCCCACCCCATTGTCCTGGTACCATCTGAACTTTGACCCCATGGCTCCACCTATATTTCTATTTTCCAAGCCTTCGTTCTTGTTCCTGTCAGATTCATTCCCAACACTGCAGCCAAACCAATCTTCGAGAGGTGGAAACAGCATCCTGCTCTCCTGCTAAAAACATGGCAGTGACTTCCAGTCACCCTTTGGTAAAGCATTAAAATTAATTAGCCAGTATTTATTGGTCTCCTAAATGGCCTTTTCTGTTTCTGCATCCTCACCTTTTGCCCGGTCTGTAAGAGAGCTGCCCTCCAGCCATGCTGACCCATTCCAGGAGGGAGGCCTGAGCTCCCTCTTGCCCCTCGGTCTCTGCCCCTGAGCCTGCTCTGCCCAGAAGACCCTCTCCTTGGCCTCCATTGGTTGACTCCCACGTGTCCACCAGGCATCAGTTTAGAGGTCCTTCTCCAACTCAGCTCCACGGTTTGCTGGCGTGGTCCCCCTGCTAGATGGTGAGCTCTCTGAGAGCAAGGCCAATGTCTTGCTCATTGCTGTACCCATGTCTCCTTGTACCAGCTTGGCAGCCAGCTGTTATGCTGACCTTGTGAAAATTAGAAAAAGACACTGCACCACCAGCTGCCAGAAAATTGTTACATGTGTCCAAATCTATGATGATCATGCAGGGACTGTGCTCTCTGGAGGTGTGCAATGCGCAGCTTTGGTCCTGTGCAGCACAGAGCGGGCACAGAGCGGGTACTAAGTGCGCATGTGCTGAATAAATGCGCACACCCTACCCGACTGTGTTAGAGTGTTAAGAACTCTGCCTCTTGCAGTGACTAGTCTGGCTCAACGTCTGGAGCTATGTAACTGCTTGCAGATTCTGCCAGGGGGGAAACCAACTTCTGTTGTTTCTCTTCGGTGTTGGAGAACTGAGTAGTGTTATCTTGAGCACAGGTAAGGACATGATTCCAGACCAGTCTGGCAGTTTGGTAGCCCTTGGATAAAGGATGGTACTGTCTCCAGGGAGGGAAAACTAAGACCCAGAGAGATGAAAACTTGTTCCCGTCTAGACAGACAGGAGTAAAGCCAAGCAAATGCCCAGCTCTCTCCACATCCCTGAGCCTGAGGCAGCTGAAGTTTCCCGGTCTGATATGGGAGAGGTTGGACTCCAAAACCTGTGGGACTCCTGGTTTCCTCTTGAGCAGGAGGGTTCCAGCCTGGGCAGTCCTGGAGAGTGGTGTCTCAGTTCTGGGGAGGTGGCCCCAGGCCAGGCAGGTGTGGGTGCATCCCTGAGATAGGGGGTCAGAGCTGGAAGGGACCTACTCCCTTATCTGCATGGGAGAGAATTGAGGGCTGAGGTGAGGACACAGTTGGGTACACATCTAGCTGATGACGACACTTAGCTATGCTCTGGCGGCTTCTTCTTCTTCTTCTTTTCAAGATTTATTTACTTATTTGAGAGAGAGAGTGAGCATGAGCAGGGGAAGGGGCAGAGGGAAAGAATCTCAAGCAGACTCCCTGCCAAGTACAGAACTCCACATGGGACTTAACGCGGGGCTTGACCCAGGGCTCGATGCCACGACCCTGAGATCATGACCTGAGCTGAAATCAAGAGTTGGACGCCTAACTGACTGGGCCACCCAGGCGCCTCTATGCTCTGGCTTCTTCATTCTCAGCCCAGCGCTCACCAACCAGAATGTTACAGAATGTCCATTTAAAAAAATTGTGGTGGGCGCCTGGGTGGCTCAGTTGGTTGAGCGACTGCCTTCGGCTCAGGTCATGATCCCGGAGTCCTGGGATCGAGTCCCACATCAGGCTCCCAGCTCAGCGGGGAGCCTGCTTCTCCCTCTGACCCTATCCCCTCTCATGCTGTTTCTCTCTCTCTCAAATAAAAAAAAAAAAAATTGTGGTAAGATGCACAACTTAAAATTTACCACTTTACCTACTTTTAAGTGTACGGCTCAGTTGCATCGAGTACGTTCCAGAACTTTTTCATCTTTCCAAACTGAAACTCTGCCTCCATTGAACAGTAAGTCCCTGATCCACCCTGTCCCCAGCTACTTGGAACCACCATTCTACTTTTCGCTGTGTAATTAACTATTGTAAGTACAGTACGTGGAGTATCAGTGGAATCATACGATGTCCTTTGTGTCTGGCTTATTCACTTAGCAAACTGTCTTAAAGATTCATCCGTGTTGTAGCAGGGATCAGAATCCCCTTCCTTTTTTTTTTTTTTTAAATATTTTATTTATTTGATAAAAGCGTGAGCAAGAGCACAAGCAGGGGGAGCAGCAGAGGGAGAGGAAGAAGCAGGCTCCCCACTGAGCAGGGAGCCCGATGTGGGACTTGATCCCAGGACCCTGAGATCATGACCTGAACTGAAGGCAGATGCTTAACCAACTGAGCCACCCAGGCACCCCAGAATCCCCTTCTTTTAGGGCTGGATAATATTCTGCTGTGTGTATATACCCTACTGCATTTACCTGTTTGTCCTTTGATGGACATTTGAGTTGTTTCCACCTTTTCGCTATTGTGAATCACGCTTCTATGAATATCGCTGTACAAAAATGTGTCCGAAGCCCTTCTTTTGGTTCTTTTGGATATATCTCCAGGAGAGGAGTTGCTGGCCCACATGGTAATTGTATGTTTAATTTTTCTGGAACTGCTATCCCATTTTCCACAGCAGCTGCACCATGCTTCATGCCCACCAACAATGCACAAGTGTTCCACTTTCTCCGTACCTTTGCCAACACTTGTTTTCTATTTTTTCTAATTAAACAAGTTAAAAAAAATAGCTACCCTCATGAGTGTGAAGTGGTGTCTTATTGTGCTTGGTCCACTGTTGGATCTCTCAAGTCAGCCTTGCTTCTGAAGTCTTCAGTGTGTTCCCGCGGTCCCAGTTGTCTTTATGGTGTTACTGGGAGATGAGCCTCAATCTCCCACAAGCAGGAGAGAGGAGACTCTGGATCCTGCCTCAGAAGTGGGGGTGGCCGTGCTCACCCTTTGTCCTGTGCACAGTGCAGGCCCTCTCAGTGTCTGCTGGACAGGCCCGTGGGGCATCATCTTGGGCTAGAGCGTGGCGGGGGGAGGGAGCAGGTGACTCGGTGTGGGTCCTCACCTCCTCCGCCAGGGGGTCCGCTGGGCCACGCGGAGAGTCTGACCCTTGCTGGCTCAGGGCAAAAGATGCTTGTGGCCGCTCCTAATGTGGCTCCTCCTCTGAGTTTTGGTTATTTTCACTGGGTGAGAAGGAAGAAACCCCATGAGTTTTGGCTGAGGGTTTTCGCGGCAGATTCACGGGATACAGTCTGAATCCATTCCTGATTCTGAGAAGGAACTAAAGCAACCTTTTTAAGATTTCAACTTGCAATTTAGGGTAAGCTGCTTGACCCAGAGCAGATTCCCTGTGATCGACCAGCAAGGGTGTCTCTTCCTGGACCGGCCATGAACTCTGGTTTGGACTTGGCAATACCAGGGCTAATGGAAAGGAAAATTTTAGGGGCACCTGGGTGGCTTAGATCGTTAAGTGTCTGCCTTCTTCTCAGGTTATGATCCCAGCATCCTGGGATCGAACCCCACATCGGGCTCCTGGCTCAGTGGGGAGTCTGCTTCTCCCTCTGCCTCTCCCCCTGCTCATGCTCTCTCTCTCTGTAGCTCTCTCTCTCTCTCTCTGTATCTCTCTGTCTCAAATAAATAAATAAAATCCTAAAAAAAAATTGTTAAAAAAAAGGAAAAATTTTAACACTTAACCATGGTGCTTAATATGTCCCTGACATGGTTTTAAGTGGACATTATTAGCTCTCTCAAGCCTCACGACCGCTTTATGAGGTAGGGACTATGGTTGTGTCCATTTTACGTAGGAGGAAACGCAGGCCCAGCGTAATGAAGCAGCTTGTCCAGTGTCACACAGCTGGAATGTGGAGCTGGGATCTGAATCTAGGCAGCCTGGCTCCAGACCCAGGCTATGGGGCATTTGAAGAAAGGATCAACGTCAGGGGCCTGATCGAATAAGACACTGCCTTTCCAGAATACTTCATATGTTTTTATGTTCCATTTACCCTCCATGACCACTCTGTGAGGCAGACATTTGTGTCATTCTCATTTTGCCAGAGGTGGAAACTGAGGCCTAGAGGCTGAACATTCAAGGACTTTCCTAGGGAAGCCGGATGGCGTGTGGCAGGCACGTGCAGGAAAGGGACCCGGTGTGCGCTGTTGGTGGGAATGTAAGTTGGTGCAGCCACTGTGGAAAACAGTATGAAGCTTCCTCAAAAAATTAAAAATAGAACTACCCTATGATCCAGCAGCCCCACTTCTGAGTATCTAGCCGAAGGAAATGAAAGCAGGCTCCTGGGGAGATAACCTGCAACCCCACGGGCATTGCGGCATCATTCACAGCGGCGGAGATATGGAAACCACCTCAGGGTCTGCATGGGATAAGTGGATAAGGAGCATGCGCGTGTGTGGCTGGGCAGCAGGTAGGCTTGGCCAAGGCCACGGCAGAGCCCCCGCTTGCTTCCCGCTCTCAGCCTCGGCTGCTCGCTCACCCCCGGGAGCCGTCGGCGCTTGGCCCTTCTGGCTGCCCTGGCTGCCCGCTCGTCACAGCGGGTCTGGGTGGCTGAGCACAGCCACACAGGGGAGAGTCCGCCGAGCGTGGGGAGCACGGCGGAGCCAGAACCGCAGAGTGGGGAGGAGCTCAGAAGGCATTGGACTGGGGGAAAAAGTGGGGCAGGCAGGACGCTTCTTAAGGGCTGGGAGAGAGGGGGGCTGTCCTTTATCCTGTGTGCATTGGGAACCCCTGAAGGCGTTTGAGGAAGAGAATGGCCGGGTTAGAGCTGGCCTTTAGGAGGCTGGGTTTGGTCTCTGTGTGTCCGATGGCTCAGGGCCTCACCTGGCTGAGTTCCAACAGCCTGCCTTCCTAGTTTGCCTGTGACTTCCTTCTGCTACCTGTCATTGAGTGTCACTGTCTCTCAGGGGCTGTAAGCTCTCAAAGGTCGCTGGCTTTTGTAGGTCACCAGCTTGCATGTTTAGTTTGCTGGTAGTGGCTGCAGAGCTCACGCCCGGGCATCCTGGCCTTATCTTTGACCCTCCCATGGCAATGTGGGGCAGGCATTATGGTCTTCTTAGTGTCTGGAATGTACAGATGAACCAGCTGGGCACCAAACCTAGATTTCTCCCTGGGATGGCTTCTTCTCTCTGGAAAACTCCTACTGACCTTTCCAGATGCTTCCTCTCCTGGGATCGCTGTTGGCTCCCTCACAGAATATGAGAGCTGCTGCCCCTAAACCCTGACAGTACTTTATCTGTCCCAGATTTCATTGTTTTTTGTTAGAGATATTTGTCTTATTTTCCCAGGTAGGCTCTGAGTGCCTTGAGGGAAGGGTCTGGTCTTTGTTATGTCTGCACCCAGCTCAGAGTTAAATACTTGATTGGGCACAGTCATCCAAGAATAGGCATTGTCTATTCACTGACACCTGTGTATGTAGGCACTGGGATATGGCCGTGAACAAAGCAGAGCAAGTCCCCCACCTGCCCTTGGGGGGCTCAGCCTACTGGATCCTCTGCATGTGACCTCCACTTCCATAAATCTTTCTGAGGGACAGACTTTATATTGCCTTCCTCAGATCTGGGGAAATGTTCTACTATAAGAAAAGGTCTTTGATAACTTGAGAGGTAGAAGTGCTCTCTTTCAGGACAAGGGCTATTTACCTTGTATCCTCCTAAACACTGACAGAACACAGTTCTCTGATGTTGGTCGGTTGTAGGTGTTTGCGACACGTGTGGAATGGAGCTGGAGCAGGAACAGACTCTGGATAAGAGTTGACTCCGGGGCGGGGGTGGGGGGCAGGGGACCTGCCCGGGCCCACGCAGTCACCAGTCACGCACAGTTAGAACATGTCCAGCTCCAAGAGTTCTCTACAAAAAGAATTAGATTTTAGAGGCAGATAGGAGCCTGACGAGATGCAATCAGACTGCAAAAGAATTGGTTTTAATTCGAGACCTTGCCTCCAACAGGTTGTGTTCCCTCTCTTGGCATTTCCCCAGTTCCAGGACTCCCTTTTGAGTTTTAGAAGCAGCAACACACAGATGTCTTTCCGAGGCCACTTGGCCGAGACCAGGCCCTGCCTTGGGAAACACAGAAAGCTGGAAGGCTGGAGAGAGGGGCATCTGGAGTTTGTGGTCTGTGAGTGACAGAGCTCCCAGAGGATCCTCTCTCTCCAACACACTCACCCAGGGTCAAGGCCACCGCAAACCAGAGAAAGGGCACCAGAACCAGGACACCAGGGTTTCCAACAACTCAGCCTGTGGTAGCCGAAAGGATGGCTCCAGGCTTGGCTTGGCCATTGCTCTAGCTGGTCAAGTTACTGTCCTTCCTCGGGCCTCAGATTCCACATGAGCAGCATGAGGAGGTTGGATGGGGGGGGGGGGTCTTAAATGCTCTTTTGGCTTTTTGTAGGAAGGAGCAGGGGCTCTGGTGTCAGGCACACCTGGTTTTCAAAGGAAGGGAGCTTGAGAGGTAGGGTGCAGGTGGTAGGAATGGCTGCATGGGTTTTAGAGCCAGCCACACTCGGGTTCCCACGCTGGCTCTGCCCCTTGTTAGCTCTTTATTTGGGGACAAGTTATGTAACCTTCTGGAGGCTGAGTTTCTGATGTAGAAAGAGTGATGGGCCCTCCACCCTGGGTGGTTGGGGGAATCATCTGTAACGAGATATTGTAGGGAAAGCATGGAACAAGGGCGTGGCACAGAGAAAGCCTACAGTCACTGTTGGGGATGGCAGTGGTATTTGGAGATGCTGACCACCTGGACAGGTGCCCTTGAGGCTGGCCGGTGGGCACATGGTTTGAGAAGCTGCTCTAAGCAGGGTACTCCCAGAAAGAAATACATATAGAGATGTATGTTTCCATCCAAAGGTTGCTTGCGCGTTCTGGACCAAGGCTGCAGGAACAGGCAGATGACCCTCAGCTGTCATGAGTGTCTCTACCTCCACGGTGACAGGCAAGCCCAGAGCTGCTGGCCGGAGCTGGGCTGGCCCGGCCCTGCCATTCCTGGGCTCTGAACCTCCATGTAGCCCATGTAGGTGAATCCAGGTGAATCATGAGACTCTGGGTGAGTCCCGGGTCTCCGGGCCCAGTCCTGGCTTGCTGGGTGTATGGCCTGGGCTGTGGGTCTGGGTGAACATGCTCTCCACCCCTTTCCAGTGCGCAGGTCCAAGGCCGCGGACGAGGAGAGGAGCTGCCGAGCTCAGCGCGCCAGGGACGAGTACCGGCGCCACTCCCTCCGCGCCATCCAGAAGGGCACAGTCGCCGGCCTCAGCTCCATGTTCCGAGAGCTTGGCCAGAGCCATGAGCAGGAGGCCAGACTCTACCACCACCTCCCAGGCCCCGGGCCTCCACCACGCCTTGCCATACCTGTCAGGTGGGTCTGGGGGACTCTGCAAATGCAGCGTGGCTGGGGGATCCAGTCCCTGCTCTGCTCCAACAGCTATGAAATTTGGAGCTAGTCATTTCCCCGCTGTGGGCCTCAGTGTTCAAGTCTGTGTAATGGGGCCAGAGCAGGGCATTGAGGAGTCTGGTTGGAGATTTCTAATAGCCCCAGAGTTCTGGGAGTCTTAACATTTTGGGGTCTAGGATTCTTTTGAGAATCTAAAGAAAGCTGTGTACCCTCTTCCCTCCAAGATGTGCATATGAAAATACCCAAAAATGTTTGCATATAATTTCAAGCTCTTAAACGTCCACAGACCCCAAGAACTTGTAGTATAAGACCTCAGATGGGTTAAATATGGCCCAGCTGCTTGGAAACCAGGGCTGGCTGCTTTTTCTAACCATAGGTAGTGCTGGTGCATCCCTGGTTCTGATAACAGGTTTGCAGATGAGCATGGTTGAGTCCTGAGGGTCCTCACACACAATGGTGTCTCTGGAGTGGCTTGGCAAGGGCACTTAGGTGACTGCCCATCATTGCCAGAACCCAAGGTCAAGAGGCTGCCTGGAGCCTCTCCGCTTTCTGCTTGTGCCCACCTTAGGCCAGCCCCGAGGTTGGTGCCCCACACCTCCATCCTTGCTGAGCAACTACTGCCCCATGAGGGTGCGTGGTGAGTGCCTGCTGGGTCCCCGAACCCTGGTTAATCTGCAGAAGAGTCCATTCTGAGTTTTACTTTAATTGGGATTTAGGATTATTCATAACTCCCTTCTCCCTCTCCCTGTGGGCTAGAGAGGGCTGACCATACCTGCATTTCTTCCTTTTCTTCTCCCCCTCTCTCCCTCCCTCCTTCCCTCCCTCCCTCCCTTCCTTGTCATTTATATGATTCACAAACCACGAAGTTTAAAAAAAAATATGGAAAATGGTTGCCTTCCATTCTTACCTCCACCTACTTGGTTCTCCCTGACCCTGCAGGGGAGCACTGTCCTCAGTGTTTTTATGCACCACCCCCCTAGTCCCTTTGTGTAGTTGATGACATGAAAAGTCGTAGCCCTGTCTTGTGTTTTTGTTTTGTTTTTTTTTTCAGAAATGTTGCATATTACACACATGGCTCTGCATCTTGACTTTTATTTCCATTTAACTGTATTTTGGAGGTCTTTTCATGTCAATTCTTAGCTAGTCATTTATTTATTTATTTATTTTTTGACAGAGAGAGACACAGTGAGAGAGGGAACACAAGCAGGGGGAGTGGGAGAGGGAGAAGCAGGCTTCCCACAGAGCAGGGAGCCCGATGTGGGACTCGATCCCAGGACCCTGAGATCATGACCTGAGCCGAAGGCAGACACTTAACGACTGAGTCACCCAGGCACCCTATTTAGTTGTTTTTTTTTTTTTTAAGATTTTCTTTTTAAGTAATCTCTACACCCGATGTGGGACTCGAACTCACTACCCCGAGATCAAGCATCCCATGCTCCACTGACTGAGCCAGCCAGGCACCCTGGTTTAGTTTCCTTTTTTTATAACTGCATCGTGTTCATTCCGCAGATGTGCTAGAAATTATTTATCAAAAACTCTGTTAATGGACACTGGAGTTGTTTGAAATCCTTGGTTATGACCAACAGTGCCCTTAATGAATAACGCTGTAGACGTTCATTTTATACACGGTCCACCCCGGGAGGGAGGCTGATGGCTGGCCTCTCTGGGTGCGTGGGTCTGCCGCTCCTGGTACATGAGGGTCTTCCTTCATGGATGCTGTTGTTTGTGCTCTGCAATTCTAGAGGGGAAAAAAATGCCTTTTCTCTCCCTCAAACATCCCCTCCTGTCCTCTTTTCCATTCCCACCTGTGTGGCTTTTTTGGAAGCAAGGGATAACAGTGCTCTTTTGGGAAAAATAATACTAGTTGGTGCATTATTATCTGCAAAGTGCCTTCATGTACCTGGACTCATTTAATTCTCTCCACAGGCATGAGCGTGGGCACCGTGCTGATTCATTCTCACAGAGGCCTTCCCTCCCCTCCCCTCCCCTCTCCCCTCCCCCTCCCCTCCTTCCCCTCCCCTCCCTCCCCGACTCTCCACACTTCATCTCTCTTCTCAGCAGGACCTGGGAGCGCCCACTGAGACCTGTCTCCAGAGAAGTCATAGTCCGCTGGTTTAAGGAGGAGCAGCTGCCTCGCAGAGCTGGCTTTGAGAGGAACACCGAGTCCATCGCCCCCTGGTTCCATGGTGGGATGGCTTTCTCGGCCCCTGGGGCAGACAGTTTCCACCTGTCTGCCTCTCTCCGGGGTTGGGAGGAGGTCCTGAGGGACTGCTGTCATCAGGGGCAGTGGAGGACTTTGGACTTGGCTACTTTTGCGCTGCCCCCACAGAGACTGGCCAGTCTCCCAGTGTTAAGGATCGGCTCTCCTGGGTCACCTGGGCGACAGTGGCGTGGAGACAGGTCCCATGGCTGCCCTCTGTTTGCTCATTGAATGTGCTGAGCTCAAGGCAGAGTTTGATTTCCCCAGGGCATGAGCTGAAATGCTGAGTGGCGTTCATCAAGGCTTTAGGGACCAAGGCAAACATCTCCGAGCAGGAGTCCAGGAGACTGGAGGTGCCAGGGATTCTGCATGTGCATTCGTTCCCCTCTGTCTGCTGGGGAAGGATGACCACGATTTGCCCACTGCCCCCACTCACAGCCTCCTTGGCCATCCAGAGGCGTCTTCTCTATACTCACAAGACAGGGAGCTCTCCTTGCACTTGGTGGACAGGGCCTGCATCTTGTGGTCTGAGCCTGCATCCCAGGTCCTGGCCTTAGACTGGCACACAGCAGGTTCTGAACAAATACCTGTTGATTAGATGACAGAATGGCTGAATGAAGAGGTCAGAGTCACCCAAGCAGAAGGCTCCCTGGAAGTGTCTAACTCCTCATTTTTCAGATAAGGAAACAGGTCCAGAGTGGGGAGAAAGTTTTCATTATATCACCGATAGCCTTGTAAAGTCAAGTTCAAGAATATATCTCAAGCTCATGATCCCAGTCCAGTGATCTGAACCTGGAGAGGCCTCAAACTGGGAAACCGGATTGTAATTTCAGCAGAGACTTGCTACAGTGAGCTAGGAGTCGTTACTGGCCATCAACCTCTTCTGTATCAGTTAGCTATTGTGACATAACAAATCACCCCAAAACTCAGGAGCTGAAAACAAATAAGCATTATTTATTGTTTATTCGTAAATTTCCGAATCGACTAGGCAGTTCTTCTGGGATGGGCCAGGCTCAGATGATCTGAGCTGAGCTTGCTCATGTGTCCCCAGATAGCGGGCTGGTCTGCTGGGTGCTGACTTATCCAGGACAGACTTGCCCGAGACATCTCTTCTCTGCTCCGTATGGTTTCTTATTCTCCAGCAGCCTGGCCAGGCTGCCAGGTTTCTCTGGATAAGTTGCATGCTGGCCTTGCTCCCGGAGTCTTCCCTCCCTTATCAGCACTGAGCCCAGGTTTGTCTGAGGACTCCCCTGGTCAGAATGGGTCTCTTTGGCTGCAGTTAGCATCCATCAGACCCTGACCTGCCTTTGCTTCACTTCTGCCTGCCTCCGGGGAGCTTGGCCAGCCTCCACCTTGGCCTCTGTCTCCTCTTGCAATGCGAACTACACACCTGCTTCCTGAGCAGCCTCCACAGGTTCTCAGTTCCATCCGGATGGAGAGCATGACCCTCAGTGCCATGATGGGCACGAGAGACCGTGTGTTCTTAAGGGCTAATGGGGAGGCCCTCACAGGCAAGCTGTGGGCGTGGCTCCAGCTCTAGGAAAGGCCGCTGGAGTGAAATCATGCAGGGGTGAGCAAGGCCATGTGCACCTTCATCCCATCTTCAGGAGCCCAAAGAGTTTATGAACTATTGAGTGTAGGTGGTAGCCATACTACAGGTGGGATGGCTGAAATGTAGCATTTTTCAGGGACTGTCCAAGGTCATAAAGGGCACAGAGGCACCACCCAGTTCATGCAGGAATGTCTTCACTGGTCTGCCTGTTTCACTCTGGCCCCTCTACAATTAACCCTTCACGCAGCATCCTGCGAATATTTTAAATATAAATCAGATCCTGTCACTCCCTTGCTTAATACCTTTATATTTGCAATGAATTTCAAACGCCATGCTGGGGCCTGCAGGGCCCCCAATGATGGGTCCTGCTTCCTGCTCCAGCCTCATACCAAAATTCTCCCTTTGTCCACCTTGCTTCCACAACTCTGGCTTTTTCCCTCCTCCTCAAACAAGCCATTTTCTTTTCTGCCCCAGGCCCTTTGCACTTGCTTTTAATCTGGTTGGTATTGCTCTTTTCCTAGCTTTTTGCATGGACGATGCATTCTTTTTTTTTTTTTTAAAGATTTTATTTATTTATTTGAGAGAGAGAGAATGAGAGAGAGCACATGAGAGGGGGGAGGGTCAGAGGGAGAAGCAGACTCCCTGCTGAGCAGGGAGCCCGATGCGGGACTCGATCCCGGGACTCCAGGATCATGACCTGAGCCGAAGGCAGTCACTTAACCAACTGAGCCACCCAGGTGCCCGGACGATGCATTCTTATTTCTCATCTCAAATATCCCCTTCTCAGAGAGGCCTTTCCTGAATCCTTACCTAAAGAAGCCTTTGCCAGTTTCTCTCAACTCACTATGCTCATCTTTTTAAGAGTGCTCACCCAATTGATATTTATCTTATTATTTGCTTTTGTCTGTTCTCCTACCTGAACGTAAGCCTGTGAAACTAAGGTCCTTGTTCATTTTCTCTGAATGCCTAAAGAATGGGTGAAGGTGGGAATCAAGTGCCAGATCAGATCCAGTCTTCCCAGTCCCAGAGAATAGCCATTGCTTCTCCACACTGGGCCCTGGTAGGTCTGGTAGGTGTGTGGGTCTCCTGAGGGCCTGATGAGTGAGGTTAAGCGGGAGCCGTCCACTTGTAGCCTGCCCCCTTCTCCAGGTATCTGTATCTGTAGGATATGTAGGATGGAGAGGCTCCTTATGGCCCAGAAAGAAAAAAGTCAACATTCACGGGTGACTGAGGCACACATCCCCCAAGCTGGTCCCAGGGGATTCCCTGCTTCTCACTTCGGTCCCAGTTATGTAGCCCTGAGAATTGCTGCTTTCCTTTTCATTCATCCATTAGAAGCACAGAAGGACATCAGGAGCATCTTAGGCGCCTGCGTAGTGCAGCTCTGAAGGTCTGCGGAGGAGGGGGTGGGGCGGGGGCCCCGGGGGATCTGCAGTGCTTGCCGCAGCCGGTGGAGAAGGCACAACAGAGGTGCTCCAATTCATCTCTAGCTTTATTTTCTATCCTGATGAAAAAAATGTAATTTTTATATTGTCACAGAACAAACAGAACCATGATTTAAGTCTCATAATTTATGTAACTGATTTCATGTTCTCTTGACAGTTCTATCATAAAGCATGCGGGAAAGTTGCTAATACACAGACTGGAGCTATTTAGTGACAAAGTTTTTATTGATCTGTGACAGAATGAAAAGAAAAAGGCTCATGGATGGAGGGTGGCCCACCGTCTTTGCTTGGAAAGGACTGTGTCGTATTCTAAGATGATCTCCTTTCCTCTATTGTAGTGTGAAAATGTTCTATCTTTTATGAATGGGTGGTGATAGTAAGTGGTAGTTATTTTTATATATTACCTTTGCTCAGAAAAGCAAAAAGCTAGCAGCCCCATGTTGGTTTCTAAACTCTTGAGAATAACTTTGCTTCATACCTAAAATCCCAAAGTCTGGAACTATTGGTATGGTCCAACCTCTTCCCCAATGGAGGCATTCCCTGACAGCATCCCTGAGTGCACACCGCCCCCCATGTCCTTCCAGAGAGTGAGCTACTGTCCATACTGCCCACAGGCAGCCTGCACCCATTTAACTGTGAGGGAGTCTTTGCCAAGGTTGGCTGGGGGCTTCTGCTCTCAACTGCTCTTGGTTGGACATCTCAGCGGGGGTGGCTCTGCTCCCCGAATCTCCCACGCTCCCCCCGGGACCAGCAGGCTAGCCCAGGCATGCTCTTCCCAGCGACCAGAGAGCAAGTGGCATTCTAGGCTTGTGAATCTAGTCTTTGAAGCAGGACACTGTCAACTTTCACCTCATAACATTGGCCGCAGTATGTCACAGAGTTCAGGGTGGGAAAGTATATCCTGCTCCTTTCCTGTGAGGAACTGCGAAGCTGTGTGTCAAAGGGTGTGAAGACAGGGAAGGAGAGAGAATTTGAGCCAATAATGTAAACTATTACAACCCCAAAATAAATCTTTTCTTTCCTGGGTAAAACATTCCTTATTATTTTAGCTGGATTTTAAATATTTTTTTAAGAAAATATTTTATTTATTTATTTTAGAGAGAGAGCGAGCGCACAAGAGAGGGGAGGGGCAGAGGGAGAGGGAGAGAATCTCAAGAAGACTCCACATGGAGAATGGAGCCCGATGTGGGGCTTGATCTCATGACCCTGAGATCATGACCTGAGCTGACATCAAGAGTTGGCTGTTTAACTGACTGAGCCACCCAGGCGCCCCAGTTTAGCTGGGTTTTAGATGGAGATTAAAAATGACCACTGTGACTCCTGGTTCCTTCTCTACCCTCAAACACATTTGGATGCATTGTATGCTCCAAAGAGTAATGTGGACGAGGAGTCTGAAGATTCGGGGCCCACTCTAGAACCTAGCAGCTCTGTGACCTTGGGCGTGTCCTTTAAATCCCCATCTATGAAACTGAGATTTTAACATTGGTTTCACAGGACTTATGAAGATCAAGCCAACAAATGTGCTTTGTCCACCATAATGAGCCATGCTGGTGTGAGTGCTGATGTCTCTTGGAGTCTGAGGTGGGCCACAAGAGAAGCCACCCACTCTGGGAAACAGAGTTCAGAGGTGGGGCGGGGAGGGGAAGGAGAACTGGCTTCCTGCTG
Organism: Neomonachus schauinslandi; assembly: GCF_002201575.2. NCBI lineage: Eukaryota > Metazoa > Chordata > Mammalia > Carnivora > Phocidae > Neomonachus > Neomonachus schauinslandi. Next base: position 107,618,228 of record NC_058408.1, read on the forward strand.
GGACCAAGGAGTTCTCAGTAGTCTCCTCTGTTAAAAAGAAAGTGGTAAAGTTATTCCTCCTTTCTCCTTTGTTCATTGTCATGTTCCGGGGGTTATAAGAGAGACTTCTAGTTCTACAAAAATACTCCCAAGAAAAGCTCGTGCATATGAGCTTGGCTTTGGGGGAAAAATCTATTTTTGGACTTCAACATGTATCTAAAATTATTAAGAACATCCTCTGTCTGAACATTGGCTCAGTTGGACCCCATTTCTCTTTCTGTGCTTAACTTGTAGAAAAACAGTCACAGTGTGATCCATGGTTTATTGTCTTGGCAACAACCCACTGGCTGTCTTGCCACTTACCCTTAGGGCTTGGTGGGGGTGCTAGGCAGTGGCTGATGTAGTTGGTATTGGTAAACTATTCCCACAGGACCCTGTTCAGGTCCTGGGAGTGGATCTTGAGCACGGCCTCACCTGCATTCAGGTGGGGTGTTATTGTCCTGCCTTTTCAGACAAGCACAAAGTGGGGGCTTCCCCAGGGAGGAGGTACTCCCTCCCCCACATAGACAGTGCAGTCTGCAGGGACCCCAGCAGTGGGGGGTGGCTTTCCATGCAAAGCTTGAGCTCCCAAGTGGAATGGGCACTGCTTCCTATCTTTCCACACTGTGACTTCAGAGCGTAGTTAGAGGACAGGAATGTTGAAGGTCCTAGAGCTGTGAGGTTCTAGAATGGGCCCAAACCTTCAGACTCCTTGTTCACCTTGCCCTTGATCACAAGCATCTCAATGTGTTTGAGGGAAGGGAAGGAAATAGAGGTCATTGTGGTCATTTTCAGTGACTACCCAGGGGGATGTTTGTTTTGGAAAAGCCTTGGTGTGGGATGGATGGGAGAATAGAGCCACCATTTCTCAATCTCTGGAGTTCTGTCTTGAGAAAAGAAGATTATTCTAAGAGGATAGGACCAGAGCTGGGGGCTAGGACTTATGAAGAGAGTCCTAGCATTGGGATTCGAGTTGGATCCCAAGAGAGAGTCAAGCTCCTCTCTTGAAGAAAGAGCTTTCTGGTGGTTATAGCTTACTATTGGGCAGTCTGGATGGCTGGTGGACTCATCGGATGGGGAGTTGGGGGCCTTTAAGCATTCCGTCCTTAGCGCCCAGGGTGCAGTGTGATTCTGAGTGCATGTTCTGCTGGCATCACTCCAGGACCAGGGGCTCTGCTCCTGCTGAGCCCCTAGAGTTTTCTCTGGTGCACAGGTGCATTGGAAACTATGGCCAGGGCACGGGGCCACTAGGGGGCGCCTGGGAGTCTGCGGGCTAAGAATGAAGGGTGACTGTTGGTTTCTTCACCTTGCTCATTTCTCTATTGCTGGTGGTGTTTCTGGCGTAGGAGCTGAGGTACAGGCAGTGGGGACCTCCTCCTTTGGATGGCTCTTCTGGGAGTCCTGCAGGCGAAAGACAGACTCACCAGGCCGTCCTGTCCGGAGGCAGCTCCTTGTGAAGTGGGAAAGATTGTGCTTGGAAGGCAGAGGCTGAGTGGGAATGGAGTCTAGACTCAGCTCCTCCAACGGCATGCACTGGGAGGTCTCCTCTTCTCTGAGCTGCACAGAGCAGGGAGGACTTAAATGGGCCGACCGTAGGTGACCCTCCTAGCATGATGTGGCTGTGCAGTCTTGCGTGTTTGCATGGTGGTGTAGATGTACAGGGTGGCTTGATGGGTATCATCTCACGGGAACTCTCAACTGCTCTTGACCCAGTCATGGTTCGCTCTTTACTGGTGACCATACTGAGGCCCAGAGAGCTTGAGAAACCAACCCCTGTTGGCTTCTGGATCCTGGTCTTTCCTACTCCATTTTGGAGGTTCCTTGAATATACTGCTACCAAGGGAGAGAGATTGGGGCCCAAAAGTCTTCCCTCTGGATTCACTGTCCCTTACTGTATATTCATTTGAAGCTCTTTTTTTTTTTTTAAGATTTTATTTATTTATTTGAGAGAGAGAGAGTTAATGAGAGGGAGAGGGAGAGAGAATCTGAAGCAGACTCCGCACTGAGCACAGCCTGACGTGGGTCTCAATCCCACAACCATGAGATCATGACCTGAGTTGAAACCAGAAGTTGGATGCTAACCGACCGAGCCACCCAGGCGCCCTTCATCTGAACCTCTTTTAGATGCAGCCTGAGCTCTTTATTTTAAATCTTACCCCTGCTCATTCTGTGACCTTGTGGAGTGGAGCTGCCACTGGTCTCCTGGCCCAGCTGGAGGGAAAATCTGGGAATGCCCTGTTTGGCCTCTGACATTATTCTCAGAAGCTAGCATTTCTGGGGATGAGATGGAAAGAACGAGCCAGCTCGGGCCCTGTCCTTGGTGTCCAAGATCAGTGGGAGGAGAGGGAACCATGGTGAGGCTTTGGAAGCTGTCGAGAAGTGGCAGCCAGTACAGGGGGCCCGGGCAACTATGACCCATGGACTAAGTCTATGTTAAGCAAGGACTGACTGCAGAGAAAGTAGTCATACCCACTTTGTAGTGGTGTTATGAGGATTAAGTGTATGATATTTATAAAGTGTTTAGAACATTCCTGACGTAAAATAAATGCTTCCATTTATTATATGGAATAAATAAACATGGTAGCCTTTGGAGATGCATATGAGGATTTGAATATGTAAATGGTGGCCTCTGACCCTGAGGCCAGGTCACTGCTGTCACTTGGAAGTAAAGAAAAAGATGACATCAAATGATTGCATAAAAGAAAGATGATACTTATTTAGCCTCCACCCTCCCCCCAAAAAACACAAGTCTGAATTTTCTTACATCATGACTCTGATCCCCATCTTGAAATGTGTTTTGAAAGCTGTGAGAGTAACACACGGGTCATTTGGAAGGATAGTTGGCATGTGGCAGATCCATCATGTCAAGTCAGATTGCTAAGTTTCCTGAGCAGAGCATGGAGTGGAAATTTTCCACCAACTCGGATCCCAAATGCAAAAATTTCTAAAGAGGGAAAAAGTAGGCTAGTTGACCTACTTTCCTCTTAAGTTCTTGCTTAAGCTGTTCCAACTAGGAAATAAAGGAATCTTTTTCCTTCTTTTAAAAAAAATTGTGCACTGGCTATAAAGTCCCAAAAAAGGATTACAGAGAACAGCAACATTATTTTCTGCTTTAGGAAAGCATAGATTGTAATGGTGTTTTCAAGATCTGAACTCTTTCCTTTTGGCTCTCTGTAGCTCTGTGCTTTTGATTTCAGCCTTTTGTGTCTTGTCCACCTAACACTTTTATTTGGGTTGTTTTGCTGAGATATTTGTCTTCTGATCCACAGGTGAGGGTAACTGAAATGTGTGGGAAGGGACAGGGCTTGGACTTCTAGTTGGATTTGAGAGAACTGAATTTTTTCTTTTTTCTATTTGGATTTAAAAAAGCAGAGTAGCCACAAACCATGATGTCTGTTGATGTAATTGATTTGATATTCTTCTGACAGTCCCATCATATTTCTGGTGGTGACAAAAGATGCTTCCTATCTTTCTAACTCTGGGAGGTTCCTATCATAGGTTAGACCCTTCTTCAACTCCAGCAAGCTATTTTGGGGTTTTCTTTGCTCCAGGCTCTGTAGTCTAGTTTCCCACCTGTTTCCAGCCCTGGTATCCAGCACCCCAGCTCATGCCAGAGCCATTGGCCTCCCGTTTTCCTGAGGGCAGGCACGGGGTTGAACAGAAAGATGTGGTGGGGGGTGGGGCACAGCTGCTGTCTTCAAACCACTAATGTCCCCCAACCTGTGAGAGACCGCAAGGTCAGGACATGGAGCACGAGGTGAAAATCACAAGGGCTGACTTTGGCACAGTCTGATGTCCTGAGATGGAATAAGCTACCTCCAGGAGTCCTGAGCACCCACTGCTGGGGTGTGTAAACAGAAGCCAGATAGCCCTTCAGTCAAAACAGTGAGAGCACGGATGGTCCCGTCTGATGGCGATTAGGTCAGATCGCGTGACTCTTCTCCCCTCACCTTCCCACCAGGAGCTGTTCTCTCTCTGCTTATCTGAGAGACCAATATGGTGGCTTTGACATTTGCTAGAGAATAAAGTCTAGTCACTATAGTAGTTGAGAAGCCTTTCTGGAAATGAAGACTCATTAATATTTATGCATAATTATTAACAGTTTATCAGACTGAAATTACCTTCTGCTCCATAATTAAGTTCTTTATAGATTTACATGCCAGAGCATTTGCTTACAGGTTTCATTTCAAACAATGATGCTGCTTTTGGGTGCTGTGATTCACACTGCCTCTCACCAGGGTGCCTGGGGCAGGAGGGTGTCCTCTACCCATGGGACAATCTAGCAATGCTTCCTGGAGGGGAACAACATGGCTTGCATATGCAATCAATGTTACGGCTCCTCAGGTAATGGGGACAATACACAGCCCCCTGCAGGTAGTGGGGAGTTACCAACATTGGCGCAGTCAAGTTGCAAGCTTCAGCGTACAAAGAAAGTGGAATTCCTTTATTTTTCTACATTTCTCCCATGTCGTGAAGTTATCACTGCCCCCCCTTCTTCCTTTCTGGGTAGTAGGGGAAAAAAATAAACTCTAGTCCATTTTGTTTAACTTCGTCCTATTCAGTGGAGTCATCTTCTTCGGGAGGCTAGGTCTTTAGGATTTTCTCCCCTGTCTGCTTCTCTCCAAGAAGGCATCGGAGTATCTGGGGCCTCTCTCCAGGGTGAGGAGGTTGTTGGGGGCAGGGTTGCCATGCAGATGTTCGGCCTTTGTCTTGCATCAGGGTAGGGGGCTGAGGGAGAAGAGAGGCTGACCCCTGGGTCTCTGCGGCCAAGCCCTGTATGGTGTATGGAGTTATGTCCATCTGGAGACGCACAGAAGCACTGCTTGGATCGCGGGCGTCCCTGGAAAGGGGGCACTTAACCTTGTACTGGTTCTCAGGGGTGCAGCTTGCTCTCCAGGGGGTGTGGCTGGTTGGCCTCCCCTATGGGGTCATGCTGGCTTTTATGTTTTAACAGATAATTTATGAAATTTTTACTTTGTGCTGGCTATGCCAAGGAAACATTTCCTTGACTCCTCACACTACTCTCTGGAAGAGGTAGGAATACAGGCAGTTAGGTAGGAACACGGTGTTTATAATAGGCCAGACGCTGGCTCACGTTCATGGACTTATTTAATCCTTGTATCATCGCTGTGTGCTTCCTGCTAGCATTAGCCCTATTTCACAGACGAGAAAGCTGAGGTACAGAGAATTGAAGCCACTTGCCTGAGGCTCACTCGTGGTAAGTGGGGGCCATGGGGCTCAAACCCTGGAGATCCCGCTCTAGAGTCCATGCCCCTGTGATACAAAGCAGCCTTGTCACCATCTCACAGGTGAGGGACTATGTTATGTAACTTCCCCGGGGGGCAGGCAGGACTCAGGGGAGCCATTTCCTTCTCAGTCCAGAACAGCTCCTCGAGGAGGAGGAGATGGCTATTTCCTTAGGAGACACGCAGCATTGTGGGTCGTGGGGTCAGCTGTTTCAGCTGTCATGCCTTATTCTTGGCTGAGGCAAGTGTCTGCTCCTTCCTAGGCCGGCACACCCCCCCACAGAAAGCCTGAAGGGTGACCTCCAAGTCTCGTACAGTATTCAAAGTCCTCATGCAATAAATGGGAGTAAAACAGGGAATTGTCAGTGTTGGGAATTGTCGAATTACCTGGGCAGGGGCATGAGGAAGCAGGCTCCCTGTATAAGACATTTTTGTAATTAATTTATTGTAATTTTGTAATTACTATTAAGCTTCTGTTGTATTAGACACTGTGCTAAGTACAGGGCATTTGGTGGTGAACTCAACTGACAGCTTCCCTGCCTCATGGAACTTATATTCATTTGCAAGTAACAGAAAAAAAAAAAAACCTGATATAATAAAAAAGAACTTATTTGTTCATGTGACTGAAAAATCCAAAGGTAGGCCTGGCTTCAGGCTTTGCTTGATCCAGGGAACTTAAGGTTTCAGCATCTGGCCTTTCTCCATCTCTCAGCTCTGTTGCTCTACACCATGATTTCTTGCCTAAGCAATGCACCAGCTTGTGGCTGCCACGTCCCCTTTTGCTTAGGTTGAAGTCCAGCAGACAGAGGACATGCTTTTTTCTCAATATTCCGGACACTACTAGTCCCCACATGCTGCTGTGTTGGGTCTGGTTTGGTCACGTGCTCTCTCCTGAACCAGTCACTATGGCCAGAGGCACGAGACCTCTCTGATTGGCCAGGCGTGAGTCACATGACCATCCCGGGTGAGGCATAGAATCCATCCCATTACAAGGGCATGGACGTGAGTGTAGACGTGAGTGAGAGGCGTGGCTTCCCAAAAGGAGGTCAGCATTCCCTTGCCAGAAGATGGGCAGCTGGTCCCGAGTGGGCAAGACCAAACGATGTCTGCCATAGAGAGGAAAAAGCCCGTTCTTTGTCCTCGTGAAACTGTCAGTCCACTCAGCAAGACTGACCTGAAACAAATAGTCGTTTTATACTTTCAGCTGAAGTTAGTGCTACACAGGATCCTTGGGTAGCCAGTTTCAGAAGTCATTCTACTGCGTGGTTGCCATCCTCTGTCCCAACAGTGGCGTTAGTGATTTGAACCTGGCATGTCAACTTGGAGCAGGCGGTCGTGGGCATGGGATATTGCCTCTTGTGCATGGCGATATCTGGAACCAAGAAGCTCTTCCCGTGAAACCCTTGTCTCAGCAGTTAGCCGTGGTTAAATTTCATTTGGAGTTATAAAAAAATGAAGGCATGTGAACTCATTCATCACAATCTCTGTGGCTTTAGGATGCTTTAAGAAACTGTTGAGAATGAAGAGCTTAATAATTCCAGCCTCTTTAATGATACCGTCTGGAAAGTATGGCAATAAGAAAGGAAAGTCACAAAAATGAATGAGAAATAGCTAACCGGTTGATGGAGGAGTTGCCGGCTGGTGAGGCGTAGCTACAGTGAAAGCTGTAAGAAATATGCCCATCAGATAAATTGAGACCCATAAAAAGTAAAACGTCGTGTCTGGCCTGCCTGCATTTCATTCTTTTCAGAGAGAAACCCTAACAGAGAAATAAAAGGAACCCATTTGGTTACTCAGGTTAAATTCGGAGCCAGTGATTTCAGGGACCGGGATGGAGGTGGAGGAGGGGCTGGGAACTGAATCCAGGATTTGCTAACATATGGATTTATGGGTCCCTTAGAGCCCAGCGTCTTTTGGAGGTGTGTTTAAAGTGCCTTTCCTTTCCTGGGGCTGCTGCCAGTTAGCACCGATGGAATCAATATTTTGATAGCAACTTGAGGTTGTTGTTGGTGGTGTTTGAGAGCATCATCTTCATGGGATGCAGGGAGATGATTAGGTGAGGCTTAGCGAAGATGGCACCGGGATTTGTGCTCCATACAGTAAGAAGGGAGTCAGGAGCTGCTGGCCACACCTCGCGGGGCTGCCGGCTCCAAATGCGATATAAATGTGCGGGAATTGGAGCAGGGAGAGCAAGCCTGGACTTCTTGGCTACGCTGGCCATCTCTGCTTCTGCATTCCCTGCTTCTTACCCTCCCGCTGTGCAATTGCGGATGGGGTGGGGGGAAGGGGGCGCTGGAAGGCTTCTGCCCCTGACCTTGGCCATGGTTTTTACTGCAGAGGCCCAGAGGGCGCTGTACTTAGTTGGCTTGCCTCTGATGTTCAGCACCCAGAGGAGCCGTGGACTATTTTGTTAAGACTTTTGTTGTTGTTGTTATCAGTTAGAGATCTTTCGGGTCTATCTGTATGTCAGCGGTTCTTGCCAGGGATGATTGTGCCCCACGGGGCAGCTAACAGTGTCTGGAGACATTTTTGGCTGTCTCTACATTTCCATCAAACTTTTGAATTGTTGCTAGAAAGATAGATATAAAAGTGTAATTTCTTGTTTATTTGTTTTTATAAGTGATCTTACCTTGTCAGGACCTCTGTTTCCTGCTAATGCCTAAAAAATCACCCTCAACATTTCCAGTTCCTTTGGTTTTAAGAGTCTCTTTCAGTTTAACTCAGTTACTTTCTAACAAATATTCAATCTTTCCAACATCACTCCTTTTCCCCAGGTGGTGTCTGAGTGTAGGGGGAGCTCATGGCTTGGGAGGGAGTCAAAGAAAGGCCCTGGTTGGCCCCTCATCTCTGGACCTTGTTCTCTACTTTTACGAATCTGATGGTCCACCGCTGCTGGAAGCATCTATGAGTGTTGGATACTGAGCATAGCTGGGGTCTGGGGGTCCCCTTCTCCACACTGATTATCCCCCACACTTGACTTGGCCCTACCTTGGCTCTTGCTGGGCCTTCTGAGTTTCAACAACTGCCATCAGTTAACTGTTAGAGAAGACCATCTACCCCAAAGCCTAGGTTCTGGGGTGACCTTGCCTCTCTTCTGGGCTATGCTCTTAATGATGTTTATTTTCCAAAAAACCCTCAGTCCTAAAGATTCAGTTCACTGGCCACCTCTTCCACCCCTGTCCTCATACTTTATTATCATTATGGAAAGAAACAAGGCTGTCCCTTATTTGTTTATTTTCTTACTCTCCTTTATGCTCCACCCACATTCCCCTTCCTCCTCAATAAGGAGCCTTCCTGATAATAATGAGTATCTGTTCAAAGGGTTCTTGTATATATATTATGTATATATCACTCAAGGGAAGTTATTCTGCTCATTTTCTTTTTTTCTCAGCTAACGTTACATATGATTTGACCTTGATGCTTTTCTGTGGCTAATTTTTTAAAAGATTTTATTTATTTGAGAGAGAGAGAGAGAATGAGTGGGGAGGGGAAAAGGGAGAGGGAGAAGCAGGCTCCCCGTTGAGCAAGGAGCCCGATGCAGGGCTCGATCCCAGGGCCCTGAGATCATGACCTGACCCGAAGGCAGATGCTTATCTGACTGAGCCACCCAGGCGCCCCACTTCTGCTGTTTTTGTGATGTGTCCACAAAAAGCGCAGCTTGCTTCCTGGGTTATCTAGGCTCTGTTCCCCTCCCCCACGTGGGTCTGGACCTTCTCCTTCATCCCTTTCTTTTCTCCTACCTTGCTCAGTTTTGATTCCACTCCCAGTGATCAGAGGTGGCCCCAGAGGGTGTCACCATGGGCCTCTTGCCCTTCCCCAGGATTGGGGAAGGCAGATCCTCCCCAGGTTTCAGTTGCTGTTCTTAAGTTGGCCTCCAGCTTTCCAGTGAATTCCTGTTGACTGCTCTCGGGTCCATTGGTCACCCTTGTTTCTTTCTTCTTCTTCCTGTGGAAACGCTTGGTATCACAAAAGTCTTGTGTTGATTGATTGTTCTACCTCCATTTGTATCTGGGGTTCACGGGGCTACCTTGCCACCTAGTTTTGTTGGAAACTTAGTCCATGGACTTTGTTATGAGAGCCACGCTGTTTCTACCTCTGGCCTATTATTTCTAATTGCTTCACAGAATTCCACAGGCTGCATCTACCTAATTTTGCTTACCCTCTCCTCGAGTCCTGGACACCCACATTGCCCTCAACTTATCACCACCACAGATTAATCTAAGAGTCAATTACTTTTCTTGCCCTGGACCCTTATGGACTTGTGTGAGGATTTCTTTATAATATATCCCAGGAAATGTAATTGTTGGACCAGAGGGTAAATGTGCAGTTAATCTGGTTAGGGGTATCCGGAAGGCTGACCCAATCCCGATTCCCAGCAGCCACACATGATGGTTTCTCTCCCTCCATCTTCCAAATCCCACACCAGAAGGTGTTGGAAGTCCTGGCTCCCCTCCAGGACACACAGAAATTTGGGGAGTCTGGCAGCCATCATCTTCAGGCTGTTCTGTCTCCAAATCCGTCGTTCTGCCTAATTGTGGCTACATTATGCTGACGCACGGCTCCTGCTAGATTCTCCACAAAATTGGGATACGGGACTCTTCTAGTTTCTCTGTGGGATGCAGGAACATGAGTGGGGGCCCTCCCTTTAGTCCTTCTTCCCCTCGGTGGAGGGGATAGAGGTGGGATACCACCCAGCCCAGGAAAAGCTCTTTTCCGTCTGTAGGGTCTTCTCACAGGCCCTACCTCTGTCCCCTCTAGAGTAGGTCTATAAAACTGTGTTCAGATCTCCAAGTACTACTAGAAATATAGAGGGAGTTTGTAGAATGTAAAAATCCACTTTTTACATCTTTGCCAGCCCTGGTTTGCAAGACCATTTACACTCTAGCTCAGTCAGTCTCAAACCTGGCTGCATATTGGAATTACCTGGGAAGATTGTAAATGTTACTCATGTCTGTTGTACCCAAAATGAATTAAGTAAGACTCTGTCAGAGTGGGCCAGGGCAGAGAACCGTGCTCTAGGGACCCAAGACAGCCAACACTGACATTTAAAGCTCATTAGTGATCCTTTTTTTTTTTCTGGGTGATAACCTCCCCATCCCTCAAAGGACATTGACCAACTTTGAATGAATGTCATAGCATGATGTGTGGGGAGGTGCAGAGCCATGATATTTAAATCCTTAAAATATTAAACATCGAATATATACAGTGTGCGCACATACAGATGTGAAGGGCATGAAGAGAGCTTCAGAAGCAGAAACACGAGCCATCCTGGAAGCACCTGTGTGCCCCTGACCTTGGTTGCCCTGGTCCTTCCATCAGACGCCATCTCTCTCCCGAATATCTGCTCTATCAGATCTTTGCTTCATTTATTGTTTGTATATTAATCTCCAAGCACTGTAGCCTTTAGCTTTGTAAGCTTTTCACTTTAGTACCAATGGAACTATAGTGTAGTTATTTTTTAGTTATTAGCTTGTTTCACGCTTCATTGAAAAAAAAACTTCTCCTTGTTGCATTTGTCCACCTCTGCTCTTCGGAGGCTACACCGCTCTCAATGCCTATCTTTCAGTGGTTAATTGAGAGGGCGTAACATGCATATTTCACATATTCTCGAGTTGCTATATATCTTTACCCTCTTTCTAGACACACAGAATTTTTTAAATTATTTTTTTAAAGTTTTATGTATTTAAGTAATCTCTACACCCAACGTGGGGCTCCAACTCACAACCCTGAGATCAAGAGGCTAATGCTCTTCTGCTGGAGCCAGCCGGGCTCCCCCTCAAGACACAGGCTCCCCCTCAAGACACATAACAGTGATTCTACTCTCAACTGATCAGATGTTGTCAGTATGACAGTTCTTTCTTTAAATCTTCAAATTATCCATTACTAGTATTGTTTTGTAAGTCAATATATCTTTTTAAATTCACCTGCAGGATCTATGCTTATCATTCCTTCTAGCCCCTCAGATTCTCTGTTCAGGATCAGATTTCTTCCACCTGAAGTATGTCCTTTAGATTGTCTTTGATAATCGATTTTCTCAATTTTTTTTTCTGAAGATGTCTTTATTTTGTCCTTTTCCTTGAAAGATAGTTTCATTAAACACTGTTATGTTTTTTTTCTCAGCACACTGAAAATATTATCCCATTGTCCTCTGGCTTCTACTGTTGTAACTGAGAAGTTAACCATCAGTCTAATGGTTCATTCTTTGAAGATAATCTGCCTTCTCTCTCTGGCTGACAGAAGACACTAAGTCGCTTTGGGCAGGTTCACTGCAACGTGTCTTTGATGAATCCCCAATCCTTCAATATTTAAATATGGCCTCCTCTCCCTCTCGCCTGTATTCTCTGGGATCCGGATCACACATGTGCTAGACCTCTCAGCCCATCCTCTGTGTCTCCTTCCTGTCCTGAGACTTAGATTAAGCTTCTCTAATGTTCCATTTATATAAATATGCCATGGGGGTGTCCTTCTTAGTCTTGGCTGTGACTCTGCACTCATTGCATCCCTCCTGCTCCCCTCCCACGTCATCAGCTCTGCTTACGGCTTGTACCCACAATCTACCCAGCCCCAGAGGCCTGCTTCACATCTCCCTTCGTTGCTGCTCTCAGGTCTGTCCTGACTTCTCCAGGTCACATTAATCTCCTCCTTCTGTGTCTTTCACAGCAGCTCTTACTGTCCTGTGCATGTGAAAACATGGTGTAGAGCAAAGAGCACTGGACTTGGAGTCCGAGGACCTGAGTTCAAAATCTGGCCCCACCACTTACTAGCTCTGTGACCTGGGATAGGTCACTTTTCTTGCTGACCCTCGGCGTCCTCAGTTATGAACTGATGATGATCGGGATGTTAGGAGGACCGAAGGGGATGAGGGCCACAGAGTCCCTGGATGGTGCCCAGGGCTGGCTGTGACAGGGGCCTTCTTAGGTAACCCCCGGTGTGTCCTTTTGCCCCCCCTGCCTCAACATAGAAGCCATCTCTGGCAGACACTCAGTCCGGGAGCTGGAGTCCAGTGCTACAACTGGGGAAATGTAGCTATGAAGCAATCCCTACATGATGAAGCCCTCACTGCATTGAGATCCCTGGCTTGTGTGCCTCTAGTTCATACCCCCTGGAGCTGTCTTTTCATCCTTGAACATTCTCACATTCTTCTCTGTTTAGAGATCATCAGTCATTTCTCATGGCCCTCGAAATTAAGTCCAGAATCCTTCTAATGGTATAGAGAGCTCTTGGGGGCTTGGCCCCTGCCGACCTCTACGTATCTCACCATTGCTGTTGCCCAGCTCCTACTTTGGCCCTCCCTCAGGCCACGTGCTAATTAATCTCTTTTGCAAACAAGTTCTTGCCTCGTGCCTCTGTTTTCACCTTTCTGGTCTCAGTCTAGCTGTCGCTTCCACCCTTGGCACCAGAGCTGCAGCATCTGGGGCCTTGATCACCACTGGTTACAGTGAGCCTTTTCTTAAAAAAAAAAAAAAATCCTGTCGATCTTTATTTCTGTCCAGTCAAAGCTTCTGGAAGGCAGGAACTGTTTTTCATTCAGTGCTGATCCCCAGGTGCCTAGCATGGGGCCTGGCTCCTAGAGAGTGCTTAATACATAGTTATTGAAGGGAGGAAGGAGAGAAATTGCAGGAAAAGCTACATTTCCCAATGTTGGCAGGTGAGAATTGGCTCAAAAGGGATCTACAGTTGCATTCTGCAGTCATCATTCCAGAACAGCTACCCTGGAGCACTGTGTGGTAAGGCCGCATCCCTCGGCCAGCCCTGGTCATTGGCAGACGCAGAAAGTTTCCATGATCCCTGGGGAGCAGTGTGCTTGCTCCACAGTCAGAAGGGGTGAGGTGAGGCCCTCCCTTCTTTCCTTAGCCAAGAGGTTATAGAGTGTTTAGAAGGGGCAGAGGTGGGATGGGATGGGGTATGATTAGTGCTAAGTTCCCAGTACACTTGGCTTAGAGGTGATCCATGGAGAGAGAGAGGGAGTCGAGGAGTGCAGAGTATGAGTGGGCAGAGAAGTGTAACAGCTTCTCCTTGTAAATGTCCTACAGGCCTCCCAGCCACCAACTAATTCTCCTGGGGGTCAGGTTTTCTATGGAATGGTCTATGCCATCCTGAACTATGAGGCTGCATTACTTTTGGTCTTGGGCCAAATTATACTGTTGATTTCTAGGTAAGTTTCAAAGAGTGGGGTCAGAGTTCGCAGATGTTTATTATCCCAGACACCTGGAGAGTCTGCCAGGGATGATGCAGGTTGGGGCCCAGGGACCCAAGCAGTCCCCATCAGAGGTCACCCGCCACAGCCTCTGTCTGGAGGGATTGGGTGCGTGGGTGTGGGCAGCATAGCCTGGCAGTGCTATGACCATTGCTGTTCCCAGGATGAAGTGACATCCAACCCTGGCACATGAGTGATACGCTTGGTGTAGCCAAGACAAACTAGTTATGTGTATTAGATAGGCGTTGTGTTCTCAGCCACTGTGGCAAGCATGCTCACACATTAATTTAACATAGGCTCAAACAACCTTATGACGTAGGTAAGAGTAATGGTACCACTTAATAGATGAGGACACTGCCCTGGGTTTCAGAGAGGCTTAAGTAACCTGCCCAAGGTCACCCATTGAACAAATCCCTGAGCTGTGATTTTATTTTTATTTTTCAAAAGATTTTATTTATTTGAGAGAGAGAGAAAGCAAGAGAGAGCGTGAACAGGGGGGAGCGGCAGAGGTAGAGGGAGAAGCAGAGTCCCCATTGAGCAAGGAGCCCGATGCGAGGCTCGATCCCAGGACCCTGAGATCATGACCTGAGCTGAAGGCAGATGCTTAACTGACTGAGCCACCCAGATATCCACCTGAGCTGTGATTTTAGTCTTTGCTCTTGATTACTGCTCCAAACAAGCCCCCCAATATTCCAGATGCTTGGGGCACAAAGGTCAGCATTCAGTGTCAGTTTGGGTCTTCCAGGAAGCAGAAGTACAAGCGATTTCCTGGAAGAAATGCCCATGAAGGATAAAGGGGAGAAGGAGCAGGAGAAGGTGGGGAGAGTCTTCAGATGAGGTGCAGGCCTGACACCCGTGAAGGGAGGGTGGGAAGGAAGGGTCATTGGGAGGAAGAGCCTGCTACTGGAGCACAGCTCAGGGAGAGTCTTGCTCCGGCTGATGGGAAGCCCTGAGCAGTGACTGCTCACTAGAGGAGTCCCACACTGGGTAGAATGGCAGCTTCCATAGCCTCGTGCTCATAGAACCTTCTGTGCTCTGAGTCAGGGGCACTGGGTCCTGTACCCTCTGTGCCTGAAGCAGCTGGGGCAGAACACGCTTCAGCGGTGGATCCTGAGCAGCAGCTGGGGGCTGTCAGCTCTGGACACTGTTCCTTGCAGCAGAGTCTCTCTTGAGGGAGGCTCGAGCAGCGCGCTCCCACGGTTGCCACAAGCTTTACCCTCGAGCCCTTCACAGCCTGTTTACTAATACACTGTAGCATCTGGGCAGGTGTTATGAAAGCTCAAAGGTGGATATCCCGTGCAGCCTCCTGGGATAGCGATGATTTCCTGACAGGATGGAGCAGGTTGCACACTGAATAAAGGGACCCTGCCAAGGGGGCTGGTTGTGAGCAGGAGGGGTTGAAATGTGGAAATGTGAGCTTGGCCATTTTGGCCCAGAGAGGCACCCTTTTCAAAGTCCACCACTCAGAGGGACATCTGTTTCTCACTTGCACAAAGGTAGAGTGTAGGTGACCAGCAGCATGGGCTTCCCAGGAGGGAAGAGGAGGATTCAGGGTTAGCTGGGACAAAGGGGTCGGGGACGTGCATGAAACTTCTGCACAAGGGGGCTTGTGGGAAGGAGCAGCAATGGTGCACAAGGTGAGTGAGTGAATGAGCCTAGAGAGGTGGGTGGGTGGGGTCCCAGAGCCCTGTGTCTGTCATTCCCAAGCCTGGAGTCTGCCAGAGTCCAAGGAGGCTATTCAAAGGTTTTAGATGGCAGACACATGACATTGTCCTTTTGGTGTTATTGGTCGCTTTCAGATATTAAAAAGTTGAGTCCTATTCAAGTTTGACTGTTCAGGCTCCTGCCCAATGCAACAATTCTCTCCTCCCCAATTTCCAGTCTGGTCTGGGCTTTAGCTTGAGGTGGGCAGAGTGGAGATGGGGGTGACATTTTCTGGTCCTTTTTCCTCCCGGCCCTTGGCTCTACTCTGTCTCCTCTTACTTTTCTCCCTGCCCCAGCCACCTTTAGGGTCTAGGTCTTCTGGCACTGGGGCAGGGAGGTGGGTGAGAGACGGTGCTGAGTCTTCTGACAGATTCCAGGTAGCCATTTTGGTCCTCTTTTGGCTGTCACTGCTTCCCTGGCTGAAGGCACTAACATCCTCCCGGTGCTTCCTCCTGCCTACATGGGAATTGTGTGCGATTCTTCAGGTGTCCTGTGGTAGAAGGGCTCCCCACTTCCTTCCCCCTCCCCTCTCCCTAGTTTCCTACTTACATAGCCTGGCTGGGGAGAGGGTGGCTCACTTGATTGCCTCTTGATAAGTCTGGGCAAGGAGGACGGAGGTGACCCCCAATTGTGTTGGCTGTCTTTAAAAGGGGGACATGTGACAGTGTGGTGGCCTCTATGTCCTCTGCTTTGGGCACAAGGAAAGTCCTGCCGCACCTCCTATAAATAGGAGAGCAATGGCAGGGGCTTGGCGGGGAGCAGGGAGTACATACAGGAAAGCTTGAGAAAGGCACCAGGGTGCAGCAGGGGAGAGGTCACAAGTGTGCAGTACCTCTCAGGGTCACAGGGACCAACAGCCCGGCTCCTTCTACCCCTTTGCTATGTGACCGTCAGTAAAGATCCCACGGAGTGTATGCACAGGGTAAGTGGGTGTGTGAAAAGGACCATGCGTTTCTCTTCTCTCCCCAAATATGATGATAACAGTAGCCAACATTTCCACAGTGTTTCTCAGTTTATGAAATGCTTTCAAATTCTTTAGCTGACTTGAAAGTTGTAATGTGCCCTTGATGTAGATGGATTAAGATGCTCACTTTAATGTCAGAGGACATTGGAGAAGTCGAGGAGTTGGCTGACCATCATGGAGCCCAGACGAAGGCAGGTTGAACAGGTCACCTAGGCCTTCTGGCTCCCACCCTCTTCCCGCTGCCCTGCCCTGCGAGACTGGTCCCCCCACACACGGCTTCCTATGCTCTATCCAGAGGACAGCAGCTCCCAAAAAGCCCTTCTGGGGATTGCCACTGACAAGTAATCAGTAACTTCAGGGCTGGACCCGACCTCCATACTGTGGTGAAACCACATCCTCGTGAAGGACCACAGAACCTGAGAAAATTTTGTCCTTTGAGCTGGTTTCCCAATGCCCACAGGTGGGTGGAGGAAGTCTTTTCACTTCTTAAGAGGACCTACTGTTTTCAGGTGCTCATTCATGGGTACCAGCAAGATAACTGGGGTAGTAATCTTGAGTCACTCTGCTGTTGTCATTAAAGCAGGACTCTTAAGGCTCTCCACGGGGCAGTGCTTGCTGACTTGTATTTGTAATCGATAGATGCTCTAATTCTGGCTCATTGCTAATTCTTTGCTTACCCAATTAATCCAAATTAGTGTGGCTTAATTTGGAGGAAAGCGTGCTAAACTCAGGTGCTAGTAGAAACTCTGCCCCCAGGCTCACAGCTGGTTGTTCTGGGTGGAATGAGGTAAGTAAGTGCTGGACAGCTCCTGAGGCCCCCTCTTTCCTGACACCATGGAAGGAGGATGAGGGGCAGGGGTGAGTCAGGGAGAGTGGCAGGGGAAAAGTTTGCTGAACCTACAGACTTATTTTTTTTCTTTTTTAAACCAGGAATTATTAGCCGAGAAGATGCAGAAGATCTCCTAAAGAACATGACGGAGGGAGCATTTTTGGTCCGGGTCAGTGAGAAAATCTGGGGCTACACCCTCTCCTATCGCCTGCAGAAAGGGTTCAAGCACTTTCTTGTGGACGCCTCTGGGGATTTTTACAGCTTCCTGGGAGTGGACCCCAATCGCCACGCAACGCTCACCGATCTCATTGATTTCCACAAGGTATCCTTCACAGAGCTGCTGGTCAGGAGATAGGACTGGGAGAAACTTGAGGTGAAGGAGCGCCAGGCTGCAGGTATTCTAAGAGATGGGGTGGAGAGAGAGCAGGCAGCCCCAGAAGGTCTGCAGGATCACAGGGATATGGGACATCGGGGTGGGAGAGAGCAGAGATGGTCTAGACAGGTTCTGGGGCCTGCTGTTCTTCTCTCTGGCTTACCCTCTGACTAATGCAGGCCCCTCCAGCCCTGGTCCCTAAGCCTCTTCTCACCTCAAGTATCCGAGTTCTCCCTATGGTCAACACTTAGGGACTAGTTGATGCACCTTCCGTCCAAGCCCGCAGCTTACCTGCGACACATCCCCAGGATGTCCTGCTTGAGGACATACTAGCCGGGCCTCTGGCAGCTTTGTAGAGTTAGCTGAAGCCTAGCTGTCAACCCTGTGGCTTGAGAAGCTTTTCTAGTAGAGTTACCATGCCTCTTGTTCCAACTACCAGGATACATACGTGTGTGGTACGTGTGTGACTTTGGGCAGGTTCCTTAGTCTCACTGAACTTGACCATCCTAACCAGGCAAATGGATGTAAATAATAGTTCAGATCCCATGATTGTTAAATGAGGAAATGTCCATAACAGCACTCTGTAACTGTGAAGTGGTGTGGAAGTTCTTGTTCTCCAGAACTCTCTTTGTTATTTGTCCCCCTACTGTAGACCTCTCATGAGGAAAGATGTTGCCTTCCAAACGATATATGTAGAAAGAAGCAACTTCTGTGTTAATGTGACTGTCAGCACAGTAGTAACTGGGAGAAAGCCAAAGGTGGAACTCGGTGAGCCACAAGGGTGGGAGAAGGATTCTGAGAGACAGAGTCGTGGTCGCTCCCCATCTACCTGAGCTTTGCAGCTGTAGCAACGTTCACAGACTCACATCTCACTGGGTTTTTGCTGTAATAGGAACTCTTGGATTGGTTTTGTTTTTTCTTCATGGATGTCCCCAGGGCTCTAGGGACAGCTCTTGACTTGACCTTCTAAGTAAAGCACATAGAAAATTACCTATTTACAAATACCTAGACGCTGGGTGGATAGGACTCCTGGAAAACTGGACTAACCAGGTTCAGGGCAGTTTTCTACCCGTGTCGGGAAGAGCTTTCTAACAACTCTAGGAAAGAGAAAGGGAGGGCATGTGTGGATATTGGCACCTTCTCTGTGTCAGGCATGATGCCTAGTGCTGTCCATCCATGTTCTCGCTTCCTCGTCATGATAGCTCCGTGAGGGAGGTAGACTAGTCCCATTTCACAGATCAGGAGACCAAAGCCAGGGAGCTTGAATAGCTTCCCTAAGTTTTCATGGCTGGCACCACGAGGTCTGAGAGTTAATCCTCAGGCCGTCTGCCTCTAAAGATTGGGCTTTTTCCTCTCTACCATGATATTTGGTTTCCCTGCCCACTATAAGCTGCTTTGAGCAGTGATGAGCTGCTTGTCCCAGGAGTGTTCAAACACAGGAAAAAAGTCCATCTCTCAGAGAAGCTATGCTATTGTTCTTGCATTGGAAGGTTAGAACAGATGTCTTTGAAGGTCTTTATTCTCTTCCAAATCTAGGGTTGGAGACTTCCAATGTAGTTTCTTACACTGAAGAGGGGGTTCATCTATGCCCATGTGGAGATCTGGTGGTCAGTGTATAGAAATTAAAGTTTTAATTACACAATTAATTTATGATTATGTTCTAAGAATAATGAAGTACAATACAAGGTGAATGCCTTGTCCATTTCAAATCTCCATTTCCATCCTCCACCTTAAAGTATTAGTTTGCCATGTACCTATCCAAATATTTCCCGGGCATTAACACAGAAATTTATGTACATAAGGAAGTACATAGTTTTGTTATTTTCTACATAAACCAGACAATGCTTTTTTTTTTTTCTAATTATAAATTTAATGCAGGGGCGCCTGGGTGGCTCAGTCGTTAAGCGTCTGCCTTCGGCTCAGGTCATGATCCCAGGGTCCTGGGATCGAGCCGCGCATTGGGCTCCCTGCTCGGCGGGAAGCCTGCTTCTCCCTCTCCCGCTCCCCCTGCTTGTGTTCCCTCTCTCGCTGTCTCTCTCTCTCTGTCAAATAAATAAATAAAACCTTTAAAAAAAATTTAATTCAATTCTCTACCCAACAAATATACCAATAGGATAGAGATTTAAAAAAAAAAAAGATAGGATTTTCCAGAAAAAACTGAAATGTACCAGTTTATCCAGGGAAATTCTGAAAAATAAGGATAGTGGGGTAAGATTAAACCGGACAATTCTGTACCAATAGCTCAGCAATTTGATTTTTTAGCAGGATCAAGATAGCATATGGTGTTTTTTTTCAAAGCATGGTCGCTGGAAGTGGGGTGCTGAATTTTAAATCCCAACTTCATTACTGTGAGTGACTTTGGGCAAACTACTGAAATTTTTGTGCTTTGATTTTCTCATCAGTAAGATGGGTTTCAAAATAGCACTCCCCTCCTTAGGGTCCCTGGGAGGTTTCATTGAGATATCACTGTGTAAAGTCCTGAAACAGTACAGCTGACATTTGTAAGTTATCAGGACGTTGGCTGTTACTGAAATGCTTGTATTGAGTACATGTACCAACCACATCTGTACGCGTGCCCCATGGTTTTTCTTGATGGCCACTTACATGGCTTCCAGGTTTCCATGATCACAAACGGGGCCCCAGAGCTTTGCTTGTCTAGGTCCCTTTGGGCACAGTATTTCTCTAGGATGGATCCATCGTACTGGAATTGCTGGATAGAAGATGATGCACATTTTAATTTGAAAAGATCTGCCAGATTGCCCTCCAAAAACATAGCGCCAGTTTGTGCTTCTGCCAAAACTGATGAGGCTTTTTCCCCACACTGTTGCCAACACTGGGGATTATCAGTCATTTTAATTTTTTCCCATCAGACGGGCAGATGCTCTATCTCACTGTTGTTTAGCTTGCATTTCTCCAATTACTACTGACACAGAGGATCTTTTTATATGTTTAATGGCCACTTGGATTTCTTCTGTGGATTGTTCGTTCCTGTCCTTTGTCCATTTTCTACTTAGATGTCTCCTTTCTTACTGACTTGTCAGTTCTTTCAGCAATTAAATTGAGCTTTAGTTATGTCTATCCTGCTTCTCAGGTCTTCTTTTGAAATTTTTATTTTTATTTAATGGGCACTCTTTTCATTTGCAGCTTCTTTAATTAAAAAAAATAATAGCCCATTATTTTTTTTTTAAGA
Source organism: Neomonachus schauinslandi (assembly GCF_002201575.2). Taxonomy (NCBI): domain Eukaryota; kingdom Metazoa; phylum Chordata; class Mammalia; order Carnivora; family Phocidae; genus Neomonachus; species Neomonachus schauinslandi. The sequence continues at coordinate 107,638,749 of NC_058408.1, forward strand.
TTTATTTATTTTGAGGGAGGGAGAGAGAGAGAGAGTGAGCACGAGTGGAGGGATGCAGAGGGAGAGGGAGAGAGAATCCCAAGCAGAGTCCGCACTGAGTGTGGAGCCTGACACGGGGCTCGATCTCACGACCCTGAGATCATGACCCGAGCCGAAACCAAGAGTCCAATGCTTAATGGGCTGCACCACCCAGATGCCCCATAAATAATAGCCCATTCTTATTTCATGAATGATTTATCTTCTTATTCCATTGAGGAGATGCATACCCATCCCTGAAAAGCTCTTTCAGTTTGTTTTATAAACTTGATATTTTCTTGGGGGTCAGTTCTATTGTTGAGTTGGCATCTTTCTTTTATGGGTGTGATTTTCCTTAAGTATGTATACATTTTGAGTTATGAGGTGGTGTCTGAACTTTGAATTTCCTATTTATCCATCAATGGATACAGTGCCTGTTTCCCGAATCCATTCTCTCCATGCTGTAAGGGTTGGAGTTGACAGCCCTAAAGACAGCTCATCTTTTGGGCATGGGAATGTCTGAGCTTTTGTGGACTCTTTGGCCTCCCAACGAAGGGCAGTGCCTCTCCTCACTTCCCATCTGCCCGAGGCAAAGACCTCTACTGTCTAGGGCTCCCCAGCCTGTCCCTCCGATATTTGCTCCAGCCCCTGCCTCACCTTCACTCCTCTGACAATCTCATCCTGTAGGTCTTTTGGTTTTCAAGTATTCTTTAACATTTGGCTTTGTTGATGGCCTTCCTTCTTATTTTCCCATATTGGATTTATTTCCATTTTCCCAATATGGCTCTATTTCTTTTTTAAACGCAGATTTTTTTTCTGTCATTTCTATAAATTTGAGTGAGGAGGAGGCAGATACATATTCATAGACTTTCTATCTTGAACTGGCCTCTCTCTGGTGGATGTTTATTTCCCTTGCTTGGTTATAAGTAATTCTTCCTTTTTGTTTTTCCTTTTAGGAGGAAATTATCACTGTTTCAGGGGGAGAGCTGCTGCAGGAACCCTGTGGACAGAGGGACAGCCCACCAGACTACCATCTGTTGTTTGAATGATTCCTTCCCCCCTCTCCCTTATCAATTGGACTTCTTTGGGCATCCAGTTTTTGAACTCAACTTAAGAACTTCCCAGCTCAAATCCTTATGGCCTTCTGGAAGATCTACCACCATCCAGAGGATTAAGTAGATTAATATGTCTCAAGGGATATGAAATATATGTGCTATTGGACCCTGTCCCAATGCCCAGGACAGAAATTGCTAATAGCTGATGCAACTCTTTCATGAAGAGTTTAGTTATGACTTCATGAAGCCTATTTGCCATGGCCACCCTAAGCTGAGCCCCTAGAGCACATGGGTCATGTTTTAATAATCCAAAATAATTCCAGTGCCGAACTCTGAATTTAACCTATGGTAGACATTTAATAAATGTTTGTTGAATGAATGCAATTCTTCTGAAAGTCTTCCAACACTAATCAGCAATGCTTTCTAGTAAGTTATTTCCTACCTGTTCTGTCTATAAAGTCATGGAGAGTATAGAAGAAATATTGCAAAGGATTTATATGGAAAATATAGATGCTACATCTTTAATGATGTACATTATTGCCCTCATTGATTTTATCATTGGAATAATTACCTAAGGCTTCTGAGACCCAGCTTCCAGAATAGGCGGCTGATACTGCCCTGCCTTCTATATTTGCCTCTTCTTCTGCCACCCATCCTTGGTCTTGGAAGCATATCTTGACCCTGGTTTTGCAATATTGAGTCAGTGGTTTCGTTTATTTGCATAGATGTGCCCAAAACCTGGGATGAATTATAAATTCAAGAAAGCCTTTGCTCTCTAGGAGTTTACCCTCTTGATGTAGGTTACCCAAATGATTACTTCTGCCTTCCTGGTCATTTTGAGTCTGATCCTTGTGTTCACTTAATCTGAGTATGGTTTTCATATCAATGAGATTCTTCCAGCGACTCGTCAGTAACTCTCAGGGATAGTGTCTTCGTGCGTACTCAGGTTCTCACGTTTATGGACAATCAGAGACAGCGTGTTATGGTGGGAATAGTTTAGTGGAATCAAGCAGACTTGTGTTCAACTCCCTACCCTGGACTTACTAGTATTTTAATGTTGGCAGCATCATATTGGTGGGAGCGAAAGGGTGGATGGGCTCTGATCCTTGTCAGTGGACAGCCATACCTTACTTGACAGTCATGTCCCACACCACTTACGCTCTCCTTCACCTCCTGCTTCCCCTCCTCTTCACATTCTTGGCCACTTGCTTCACCCTGGTCACTACCACTGCAAGGCGTTCTGCCTGGACTCTGTTCTTCCTTACGGGGGCCATCAGCTTCATGTGAGATGAGCCAATGCCACCTTGCCCCATGTGGTGCTTTGGGCCCCTCATCTATTGCTGCAGTTGCTGAAGACACCGTGCACCCATCAAGAGCAGGGCAGTTAACTCTGCATGTGCAGCGAACCTTGGATCAATGGGAGACAGCAGCTGGTAGATTACTTCTTCCCCCTTCCTCCTGCTGGGGGGCTGTTCGGACAGGCAGTTCTTCTGACGACCTCTGAGAAGACAGTCCTGCAAGATGGAGCAACTCGTCAGGATGAAACCAAGGAGTGGCCAGATGAGGTCCGCCCCCTCCTGTCTGTCCCTCCTCCTCCTCTGCCTCCTTCTCCAGCTCCTCTGGGCTGGCCACCCCTGAATTAAGTGGCAGCATATAGGCATTTGCTACAGGCTCTGCCTTTGAGGGAAGCCAGGGTAAGGACCCATCATATAAATGTGTTCAATAATGTCAGCCTCGCAACCTGGCTTCTGTCTTGCTCTCTCCCAGAGCCCCCGAATTAATAAAAGAGAAGGCGGAAACTTGCTTCTTGAATGCTAAGATGCTTTAAAACCTTCACCGATTATGGTTAGATTTTCTTGTAATAGTCTTCCATTCTAGGAGCCTCAGAGGGACCGAATTTTGGTTTTGGCCATGCTACTTACAAACTATGTGACTTTGTTCAAGACGTTCAAACTTGTGAAGGTTCAGTCTACCCGAGAAGAGGAATTTCTGTGTGGCCGCCACTAGTTTTTTTTTTTTTTTTGGTGGGTCACTTAAATGAGCAATATGAAAGCTCTGTCTAAATGAGAAGCATTGCTGGTAACAACCACAGAAACAGCAACAATTATTTTGGGATTAGCAGTGATGTGGCAGGGGAATATGGTGTGATGATTTTCAAGGTGTTGGAAGAAACTTCCTATTCCAAGCACTAGCAGCAGCTCTGAGAGCCGAGCAGGCTGGGCTGAGAACCTGAACCCCTGAGCTGTTGTTCCTGTCACCCCTAATTAATATGTGAGAGACAACAGCTGAGGTTTCTATGCCTAACACATTTATTTCATTTTATTTGGGGCCTGCACTTTCTGCATGTCTCATATATTTTAGGTTTTACCTGGCCTTAAAATAAATTCCTTGTAAGTTGTCCTGCAAATGAAATTACTGTCTGGAAAACTGCACTTTCATCTTGAGAGTTTTATTATGCTAATAAATGTCAGGATTCTCAAATAAAGGGATTGCCTTTTTTTTTTCCCTGAGCCCTACAAATATAATGAAAAATAGTCAGTCAGCTTACAAGACTCAGCAAAGAGAAAATTTACAGTCTATAACTAGAAAGAGAAGTTGTGAAAAACACTATGCAAGTTAATGGAAGATAAATGTCACTGAACGGAAGGGTAACTTGGGGTCTCGATGAGGGAGGGCCCCAAGTGGCAGAGCCAGAGAGCTGGACACCTGGGGTGCCAGGGTCTAAGGGGCATAGGCTGCAAAGTGGCTTCTTGGGGTTAGAAGGGAGCCCTGGACATGAAGATCTGGGCTCCTGGGGAGTGTGGCCCCCTTCTGTACCCTTGAACCCTTCATTAGCCTCAGGACTAAATTTAGAGCCAGAAGGACTTTTGTTCTGTGACCCTAGGCAAGTGTCTCCAATTCTCTGGGCCACAGTTTCTTCTATGAAATGGGGTAAAACCATGCCTGTCTCAGACGGTGGCTGGGAAATTGAACTATGTGGGGGTGCACTCGAAAATCCACATATAACTTTGGACTCCCCTCAAAACTTAACTACTAATGGCCTACTGTTGACAGAAGCCTTATGGATAACATGAACAGTCAGTTAACACCTACTTTGTACGTTTTATGTACTACATACTGTATTCTTACAATAAGGTCAGTTAAAGAAAAGAAAATGTTATTAAGAAAATCATACTGAAGAGAAAATACATCTACAGTACTGTACCGTATTTATTGGAAAAAATCCATGCCTAAGTGGACCCGCGCAGTTCAAACCCAAATGTTGTTCAAGGGTCAACTGTCACATAATGTGAGATTTTGTAATCGTAGTGACAAATACTGTTTAAGCTGTGTGTATGTGGGTGTGTGTGTATGTCTAATTCTCGCAATCATGCCGAGGGAGACAAGACTATCCTCTCCACCTTGTGCATGGGGAAACTGAGGCACAGGGAAGTTTAAAACTTCCCCAGCGTCAGCTCTCGGGGAAGCCGTATGATAGAACTGGGATTCGCCAGTTTGGCTTTGGAGTCTGTGTAGACCTTGAACCAATGCTTCTCAAACAGGGCTGCGCACATTAGACACAGAGGGGGTGTTCTTAAAATGCAGATTCTCCTTTAGTGGATCTGGGGTGGGGCTGGAGGTTCTGTATTTCTTTTCTTTTCTTTTTTTTAAAGACCTTATTTATTTATTTGACAGAGCGAGAGAGCACAAACAGGGGGAGCAGCAGAGGGAGAGGGAGAAGCAGACTCCCTTTTGATCAGGGAGCCTGATGTGGGGCTTGATCCCAGAACCCTGAGATCATGACCTGAACTGAAGGCACACGTTTAACCATCTGAGCCACCCAGGCACTCCAGAGGTCCTATATTTCTAACAAGCTCCCGGGTGCTGTCTCTGCTGCTTGCCTGTCTGCCACGCTTTGAGAAGCAAGCTTTGAAAGCAGGGTGAGGCAAACTACCTGCCGGCCAAATTTGGTCTGCTGCCCTGTGTTTCCACAGCCCGAGAGCCAAGAGTGGTTTTTCCATTTTCAACTGGTTGGAAAAAATTAAAAAGAAGAATAATATTTTATGACCTGTGAAAATTATATTTCATTCAAATTTCAGCACTCATAAAGAAAGTTTTATTGGAATATAGCCACGCTCATTTGTTGACACCGAGTCGTTGGCTGTGTAGGGCCTGCAAGAGCCTAAACTGTTTACTATCTGGCCCTTTACAGAAGAAGCTTGCTGACCCTGGTTTTAAATTATGTGCGTATGTTAGGAATTATTTTGCTGTCTTGCTCTGCTTGATCTAAATCTACTTAGGAGGGATTCTAACACCATATTTATACTTCAGAGAAGCCGAAGTGAATGTGTTACATTTCCGGTAGAATTCCCTTTTAAATATGATACATCTCACCCCTTCTCAAGTAACCACAAAGGAGGCTTTTTTTTTGGTCAGAGGATTTTAACCAAATGTAAGCTGGTTCTATCACAGTTATATAGATACTTTATATGGGCACAGAGTCATTTGCTTTCTAGAATTTATCATGCTTCCTACACTTAACTGTGTATTTATCCATTTTGCTCTTCAATCTATGTGGTCCTGGAGGTCCGACGATGCCGTATTTACTGGTGTGTTTTATCACGCGTGGAGCAGTGGATGTTGAGTTGCGTTTGTTACAGCTTAGGGACAAATGGACTTTGCTGGTTTCAAAGACCTGCTTTACCCTTTACAGGAGCCCTGCAGCCGAAAAGCCCAGGCTGAGCATTAGGGCTGCTTTGGGTTGGAATCTCGACTCCTCTACTTTCAGTCGTTAAGAGGAACAAGCAAACAAACAAGCCAATGAGACTGCAGACGTCAGAGGGAGCTCTGCTACCAGCTAACGTGAGATGTGTGAGCTGAGAATTGAAACAGAAATCACATCTTGGCAAAGCTGTTCTATGACTCGCAAAACAGACACTGAGCTAAGCCATAGCAGGCACAAGAAACTGAGCTCAAACGCTTCTTGCCGGTTTGTGCAGACCCGTGTGTTCTCAGAGGACATCAGACGAGCTGGTCTGGCAGTAACTCTGCAGGACTGGTTTTTACTGTGGTAAAATATATGTAATAGAAAATTGACCATTTTAATGCAATTGTCACCATCTCCTGTTCATGGAACACTTCATCTTGCAAAACTAACACTCGGTACCCATTAAACAAGAACTCCCGGGCGCCAGGGTGGCTCAGTCGTTAAGCGTCTGCCTTCGGCTCAGGTCATGATCCCAGGGTCCTGGGATGGAGCCCCACATCGGGCTCCCTGCTTGGCGGGAAGCCTGCTTCTCCCTCTCCCACTCCCCCTGCTTGTGTTCCCTCTCTCGCTGTGTTTCTCTGTCAAATAAATAAATAAAATCTTAAAAAAAAAAAGAACTCCCCACTCTCCCCTCCCTCTGGCCCCTGGAAATCAGCATTCAGCTTTCTGTCTGTATTTATTTGATAACTCCTGGTAGCTTATTTAAATGGAATCATTCCGTATTTGGCTTTTTGTCACTTAGCATGTTTTTTTAAGGTTCACCCAAGTGGTAGCATGTGTAAGAACTGTCTTTCTTTTTAAGGCTGAATAATATCCCCTTGTATGTGCACACCACATTTTCTTTATCCATACGTCCATCAGGGGACATTGGGTCTGCTTCTGCCTTTTGGCTATTGCAAATAATCCCGCTATGAACATGGGTGTATGTCTGTATGATTTGTGTGCTCTGCAAGTCCCTAGTTTACAGATTCTGACCAATCCCTGCCAAAACCATTCCTGATCTCAATAAGTAATCTTGCTTAACTCCCACCTTATGAGATGTTCCACGATTCCTCTGGTATGTGCTCTCCCTCCTGCAACAAGCTAATAAACCTAACTTTGGTTACGTGTGTGTTCTGGGTGGCCTTTAGCAGGTGGGCTTTAGAAAGATGGTATCTGTAAAGCATGGGATCTATGATAAGCACTTAATAGAGCTGAATGTCTCCTCCCCCTTGACCACGCTGGGAGCGGCTGCGTAAGGCCCTCTCGTGAGTGGTATTATGTGCATTTACAGCCTCATCTCAGAGAATGAGCTCACGCCTGCCTGAACTCCGAGCTCACCCCCTAGGAGACCGTAAAGCGGAGGATGGTGAGGTTGCAGGGCCAGAGGCAGACTCAGAAATGGTGCACCTGCTGCTCTTTTGAAGGGAAATTTCTTGCCCCAGGGGCACCCAATGTCAGAGGCCCAGCAAAGTGACCCCCTCGAGAGAAGCTGGAGGAGAGGAGGCTTCAGGAGCCCCCATGCTCTGTAGAATGGGGAGGCCAGCGGAGCTCATCTCTGGTGAGCCATTAACCCATTTGCTAAGGGGCTTCTTCTCTCCCTGGATACCTCCCCTGCTCTTCCCTCTCCTGCCCTGTGGGTAGGAGGAGATTGCAAAGTTTAGTGGGAAGAGTAATTCTTTGGTGTTATCAATGTAAATCTGAATTTAAATGGCAGAAGAAGAACAGAAGGGGCTGCCGCAAAGAGGAAACAAGGGGCATCAGCAAAGGTAGAGAGGCAGGAAGGTGCATAAGTGTCTGTGCATGTGTGTGTGAGGTTAAAAGCCTTAAATATGATCCATAGAGGTTGTTCAGACCCAGACCTTGGCTGTGTGTGTTTGTGTGTGAATGAAGAAGTCCTAATAGGCGCTCTTCAGCATCCTATCCTCCACCCCTCCTTTATCATACAAACTAAACATTTGCACAACCAAGTTCCTCACAAGGGACACATTCTGCCCAGATTCTCAGCCACCAGCCAAGCGCCTTGGACACTTCTGCAAGCCTATGGGGCAACAGATGTTTGTACCTAAAACTTGTGTTGACCAAAAATTCAGCATAGACCTTCCTTAAATCTGTCTTCCTGAATCTGTTCATCAATATTGCATATTGTTGACTACCTTTCATGTCCTCTGCTAGCATGTCTCTGGGTAATTTCTCATTTATTCTCACGTCTTCATCGAGTTTTGGTGGGTTTTTCCATTGGGCTTCTTCTGATTGGCTGAGATGACTGCCCTTCGTGAAGGTCCTTTTTTTCCCCCGGGGCAGCTGCTCGGCAATTTGATGAGAGGAGGGACCCACCCTCTTATATGTGGTGTGGGTATTCTTTACAGTGTCATATTTCTACTGGTTGTCGGTTGTTGAACACAACTACAGAAAGTTCTTTGGGGTAATCAAGCCTCTCCCCTCATCTCCAGTTTCTACGGAGCCAAAATATTGCAACGAAATACAAAAATTAAGATTCTAATAAATAACTAAATCCAAAAAAACATCTGTGAGCTAGTAGCCCAGAGTCTGACTCTAGCATACTGTTTTAGGAATAAATCCGACACCTCCCCAAGTCTGCCTAACAAAATATCGTTTTCCATTAACAGCTTAGCAATTTGTTCAAGAGGCATGGAATCCCTGAACAAATGGGCCATCGGGAAACTAATTAATGACACTCTGCTTTAGACACATTCTTAACCTTAAAAAGCAGATGCTAACTCATAGCTGAAACAGAAACGCAAGATCATTTTAGGAACGACTTAACTTTTATTACTTAGTGCATACCAGGGGAGGAATACTTTGCATTAAAGCACTTACCTGACACGTCTATAAAACAATGGAGCCCAAGCTGGACGATGTAGCACACAGAGCCTTTAAAGAGAAACTGTCAGTAAACACAATAGAGATTTATGTTCTCAATTAAGCAGTTCAGTTATTGGTCTGAGGGAGGGACCATTTCTCCCAGCAATTTAAAAAGCCTTGAACACTAATTTTTTAGCCAATTGTACTCAAAAGTACGATGGTGGCTCAAAAGGGAGAAAAAGTTAGAAACACATTTCATGGGCTTTTTCTCTTGTCTCTGTTTGTTACTTCTTCAGATGGAATCATTTTTCGATGCCAGTGAGTATGTCATCTGTCTCTGTCCAGAGACCCTGAGAGTGGCCAGGAAAAGATCTAGGGGCTGTTGGTGTCTATATTAGTCAGAGCCCTAATAAGGAAGAGGATGAGGTTCTTTGGTGTTATCATTTGATGAGGTTCATTCACAAAGGTGGGGGTGCAGGGTCATTTGATGAGGTTCACTCGCAAAGGTGGGGGTGCAGAGGAGCTGTACTGGAAAGTGCAGTGACCTGTGGCTTAGTAGCTTCCCAGCTACGCCCTCCCCCCCCCCGCCCCCGCCCCAATGACAGGGGAGGAAGCAGTTGCACTATGAGGAGGGAGATACACATGCAGATGGCCATTTTGAGAGAGTCAGGACTGTGTCCAGGGACAGAGCCGGGCAGGCCACCATAAATAAATACCCTGCCCTCACCCTACTTCCTCCTTCTACTCTTTGTAGCGTGCCCAGTGGCTGAACTGGCCTAAAGCCAAGCCAGAGGGTCTGAAATTCTTGGTGAAATCTACCCAGGTAGGCCTCCCGAGGTAGAGGGGGCCATAGGTGCACCAGGGGGGCAACGTTACTCCAACACTGTCCCAGCTTTCCTTGCCAACCTTGCGTCCTCTCACATACTCAGAGATCATATCTCTGCCTGCTCTCTTGTTCCATCCGCCTCTGTCACCTTTGCAGTTCCTCTTGCAGAGTCTGTTAATGGGCCTCTTCATCTTGAAGGCCGACGCCATTATCTCATTACTTAACTTCTGGCTTTTAAACTTGGCTGTCGTGTTTCGGGTGCAAGTGACCCTTACTTTGCCCTCCGTACCTGAGGAGACAGGCAGTGTGGCAGGGGTTACTGGACCCTGGGATGGTGGGCTGCTTCATCCTCCATACTCTGACCTGCCCATTTTGATGGATTTTCCAGTGAATTTTGTGTTTAGTAATGAACCCATTCTTGGTACATTTCTGTCTTGGCTGTGGCCATTTGACCACTTTAGGGGTCTACAAAGACAGAGTAACAACGGGAGATTTGTGAGGATCATCAGAAGTACACACCGGGAGCCAGTACCCTCTGAGCATCTCTAGAGGTTCTTCAGCTGAGCCTGCGGCTGAGGGTTCCCACGCAGGTCCCTCAAGACCCTGCTGCTGGGGGAGCATGAAGATGGACCCACCCACCGGGCAGCTCTGTCCACCTTCTCCATGCAGTTGCTTTACAGTTTTGGCAGGACAAAGGGATGGCCATGCAAAATGGCAGTTGTCATTTCCTCACTGGGAATGTTCATCTGAGCATGGGATGAATCACTAGTGTGATTTCTGGAAAATTAGAAAGAAGTGAAATTTAACTATAGTTTGGACTTCTGGCTGAGCCTGATATGGCTGTGTGTGAAATTTGGGCCACAACAGAAGGATAGAAAACACACCAGCAAGGAGGAGAAAGAGCCTCAATTGTCTGCTTATGTCTGTCCATCCAGTGAGTGGTCTAATATGCAGGATTACATGCCAGGCATGAACGGGAAGGTCTAAGATAGTCTCCAGTGGCAATCGCATGACAATATTCCAGGGATCTTAAAAACAAACAAACAAACAAACAAGCAAGCAAGCAGACAAGCTATGTTCCTGCTCTGGAGATGCTGAGACTGTTGGTCTGGGCTGGGGTCTCTGTATCAGTGTATTTTAAGGAAACAGGGACTCTATGTGTCAGAGGTTAAGTGTCCCCTCTGTGGGGCACAGGATAGTGTGGACATGCTGTCTTGGTGGGGATGATGCCATTTACAGTCTTCATAACTTCAGGTAGCTGAGCAAGCAATGAAACTTTAATTTTCTGTAATGAAAACTAGTTTGTCAAGTTCCCATTCTGCTGAGTTAAACTTGGTTATTTCAGGTTAAAATTAGTCAATTCACAATCCTGTCTTCTTCATTGGGTGGATTTACAGCATCAGGGGGTTGGTGACTACTCCTGGTGTGGGATGGGGCTGGTGGGAGATGTTCTTTCCCAGTCCACATCCACCGGATGTAGCCCCATCTGATGTTGGGATCTCTCCTGCTTCCCTGCTGGACCCTGGTGGAAGTTCCCATCTTGTTCCCAGCCGTGAGATTCACACTGCCCCTACTGATAGTCTTGTTCTGGCTTCAAAGCCCCAGCAGGTCCACCTTCTCTCAAAGACCCAAGAAAAAATTTGTCTGCTTTCTGAGTTCTCTATATCCAGATGCGTGGAGACTCTGTGCAACCTCCTGGGTCCATCCTTCTAAGTACATTCATGTAGCCTCTCTCTATATAAATCTGCAGGGTTTGCCATTAGGCTGGGGGACCTGGAAGGAACCTGAAGTTGCAGTTCAGTCCAAATACTGTCTGCTGCAGAATTCCCTCTTGCTCAAGCGAAGTCAGTATTTTGTTCTATCCAGGCCTTCAACTGATTGGACGAGGCCCACCCTCATTATGAAAAGCAATCTGCTTTATTCAAAGTCCACTGATGTAAATGTTAATCTCATCAAAAACACCCTCACAGAAAGATCCAGAATAATGTTCGACCACATATCTGGCACTGTTATATGTTACCATCAGTTAACATATAAAAATAACCATCACAGTGGCCCTGAACTCCAGAAGCCAATGGCAGTGTTAAAAGCATTGACTTGCTGATGACATGACTTGGGCCATGGTGACCCTAAGGAGGGCCCTACTTTGTGGTTCCCTCTCTTGGTGGTCTGCCACATCTATGCCTCAGACTGGAAGGACCCAGATCTCTCTAGCATCCTGAATCGTGCCTTTGTTAGATCACCCCACCCTGCTTCTTCATCCTAAAATGGGAGAGAGAGATTGCCGTGGGGCTCTGCTCTTTCTCTGAGGTTGCCAATTCAAAGGCATAGGATTAAAAACAGCCCTCTTTCCAGAGTCAGTCTGGATGAATTCCTCTGGGGGCTCTTCCGTGAAAGCACATCTGTCAGGGGCTTATGAGCCTGTCCAGTCCTGCCTTCCACTCACTAGTAGGTAAAGAGAAGTGAGCTGCTGTAGCAAATCGCCCGTGTCCTTTGGGTATTTTATGTGACTTCTGGAAGCCATCTGCATTAGCTCCAGCTTCTATCCTCCTTCTAAGAGGATGGGTCGTTGTAGGCTAGCTGTGTCTGAGAAGTCCATATGCTTGTTCACCTTCTAGAGACAAATGTTCACTCCACACTGGATCCTTTCTAATGACAGGGGTCCTTTGACCTTGGAAACTTCCCTTGGACAGAGACAGTGTGGCCAGGACTTGCAAGATAATAAAGGGAATGTAAATTCAGATTGGAATCCCTGACCTGTGCTCGCTTGCCCCCTGTCTGGGTCTGTGCTCATCCCTGTTGCTTCCCTGGGTATGGAGTGTGGGACCCCAGCCCTTTGTCTTGGGTTGGGACAATTCTGAGGTGTAGATTACCCTCCTGAGTTCCCCTGAGGGGTCAGCCTGAAACCCCCCTCTGCTTCACCTTTGCCTGCGATCTCCTCCCTGCTCAGCATCCTCCTCTTCCTGTTCTGCTCCTCCCTTCTCCCCACACTGATCTTCCCAGGAGAACTGCCTTCATAAAACACTGGTACCTGATTCCTCTTCTTCAGGTCTACTTCTGGGGAGTTCGTCCTAAGGCAGTCACCGAAAACTAGTCAGAAAAGGACAAAACCAAATGATTAAGTTTAAGGGGTGCTGGGAGCACAGATCAGGGACTGTGTGTGAATGCGTGTGTGTGACACACATGGGGAGAAAAGCGCGTCAGGGAAGCTTTGGTGCCGCCATGATGTTCAGGAAGAGTTGCTGTGTCTCTTGTCTTCTGGCTGCCCGGTGTCTGAGCCCTTTACCTGAGTGGGTCTGGCTAGAATTCAGGCTGCAGGTCTCACTGTGGAAATTGAAAAGCTCAGTTTAAGTCCCCCAGACTTGCCCAGTTGGGCAGATCTGTCTGAAACTTGGCACTGTGGCTGATGAGTCACATTTCTTGGATTGGTGATGGTGACAGTGAGGGGGCACAGTCAGCCTGTGGGGGGTGGAGGGTGCTGGTGGTGGTATTGACAGCACATACCGCGGTAGCTTCTGGTGCCTGGTGTTGGCAGCAGAGGGGTCACCCCTGCACTGTTTTGCACTGCAATCGTGGCCATGGTTCTGACTGTGCTTTCCTTCATTCCCAACCACCTGCTCATGTTTCTCAGTGATGCTGGGAGTTCCCTGACACCCTCTGATAGGCTGTTTTACTGCTTAAGTCACCTGGAGGCAGATTCTGTTGCAGCCAAGAGCCCTGACTGGTCTTTGGGTCAAAAGTTTGGGGAGGATGGAGGGAAAGGATGGGGGCCACGTGTGAAGAGCCACGGAGGTAGAAAGGGTACAAGGAGCTACGAAGTTTGATGTTTATTGGGGATGGAGTCAGGGATGAGCTGCAGAGGTCAGTGCAGAAGGATCTCATGGGCTCTGCCATGGAGATCGGCCTTATGTTTCTGTTGCTTTTTCTTCCAAATGTAACCCAGATGGGGAGATAGGCCTTCAATACTCAGTGACCTAAACTCTTTAGCCATAAAATAAATTGTAATATCTTTAATTTTCAAAAGAACATTCTGTCACATCTACTGCCTCTAACTTCCTGGATCCTTGGTTCCAGAACTAACTGTGGAGAAAAGGCCCTGATTTATCTTGAATTCCAATCCCTCTGACATAAGAGGAGCCAAGGTAATGGAACGGGGTTCATCTTTTCTTTTCTTTTCTTTCCTTTCTTCTTTTCTTTTCCCTCCTCTTTTCTTTTTCTTCTTCTTCCTTTTAAAAAATTTATTTGGGGATGATCATTTTCAAGCAGTCCACATTTTATGTCTAATGTAGACATATTATGTTCATCATCTAATTTTACAGATGAGGAAATGGGGCTCAGATGACTTAAAGGTTTTCTTGAGGTGGCCCAATGACAGAACACGAATGCTGCTATGTGAACCCAGACCTTCTAGCTCCACCGCATTGAGACTTTCCCCACGGGCTCACTGAAGATTTTATTTGCAGGTCACGTTCCAGTGTCCAGTGTGAAATACGGCTCACCTGCAGTGTGGTGATGAGGCATCAATCTTATTTCTTCTGTGTCCTTCCAGTTTGGATGTGAGAGAAGGCATAGATTCATCAGGGACACCTGAGACCACTGTTAAGGATCCAGCTCTAACTGACCCAAAGCCTCAGGGCTCGTGGTTACAGGTGGATCTAACCTTGGCAGCGAGGGGGCTGATAAATGACAATGACATCACCCATAAGAGTGAGATGTTATGATTTCCATGTTCGCGTAAATCAAAGCCTTTTACTAGTATCGCTGAGCAGTGAGCTGCTGAGGACATGAAACTGTTGGGAGAAAATTCACATACTAGTACTGGTAATAGTCACCATTTACTGAACGCCTGACCATTCTGTGCCAGATGCCATCCTAGGTACTTATATATATGGTATCCATATAATCCACGCAAAGTGCAACGAGGTAGGTGTGGACATGCCCATTTTACAAATATGGAATTCAAGGTTCAAGATGGTTAAGTCCTTTGTCTGAGGCCATGCAACTGGTAAGTGGGAAAATTGGGGCTCAGACCATTCCTTCTGACTCCAAAGTTCATGCACCTTCTTCATCCACAATCTTGCTACTTAAAGTGAGGTCCTTGAGCCACCAACAGTATCACCTGGGAACTTGTTAGTAATGCAGGGTCCCAGACTTCACCCTAGACCCAGCTAATCAGAATTTGCATTTCAACAAGACCCCCAGGTGAACATGTCTGTTCACATTAAATTTTAAGGCACTGCTCTGGGCTACGCTACCTGGGCGTCATCCTTTCAGGGTCTTGTGGATGTAATTCTGATTGCCATTGTCTCAACCGAACATGAACAGAACGGAGTCTCATGGAACTTTTCCTTCCCCCTCATGTGGAGAATTGTTCCACATTAGCCCCATAGCTTATGTATAGGGGGTTTTTGTTTGTTTGTTTGTTTGTTTTTTGTCAGAGAGAGAGAGAGAGCACAAGCAGGGGGGGTGGCAGGTATAGGGAGAAGCAAGCTCCCCGCTGAGCAGGGAGCCCGATGCAGTACTCCATCCCAGGACCCTGGGATCATGATCCCAGCCGAAGGCAGGCACCTAACTGAGCCACCCAGGCGTCCCTTATGTATAGTTTTTTTTTTTTAAGATTTTATTTATTTATTTATTTTGACAGAGAGAGAGACAGCAAGAGGGAACACAAGCAGGAGGAGTGGGAGAGGGAGAAGCAGGTTTCCCCTGAGCAGGGAGCCCGATGAGGGGGGCTTCATCCCAGGACCCTGGGATCATGACCTGAGCCAAAGGCAGACACTTAACGACTGAGCCACCCAGGCGCCCCCCTTATGTATAGGTTTTAAACCAAGGAGGGTGGGGGCCAAATCAGCAATGGGGAGGGCAGCCAGGCCTGTTTTATTCGTCTTCGCCAGCAGGGGGCGCCTGCCGCATCTGCCAGCTTCCCTAGCTGCAGGGAAGACAGACCGGAGGCTCAGACCCTGGTAACATGGAGTGCCATGTGTGGAGTAGATCAGGCCGAGGTGGAAAATCTTTGCTCTCCGCTTTCTCGGGATCTGGCTCTGTGGCGCAGAGGTGTTGGGGGACTTTTGTCAATATGTGTGTTTCCGAGTAAACAATGGGATTAAGCCCCGGATGAGTCCAGGCGCTCCTGGAAAGGCTGTAAATCCGCGCGCACCCGGAGGCAGCAGCTTGTGGTCGCGGGCAAGGGGCCTGGGTTCTGACTCTACCTCTGCCACAGACTCACAGTGTGATTTTCGTTCCTGGTTCCTTTCTCCACCTCAGTTCCCCCAGCTCTCTGAGGACTCACCTCGAAGGTCTTTCCAAGCTGTAACATTCTATGAAGCCATAATCAAAAAGCCCTGGGAGAACACACTCTCTATTTGAAGGAATTTTTTTGTTAAATGAAACTGTGCGAAGCTAATTATCACTCCTTAATTCATCGATTTTTATAGCTTTCGCTTTTTTTTTTTTTGCCTTTTTTCCAGGTACAAAAGTGAGTATTAAAATATGAAAAAAAGATCACAACACAACACAAATTTGAGTAAGTGGCCAAATACCACAAACATGGTATTCTGTGCCAGATACCAGATAATGTTTACTAAATAATTGCCTAACACACCTTTATAGTACTTAACATCTTCCTACTTTTTTTTTGGCTTCGTATTCTTTGATCATCTCTCCGTAGAATTGTCATTTCTCATACAAAGAATTAATAGGATAATCTATTGTTTCTGCTAACAGAGTTGATCAAAATTTAAGGCGTATTCTTGAGATGTGTTTTGTATCAACCACGTGACTTCAGATGTTCACATACTCATTGTTCGTAGTATTGCTACAGGATTGCGCTTTTCAAACAGGAAATCCAAAAATGTTATTTCACCCAATTCCCATCAACACAGAGAAAATGTATGGTGCATTTATAATGCCATACGCTACACTCTTGAGTATATTTTTGAAAGGAGAGAACTTCCATTCTGAGGAAATGTCGGTGAGCATTCTGGCTTCTTCCAGCATCACTTGTATACATGTGATGGCTCGAGAACTTTCTCACAGGTTGACTTCTGGCTCAGCATCTTCAGACCTGTTTCTCCTCCATTCTCCATTGATGTCTGCTGCCAGGTGCAGTAGGACATGTTCACAGGGTGATGGAACGGGTGGTCCTCCACCTTCATGAGAGGATGTCACCTGAGTCAGCATGTAGACTATTCTGGAAGCCGTTCTTGCACTCTTGCTTTCTCCAAGGTTCTGGATGAAATCCAGGCTGAGATTCCATCATCACTGCTGAAGAAAGTCCGCTGAGGGAACAGGGCAGGCCACTGGCTATGGCTGAGCAAGGCTTTGATCTTCCCCAGGGAAGGTTCCAGTGGAGGATGGGGCCACTGGAAAAGCTTCTTTTTGCAGCTTTGGGCTTGGGATAGAAATAGTTGCATCCCACTTTCCCTCTCTCTTCAAACCACAACTTGAAGGATTAGTATAAAAGGAAGCCAATGTTTTTGGTTATTCCGTTCCTCTCAAGAGTATTTCCCAGGTAGGTCTTCCTGCTTCTCACCTGTGCTGGTGATTCTTTGCCTATTTATTTATTTTTTTAATTAAGCCTTCCATAACGACGTAGTAAGCTGAATTCAGAATGAGGGTAATTCTATAGGACAAATGATGGGACTTCTTCAAAAAAGAAACGGCGTAAAAAATTGGGGTGGGGAAGTAAGTTTTAGAGGAGAAGAAACTTAAGAGACAGATCAGCCGGATGCCATGTGTGGACACTGTTTGGATCTTGAGCTGAACAAATCACCTATGAAAAGGGTATTTGTGAAACACACGGAGGGGACATTTGGATGTAGTCAGGAGATCAGTTGATGCCTAGGAAGTTTTGTTAATCAGGCTAGATGTGCTGATAGTGTAAATGATGGGTCAGCAAATGGTCACCTCCTACTACCCCCTATCACCCCAACAGTAGGGGATCTACAGGGAGGGCGGAGGCAGATGCACAGATCCAGAGAGGAGAGCATGACGGCCCCAGCAAGGGGGTGGCCACAGGGTTAGTGGGAAGGGATGACCCGTAGGACCACTTTCTCTTTCCTTTTCACCCATCGTCTCCTCCCCTTAAGGTTATACTGTTTCTTGCCCTCAGCCTTTGCTTACTGTGTTGCCTCTTCCTGGAAGCCTTTTCTTTGGCTTTACCCTTCTCTGCATTCCATCCCATCCCACCTTTGGCCTGCCTCCTCCAGGGAGCTTCCTCCACCGTCGGCCCCTTCTCTGAAAGCCCGTTGTATTCCCGTTGAGTTCACGGGCATGGACATACAGGCCAGCCCTTGGTCACCTGCTCTTCTCCAACTTGGGGGCAGGGTCTGATGCATCCCTCCTAGTGTGCATGTTCAGAAAAGTTTTGCTGACTGAGAAACACACCAGGCAAAGACAATTTATCCTGGAAAATGCATGTGCACAGAGATGGGGTTGGCCCCAGCAGTGCCTGTAACCAACGGAAGCGGTGTGTGGCGGCAATGAAAACACCAGGTGGGGACCTGCAGATACCCTGGAGGATAATGAGTAACGTGGCTTTTATCATGTCTCCCCCCCGACACTGGCACTTCCGAGATGCGCTCCTCAGTGAAGAGGCAAGACTCCTGGCAGAGAAGACGTTGATCTGCTCTACTGCAGTGCTTTGCACCCCTGGTTACGTGTCAGGATCCCATGGAGGGGGTCTTCAAAGGCAATCCTCATGCATGGCGTGCCTCACCTCTTGCAGACTAATTAAAACAAAATCTCTGGGGGGTGGGGACCCAGGCTTCTTATTTTTAAAAACCCACCCAGGTGATTCCATTTGCAGCCGAGGCTAAGAAGCCCTGGGCTGTGGGACTCTTTGCCCCACGAGAGAGCTGGGATTTAATGGAGTCATTTACAAAGCTGCCAGATGATCCTTGTTGGCTGTGCCAACAGAGAGAACAAGCTTCGAGTTTTTTATTTCTATAAAATACAGTCAGTAGTCCCAATGGTAAATAAGGGAAGGTTCTTAAAGCCATATGCTTCAGGAGAAAATTGGGGTCTGGGCTTAGCTGTCAAGTGGAGAAATTCAGAAGAATGGGATGGAAGTCTCTTTGCAGAAGGAAAAGGGGCTGAGCCATCATTACTGATGTTTTAAAGTTCCTTGTGCTGGGAGGGAGGCTGGAGCAGGGGGTGGGAAGGACAGTGGGCGAGAGGGCAGGAGGCAGGGGAGCTGAGCGAATGGCATCTACCCTGGGATCTGTAGTCACGGGAAGAACTCTGGTCATCTGAGGGGGACTCGGCTGCCTGGAGCCCAAGGTTCTTACCTTCCACTCCCCTCTACCTCGAGGTAAAGTCTCCCTCTCCCTGGGGGTCCTGATGCCCCTCTGTACCACTGCCAGTCCTTGCCACGTGGATATGACCTGGTGGGGATGGCTGGCAGCTGGGCAAGGCACCTGTGGAGGACTGAAGGGTGCCAGAAAAACCACCCCCCCCCCGAAAGATTTTATTTGAGAGAGAGAGAGAGAGATAGTGACAGAGAGCACAAGCAGGGAGGAGAGGGAGAAGCAGGATTCTCACTGAGCAAGGAGCCTGACTTGGGGCTTGATCCCAGGACCCTGGGACCATGACCTGAGCCGAAGGTAGACGCTTAACCGACTGAGCCACCCAGGCGCCCCTGCTTCTTTGCTTCATCTGCTAATGACGTTGCTGCTTCCCTGGGAAGTCTGCTGTGATGATGTTCTAGTTCCCAGCAGAAGGAAAAACCCAAACCCTTCCCCTTAATGCAGCCGATCTCGAATCCCTAATGTTCAACGGGGCCAACACCTCACCTTAGACTAGCTGTTCTCACCTGGACTCAGGTGACTGGCTCTTACCTCCAGATTTCCTGACTTAATAGGCTTAGATGTAGTGTGGGCATAGTGACTTAAGAGTTCCAGGTGCTTCTAACCTGTGGTCAAGATTGAGAGTGGCTGCCAGCCCAATTCCTCTTCGCTGAGCATGGAGAAGGTTCACAAACCCGGCGGCAGAGAGGGAGTGGTTACCGTCAACACAGGACGCCAAGGCTCCCACCTGCCCGGATCCGGTGTCTTTTAAAGCTTTGTGCAGGCTTGTGACAGCAGGTGCAGGCTGGCCCGCAGGGATCAGAGTTAGATCACTTGCCCAGATTTTTGGACACAAAAGCTTACTCATACACTCATCTGGTGGGTAAAGGAAGCCTGAGGCTTCAGACAGAAAGCCCTGGCTGTCTCTTTGGGGGAATAAGACACAGTTATTTCTAAACCAGGTTATAGTATATTTCTGACAAAGCATGCTGCTACGTCAGTTTACTTGTCTGTATGCGCCTTGAGCGGCACTCCCCTGAGACTGGTGACCAGGTCTGGGAATTTGCTGCTATATCCCTCCTTTATAGGACAGAACCTGGTGCTCAACCAGTTGTTGCAAGAAGAGATGAATGCCTTAATGGATGGACGGATGGGTGGGTGGGGACATGATGAGTATATGGCCGGAAGAACCAGAATCACTGCTTCCTGAGAGGCTCCGGAGACCCAGCCCCTCACTCAGGGTTTATGGTTCTTTTCAAAAGCCAGAGTGGGAGGGAGGTCTGAAAGCAGAGCATCCCATAAATTCAAATCTTAAAAAGGCCAGAATCTCAGAGTCCTGGAAAGTTTTATTTTAGCTATTTATGTCATTGCAGTCTAAGTTTTTGTAAGAGGACCCACTGCATATCAGCCTCTCTGTCTTGTGATATGCAGACCCCACGACTGAGGAGGGGAGAAAAAGCACATTCCTAAGAAAGCCATCAATCTCAAAGAGTGACCTTTCAGATACAATTTATCAGAGAAGGAAAAAAATGCTACAATGAAAGGACTAAGATTTCTCTCTTTCATTCTTATCCAGCTACCTTTATTCCTGGAGGAAAGATCTTTGAGCTGCCTTTTATTCCATCATTGTGAAGGCCTTCTCTCTTTAACCTGTGCAGAGGGCATCCCCCAGGGGAGAGAGATGGGAAGGTGTGAGGTGGCTCTTGTCAACTCCCGTGCTCACCTGGCTTCATTCCAGCCGTGCCTAAGCAGCGTGCAGCCCTGCAGCCTTCTCACCCTGTGGCACAGTCTGCCTTTTGCTAGGGACCCAGGCCTGTTTGGAGGACCATGTCTTGGGTGGCTGGCAGGCTCTCTTGCTTGCCCTATGGAAGCTTCCAGAACCTGATGTCTTTCAGGTCTATGGACAGAGGGGTGAACTATTCAGTAAGAACCCCTGGGTCAGCAGGTGTATTCTACATTCTGATCAGCTCTCATCTCTGACCCCTGACCCTTGCCTCGGCAGGGACTGACCCCACCGAACCCTGTTTTTAGGCATTGTCATGAACCAGAAGCCCGTCCCTGGAGAGGAGTCAGTGCTCTGCCCCTGTTTGAGGTAGTGAGTGCATGAGATGATGGTGAGGTCTGGCAACACTGAACTTTTCTATGGAGGGACAGTTGGCTGTCCTCCCTCAACCCAGACAGTGCAGGATGCTAGCACCGTAAAGGACTCGGTGAACCCATGAAGCATGTATTATTTCGAGGACATGAACTTTCTTGTTGGGGTCCTGCTCTGTGCCAGGCTCTGTGCTTTACACATTTTGTCTTCTTTAATCTTACAGAAGAGGACACAGAGTCCCAGAGTCATATAACTAGTAGGTGAAGGAGCCATGTCTAAAAACTTGGCCTGTGATGCCAAGCCCAGTGATGGACATCAGAAGCCCCTGCAGAAATTCCTGAGGCTCCATAGGGCACGTGTAGGAAGGGTGGGGGGAGGGGCACAGAGGCAGAGCCTGGTCTTGCAAGGCAGTGTCAGGGTGAACAGAGCCCTGAGAATCTGAGACTCACAGTGGATGCCAAGAGCAGGTGGGCTCAAGGGCCTATTTAATTTTGTCTGGAATTAATTGAACAAGGACATGGTTTGCCTGCTGTTTGGGGCAAGGTTGATAGATGGACTGAAAGAGCCCTAGTTTGCTTTCTCTCTCTGTGGGGAGCATCAGTTCATGTACTGACCCAGTTTGGATGGGAGAACCAATACAACGGATCATTGAACAGACGCTCAGAGACAAACTGTATCATTTAGATAAAATAAAATGAGTTTTAGCATGAATAACTCCCAAGTTCACTATTCGGTCCTTGACATCAACTAGACAGGTACAAGTCAGTCAGAAAAGGCAGAGTTTAGGCTCTACCCAAAAAAGGCTGAAAGGTTTTAATCTCCGTGCTCATCAGGTCATGGGCTCTGCTAGGAGAAATATAGCAGAACCAGAAAAAAGATAGGTGTTTTTGCTCTATGGAGATCTCATCCTGTGGGATGCGTTGTACTGTTCAGATGGTGTTTGGTCAATCAAAACATTCATTCAGATTCTGGTCCAAGATGGCGATATAGGAAGACCTTGAACTCACCTCCTCTATGGTCACACCAAATCTATAACTCTTTCTAAAGTGATTCTTAGGGGCGCCTGGGTGGCTCAGTCAGTTAAGCATCTGCCTTTGGCTCAGGTCATGATTCTGGGGTCCTAGGATCGAGCCCCATGTCAGGCTCCCTGCTCAGCGGGAAGTCTGCTTCTTCCTCTCCCTCTGCCCCTCTGCTCGTTCTCTCCTTCTCAAATAAATAAATAAATAAATAAAATCTTAAAAAAATAAAATAAAGAGCTACTTCCTGAAGAGGATCTGAGGGCTGACTGAACAGCTTCTGTACAACAAAAAATAGAATGGTAAGAGAGAAGTGACCCCCCTCCTCTGACACTGGGAACTGCAGTGGGGAGGGATAGCACTGAGGGAAGGAGAACATTTGTCTGCTCTGAGGCACAGGAAAAAAGCTATGGTTTACAAGAGCAACTAGCATATTAAAGATCCAGCTCCAGAACTCTGCCAGGTGATGGAGGAACTGCTGGAACTCTCTCTGGGGTGGAGGGACTAATAAGTGCCATGGTTCACATTCTCCCTTGGCCTCCATAGAGCAGACAGGAGCAAGTTCTGGGCACCATAGCCTGAGGGCCACCTCAGTGAGCTCCGGGCCCCTAGGCCCACCAGCCCAGCCATCCCACCAAAGGGACCCCAGTCCAGCGTACAGTGGGACATATCCCTGGTCAGCACTCATTACAGCTCAGGCCATTGTGCCAAGGTGACACAGGGGCAAAGTACTCCAGAATACTTCAGGCCCATGCCACTTTAGCTCTAGGTGGCTTGCCAGGGCACCCCTGGCACACAGCACTCTGAGACTTCCTGGCTCACACCGGCTTAGGTTCCAGCCACTTGGCCAGGGTGTCCCTTGCATAGAGCATCCTGGGACAGCTTGACTTACACCCACTTTAGCTATAGCTGTCCTGCCAGGGTGCTCCCTGCACAGATAATTTTTGGGGCCCCCTAGCCCATGACGCATCTGGGATCCAGCTACCTGGCAGGGTGCCCTCTATGCAGAGAGCCCTGGGACACCCCGGCCCACTCCCGCTTCACCCCCATCCATCCCGCCTGGACAACCCCAGCATAAAGTGCATGGGACCCCCAGCTCATGCCAACCACAGCTTCAGCCAGCCAGCCAAAGTCACCAGGCGCCTATAGTCTACACAAGGGATGACCATACACAAGACCATTCTTTCAAGTCCAGGAGAAGTCGCTGTTCTGCCTAATTCATAGAAACAAATACAGAAAGTCAAGCAAAACAAAGAGACAGAGGAATATGCTCCAAATAAAGAACAAATTAAAACCCTCAGAAAAAGAAGCAGATGAAACAGAGATAAGCAATATGCCTGATAAAGAGTTCAAAGTAATGCTCATAACGATATTCACTGGAGAGAAAAGTGGAAGAAAAGCATTCATTCATTCACTTATTCAGAAATATTCATGAGCATCTGCCAGTGCCAGGCACTCATGGATTTCTTAATCTAATGCAGAGACTGGTAATAAACAGATGCAAAAATAACAAGGTGGATTCAGATACCAATATAAGTGCATGACAAAACTGAAACAGTGGGGTATGTCAGAAAGCAGCTGGTGAGTGGAGACCCCTTTAGACTGAGTGGCCAAAAAAGCCCTCTTTGAGGAGGTGACGTCTCAGCTGAGGTCTGGATGACGAGAAGGAGCCAGCCATGCAGAGAGCCAGGCAAAGAGAATAGCAGTGGGCAGCCTGAGGCAGGAATAAACCTAGTGTGTTTGAAGAACAGAAATAAGGAATTGAGCGCTAGTCCTAAATCCATGGGAACCATGGCAGGGATGGCTAACTGAGCTCTTTCTTCTTCTGGGCACCCAAGTCTTCTATATTTCCTAGCCACCCTTGTTGCTGGGTGTGACCATCTGATTAAGTTTCAACTCATGGCATGTGAGTGTAGGTGATAGATGCCACTTCCAGTCCTAGCCTGTAAAAAACCCCCATGCCTATTTTCACGTCCCGTTTCCTTCTGCTGGTTTGATGGAGATGAGCAAGGTATTAGGTGCCATGTTTTGGAGACTTAACAAAATACATTGTTAGTTTACTTTTTGGAAAGACAGGTCATGATTCCTATTTTGGATACACTAGGTTAGAGATGCTATTTAGAAGCCACAAGAGTTTGCCCGCTGTGAAGTTAGAAAGTGCACAGTGACACCACCTGCAAGTTTGGAGACTTTTAAAACCACCTTCATATTTGGTAATTTATTAGGTGGACTCTTAGAGTTCCCTGAAAGCTGTTATCCTCATGTTTATGGTTTATTACAAAGAAAGAATGCAGATTCAAGTCAGCCAACAGAAAAAGCTCATAGCAGAGTCCAGGGGCACCAGACATGGAGTTTCCATTCTCCTTTCCCTGTGAAGTCAGGACAGCATGTCTCTCCCAGTATCAATTGTGTGACCGTATGCGTGGAGTATTGTCAACCAGGGAGCTCAGCTGGGCCTTGGCGTTCAGAGCTCCATCACATAGGTGTGGATGACTACTCATGTGGCCGATCTTAATTTCCAGTCTCTCTGGTTGTGCTGATACCCTGTAATCTCAATCACATTGGTGGACGAGTTGGTGTGATCCAAGGCTCTCGGGCAAATACAGACACTCCTATCAGTCAGGACATTCCAAGCACTTACAGATAAGCTCCCAGGAGTGAAGAGCAAAGACTAGACCTTTTCTGGGGCAAGGTTAACTTTTTTACTACACAATATCCAAATGGAAATGTCTAGTAAATAGTTCGATATATGAGTATGGAGCTCAATGGAAATATCTGAGCTAGAGTTAACATGATTGGGGGCAGTCTTAGACATAAGGATGTTATTAAATGCCAGGGGTAGATAGAGGAGGTTTGAGGGCCTAGGACAAAGTCCAGGCACCCACCACTTGGAGACGTCCAAACTGCCTGAATTAACAAAGGACACTGAGTGGTATCAGCCAGTGAGGTAGGAGGAAACTAGACACTTACAGGGAGCCATATATATTATATACATATTTTATTATATATATATAAAAGGTGTCAGAATCATAAATACAAAAGAGTTTGAAGGAAGAATAATTACTAGTATTTAATGGAATGCTTAATATGCATTAAGACTCATGTTTGCATTGGGCATAAAACTCTATGAGCTATCTTCTCCTGTAAATGCTCCATTTTATAAAAATTACTAACATTTAGTAAGTGCTTAATATGAGTTAAGACCAGTGTTCACATTATGCACCAGACTCTGTGAGGTGTCTTCTCTATTAAATTCTCCATATTACAGTAGAGGCATTATGTCTTAGGAAGGTAAACTAGCTGGACCAGGGCCAAACTGGATTCACTCCACACCCATCTGACTTCAGAGCTTGTGCAATTAAGTCCTGGGCCACACAGTTTCTGTCTGGTCACTGGGGACTGAGGAAGGAATGGGGCGTCCTTAGTGGGGATGAGAGGTGCTTTCTCTAGAGCCACCATTTGGAAGCAGATGTAGAAGTGCTCTGTGTAGCAGCAGAGGGCAGACCCAGAGCCTACACTGGTCTACCAGGAAGATTCCCTTTGACACAGGGGAGACTTCCCAGCAGCTAGTGTTCTCTGAGTTAGCCACCTGTTCAGGCTGATGAGCCACGGTCACGGTGGACGGATGTCCTCCTTCCAGTTCATTTTGCTTCTTCTCAGATGTGCGAGGCTACTCCTGACGCCCAAGCTTTAGTTCCCTCTATGCTTTCTGGGCCATTAAGTGTAGTCCAAATACTACATGCCCCCAAACCCCTTCAGTTTTTCTTCCTGTATCTTCAGTTTTCTTAAATGGAAATCAGCCCATCAATAAGCTGCAGCCGGGTGGATGCCACATGGTTGTTGCTGCGTAAGGCTACACGGAACACTAACTACGTGCCAGGTGCTGTGTTAGGTGCATCTCAATAATTCAGTAATGTGGGTATTATCATTCCCATATAAAGGTGAGGAGACCACAGAAAGATGAGGTTGCAGAGACTGGATTCAAACTCCAGCTGGCCTGGCCCCAAAGCTTATCCATGTAACTGTATACAACTGCCCGGATGCCAGGGTTACATTCCTTGTGGTTGTCCAGACTCCCGTGCAACTTGTCTTGTCAACCTCACTGGTTAATTATGGGATTGCTGTTTTTCTTCCCTTAAGCCATTAGAGAAAAACAACTAGCTATCGATGTTTTGGTGAAGGTCCAACAGCAGATATGTCAGCTCTTTCTGAAGAACAATAGCTAAGGAATATTAGCTGAGGACAAACGTGGATTTTCCTTGAACATCAGCTCTGGGCCGTGGGGGATAGACACCCCGCCCATGTCTGCAGCCCCCAGTTTTCCTGCTGACCTTGACACTCAGCCAGATATCAGGCTGGGAGGTGGATGTGCAGGGTGGGTGTGTGAGCGCTCATATATAAATAACTGAGTCTTCCCACTCATGCTGTTTTTTTGCTATGATGCTTTGTGACTGGAGCGCTGTTGAGTTAGCAAAGTGTAAACAATATTCCATAATCCCAAGTGATTCTCCTATTAAGCCTGGAGGCACACAAGACTGCTATTGTTCCCATTTTACAGGTGAGAAAAATAAGACCCAGAGAGCCGGAGCGAAATGCCCCAAGTTACATAGTGGGTTCATGGCCAACTCCCACCCGCTTTCTGCTCTAGCACGCTGCCAGCCAGCCTTGCCCACAGGCCCAGAGATGGGAGTCCAACCTCCTTCCAGAGTGGGGAGGTGAGTGGGGAGGAGGAAAAGTGGAGATAGCAGCTATTGTGTTTCTTTCCGAGAATCATTCTACAAAATTTGATTCTTCCCAGATCCAAACCAAGCATGGCAGCTGGGTTAGTACCTAATTCTTAGGCTTGATCATGGATGGAGGGAAATGGGATATTGAATGCTTATAAGGTGTTATTGTCGTGTTAATGTGGGAGCTTGGAGTGATTACACTGTGAAATTTACCTGGCAGCTCAGCAGTGAAATTGCAGCTAATTAATTTTGCCTGACTTGATGGAATCCTCCTCATTCTTAATCCTCTCTCTGCTCTTTGCCAAAAGATGAATGAGGGGGATGTGGATGAAATGTAACTTGCAAAGTAGCTTCTATGTGTGGCCGCCTGGCATTTCTCCTGTAGCCCACACTGGGTTTTCAAGCATAGAATTCTCTTTTCGTGGGGTCTGGATAGAAAGAAACCTGGAGGCTCTTAGGGGGTTTCATTCATTTCCAACAGAACTGCAGAGGAATTGAAAATGAGGAGTCTGAAACAGGAAGGAGAAGGAGATTTGAGTCCATCTTTGTAGAGTTGATGGAGAAATTCAGAGAATTTTTTTTTTTAAAAAAGATCTTATTTATGTATTTGACAAAGAGAGAGAGTGAGAGCACAAATAGGCAGAGCAGCAGGCAGAGGGAGAGGGAGAAGCGGCTCCCCACTGAGCAGAGAGCCCGATGTGGGGCTCGATCCCAGGACCCTGGGATCATGACCCGAGCCGACATCAAGAGTTGGATGCTTAACCGACTGAGCCACCCAGGTGCCCCAAAGTTCAGAGAATTTTTTTTAGAGCTGAAAGTGTTTGTAGAAGTCATCTATTCTGTTCCAGCACTCTCTTATAAAACTGTGGCAATCTTTGAGTTAGTTTGGACCGAGCCCTGGGAACTTGACCTGAAATGGGCAAGCTTGGATGAAGACCCATGGCTATTGTCTATGTTTGGGATGGCCAGCCCAAGGGTAGAGGGTGATCTGAAAATGATCTGGGGCTGCAGCCATGGGGAGCAGCATCTGATCCAGGCAGGTTCTTTAAAGATGACTAAACCATGATTGACCGTATCTCGATGCTTTGGATGGTGGAGGGACCCCCTGTTGGGCCAATGTTGGGGTTCCAACCTGGGCTGCTGCAACGCTGTAGGTCTCAAACTGGGGGTGTAGGGCAGCAGATGTCCCAACAGCTGGGACAATATGTTCCCAAGGCATGCCAAGGCTCCTTTTGGGGAATGTTTTGCTGATCAAAATGAGGGCCCGTCCCAAGCCAAAGCCATTTCTTTTTTCTTTCTTTCCTGAGCCCTGTCTTAAAGTGTTCCCACCCACATTCTGTTCTGTAGCCTGGGTAAATGATGAGAAGCAGGCTTCCCATCTCTCTCTATTCTTGGTGCCCTGGCCACTGGTCTCTACCCTGTAGGAATGCCAGTGCACAAAGAAGGGCAGCATTTCCCAAGATAAGGGACTTGAATTTAGAAGTGTTGGGGAATCACTGAAGGGTTTTTCCCCCCCCTCTACTAGATTCTTTTTAATTTAACAACTTTTTGTTTTACAGTAGTTTTTAGATTTACAGAAAAATTGCCAAGATAGAACAGAGTATTCCCATGGACCCCATACTCAGTTTCCCCTATCATTAACATCTTATATTAATATGGTATATTGATCACAATGAGTGAACCAATATTGATATATTATTAGAAACTAAAGCCCACACTTTATTCAGACTTCCTGAGTTTTTACCTAAGGTCCCTTTTCTGTGTCAGGATTTATTTCATCAGAGATATCATGTTACATTTAGTTGTCATGTCTCCTTAGGCTCCCCCTGGCTGTGAATTTCTCAGAGCCACCAAAGGGTTTTAAACAAGGGTGCTATCTGGTCAGATTTGAGCTTTGGAAAATTCTGGGACTAGAGTGATGGAAGGTAGGTGTCCTCTCAGAGATGAGCCTCAGGGTATAAAGGATGACAGGTGGACTTCTGGCATCTGGGCTCAGACCCTTAGTCTGTGGGGCAGGGATCTGGGGAGGTGGGCTATGCTGCTCACTGGGTCAGACCCACGTTCTGCTCCTGCCAGAAGCATGTTAAGAAATCTACTCCTTTTATCTCAGTTTTTGAGATTTATTATTGTGTAGTTGTGTTTCCTATTTCATTCTGTCTTTGGTTTATTTTAATTTTTCTCCTTTTGTCCCGAGCAGTGTTGCCAAAGTTCTGTGTTGTCACTTTCTTTAAAGAACTACCTTTTAGGGTGCCTGGGTGGCTCAGTTGGTTAAGCGACTGCCTTCGGCTCAGGTCATGATCCTGGAGTCCTGGGATCGAGTCCCACGTCGGGCTCCCTGCTCAGCAGGGAGTCTGCTTCTCCCTCTGACCCTCCTCCCTCTCATGCTCTCTGTCTCTCATTCTCTCTTTCGCAAATAAATAAAATCTTTAAAAAAAAAATTTAAAAAAAAAGAACTACCTTTTGTCAACAGATGAATGGATAAAGGAAGATGTGGTCCATATATACAATGGAATATTATTCAGCCATCAGAAAGGATGAATACCCAACTTTTACATCAACATGGATGGGACTGGAGGAGATTATGCTAAGTGAAATAAGTCAAGCAGAGAAAGTCAATTATCATATGGTTTCACTTATTTGTGGAACATAAGGAATAGCATGGAGGATATTAGGAGAAGGAAAAGAAAAATGAAGAGGAGGAAATCGGAGGGAGAGATGAACCATGAGAGATGATGGACTCTGAGAAACAAACTGAGGGTTTTAGAGGGGAAGGGGGTGGGGGGATGGGTTAGCCCGGTGATGGGTATTAAAGAGGGCACGTACTGCATGGAGCACTGGGTGTTATACGAAAACAATGAATTGTGGAACACTACATCAAAAACTAATGATGTATGGTGACTGACATAACATAATAAAATAAAATTAAAAAATAATTCCTAATCTAATAAAAAAAAAGAACTACCTTTTGGTTTTGTAAAATGTTTATTTTTAATTATCAATTTCACTTATTTTTGCCTTTATGGTTTTTTTTTTTGCTTTTTATTTATCTTAGTTTCTCTGTTATATTTTTTGCAATTTCTTGAATTGAATGTTTTCAATTTCTGTTATTTTTTTGATGAACTTATGAGTATCCAAAAAATTCTGCTTCAGCTATTCCCACAAATTTTGAAGTGGAGTGTCTTAAATGTTGCTGAGTCTTAGAGAATTTATTAATTTAAGTTATGATTTGTTAGCTCTAAAGTTATTAGTAGTAGGGGGTGCCTGGGTGGCTCAGTCGTTATGCGTCTGCCTTCAGCTCAGATCATGATCCCAGGGTCCTGGGATCGAGCCCTGCAATGGGCTCCCTGCTCAGCGGGAAGCCTGCTTCTCCCTCTCCCACTCCCCCTGCTTGTGTTCCCTCTCTTGCTATGTCTCTGTCAAATAAATAAATAAATACAATCTTAAAAAAAGTTATTAGTGTGTAATCCTATTTCTTGGTACATAGAATTTTGAATTTAATTTTTTGTTGGTAATTTCTAATGTTATTGGAGTATGAGTAGAGAACATACATACTTCTGTGATAGTAGAACATACCTCTTAGAATTTATTGACACTTCCATGGTCTTATAGATGGTCATTTCTTGGTGTAGGTTAAATATGTAATTAGAAAGAATGCATACTCAGTATTTATCTGGTGTGAAGTCCTCTGTCTTCAATAATTGCATTATTCAGATAGTCTCTATTTTTGCTCAATTTTTATGGCTTTATTTATCACTGTCTGAGAAGGGGATATTAAATTCTCATCTATAGTTGTTGATTTGTATATTTCTTCCCACAGCCCTGTCGTTATTGCTTTATATATTTTGAATTATTATTACAATTATATCATAAGGTACATAAATATTCATAATTATATGTACTTTTTACTATTTCTTTTGATCAATAGGTAACATTATTCTCTGGGTTTTGGATTCCATCTTGTCAGGTATTGGGACTACTCTCCCAGCTTTCTTTGGCTTCATATTTGCCTGGTGTATCTCTCCCCTCTCACAATTTTTTTTAGCTTTTCTCTATTTCTTTGCTTGAAATGTGTCTAAGATAATGTGTTGGTGGATACTGTTTTCTTTAATCAATGTGGGATTCTCATTTTAAATTGGTAAGTTTAACCCATTTGGGTTTTTTGTTATTATTATTATTATTTTTTTTTTAAAGATTTATTTATTTATTTGAGAGAGCGAGAATGAGAGAGAGAGAGCATGAGAGGGGGGAGGGTCAGAGGGAGAAGCAGACTCCCCGCCGAGCAGGGAGCCTGATGCGGGACTTGATCCCGGGACTCCAGGATCATGACCTGAGCCGAAGGCAGTCGCTTAACCAACTGAGCCACCCAGGCGCCCCTTTTTGTTATTATTTGATTAGAACTTATCTCTGCCATCTTATGTCCTATTTTCCATTTGTTTTGTGTGTTTTTCTTCTCTTCTGTTGTTCATTGGGTAGGTTGAGTTTTTCTCTGTTGTAAAAACCATACATCCTATTTTGCTCTTATTGCGGTTTCCTCCTCCTGTCTTATCGATTGGCTATCATCTCTCATAGTGTTAAGTAAGAGTCGTAAAAATGGGCGTCCTTGCCTTGTAACCAACGCCTTCAGCAATTCTGCATTAAATGTGATGTGTGCTCTGAATAACCACATTTTTTCTGTTATCATAATTAATGGTAAAACTCACTTCCCGCCTCCTGACTTGCCCCCAAGGCATGAGAAGTTTAACCCTCATTCGCTTTCATACTTTCTTCCTTGCCAGGCTTGTTAATAAAGGCTGGGGTCCTTCCAAATGAGCACACATTAATATATAAATGTACACATTTTCTTTTGCAGGAACAGTGGTGCATTCATACAATAGCAGTATTTCTAATACATTTAATATTAAGTACTTGTGGCAGGGGAAGTATGTGTTTAACCTAATGTCCGTTTTCTGTTTCATAGAACCTTTGATTTTTACCAGGGCTCATGGCTGCATTGAATGAGGACTCCATTTCCTGTCTTCCTTTGCGGTTAGGTGAGGTCATGTAATTAGGCTCCAGGCAATAGGGTTAAATGGCATTGTTTTATAGTAGCTTTTGGAGTGCTTTGCCTCTTCTTCCTCTCCTTCCTTCCTTGCTTCTTGGAATATGGATGGGATGGCTGGAGCTTCATGATGGGACTTGAGCAGAAGGGCTGTCCCCTAAGAATGGGAGTAACCAACGATTCTGCAGATACTAAGCCAGCCCTGGCCTGCCTATCTTCAGACTTGGAAATAAGACAAACATAAACACCTACCTGCTTTAAGTCCCTGTCGCTTTGTGTCACTATTAACTGAAGCTGAACTTAATCCTAACCGCTATAGTTAGGATTTTGGGGTCTTCATTTTTTATTGCCCATCATTTCGTATCATGACTTTTATGTTCCTTATTTTGATTTGACATTTGGTCTGGGAAGCTGGTCTTCGAACTAATCAGATTTGAATTTAAATTCTTGTTTTGTCATTTGTTAGCCAAAAACTAGGACTATTTTCTGTATTTGACCTCATTTCTTTATTTGCAAATCGTTAATACCATGCATCTTGCATGACTGTGGAGGGAGTCAATGTTTATAAAATGTTTCACAAAATGCTTGTCCTATAATAGCCACCTGATGCAGTCTTTTTGGTCATTGTCCTCTTTACTCCCCATGTTGCGGAGTCATATCCTGCTCCACAGAATAATATTCCAAAATAATTCCCATAAAAATTGTTATATTTTGGCACCGGGTGACTTGTTTCCCTGACAGCTGATCCACTCAATAGCTTTCCCCTGTTTGTCTCAGGGTACCTTGTGCCATTTGCCAGTGCCTAGGATGGGAGTTCTCTACATGGCCTTAACTTAAAAATATGTCACCATCTATTACCTTTAAATATCATTTTCAGGGATGATAGAGAGGTACATACTTAGACCCTTTACACAAAGTGATGAACTTCAAGTTTTCTGCAGTGAGTTGGTGGGTTGAATTGAGTTCCGGTCGTTCAGTGGGACAGGCCCTCCGGATGTGTGACAGAGAAAGCAAGCCCTCTGCTCTCAAGTGGTTCAGGGAGACAGACAGGAGGTAAGCACATTTGCTTAAGGATATGAACCACACAGAGGAAGGACTAATTAATGCTAAGGGGAGATTGGAGGTGGCAGGTAAGTGTTCATATATCAGACTGTACCTGAAGTGGACTTTGAAGAGAAGTAGGGATTTCCCTGCAGGTGATTGGCAAAGTTTTAGGGAGATCTGGCCAGGGGGATTTAGATGAAGAGAACAGACCCCGCTGAGGAATATGGGTGCAAACTAGGACGGCCACCTGAGCGCCTGGGTGTGGCTCTATGTTGTCGAGTATGGGCGGCAAAATGCTTAGAGTCTGTGCCACTCTGGGGCTGGATAGACAGAAAGCTACCGAGGTTAGAGTCTGCATTTCCCAGAGACCCCTGAGGCAGCAGAGTTGGGGAAGGATTGGCTTATTCAGGGGGCAGCCCAGAGAAGAAGCCAATGCCATCATCCACACGGGGAGTGAGAAGGGCTGAAGTCAGGTAATATCAGCTAGGGATAAAGAGAAGGGGACAAGTTTGAGGTGTATCAAGGGGATAAAATTGACAGCACTTGGCTGCCGATTGGATGTAGGAGTTCAAGGCTGTCTGTCCTTCCTGCCCCCCTGCCCTAGCTTTCTGGACTGAGTGACTGACTGACTGATGAGTCCATTAACCAGGACAGAGCACCTGTGAGGAGAAGGCAGCAGAGGAAGACAATAAGCTCAGTTTGGGGCATGATAAGATGGTGCTGCCTTTTCAGAAACCTTTGGCCACTCAAGTCCTGTCCTGATTTTTCTAGGATGCTTCTTGAAGCTGGCTCTCATTTACCCGCCTCTGTTGTTGGCATGTAACAGCAGCCTGGTTTCAGGCGTGTGGTGTTTGAGGGAGAGTACTTGGCACCCCCAGGAGAAAGCTGGAGAAACGATGTAGGAGTTTGAGAAGGCAGACTCAGTGCGCTGTGAGTCTGTGCTCAAATCCTCAGGGAGTTCCTTATAGGGAAAGGAAGTGAACCTGCAGGAGACACGTCCGAAGAGATGAGGGAGGAAGCGTGGACAAGCCCAAGCATGAGGGCACTGGGAAATGGTGGGGGTACTCTGGCCTCTGTTCATGCCTGGAGGAGGCCGGCCCCAGGGGTAGAGGACTCATTTCTCCTTCCAGCACCCAGGTGGGCTGGTGTCCTCAATGTCCTCTTACTACCCCGCTTGGCCCAGAGGACAAGGGCAGGGGTGGGAAGAGTGAGAGGTGGAAACATGAGGAGAAGAGCAAGGCCGTGTCTGCTGGGAACCACCCCAGATGAGGTCCTGGCGCATTCTGCCCCGTGACCCAGACACTTTGTGCCCACCCCGATCTCAAGTCTGCCTCACCCGCCACTTCCCTTCCCCTGTTTCTCTTCCCAGTGGGACTGTGGGAGGGAAGATCTAAGAAAGTCTGTGCTACTGCCCATCTGGAAAATGAGCTCAAAAATCCGAGTTTGTAGCAGGCATAATTTTTGTAGCGGGCATAATTTGTGTCTTAATAAAGTTTCTCCAAATACGATTTCACAATGACCCTTTCAATTTCCAGTCAAACCCCTACAAGTTTGGTGATTTCAGGTACTTCGGTGATGTGGAAGGGCATTCAGTCCTGTCTCAAGATGTCTCTGTTTGGGCTAATGCACTTGTTAACTTTTGAAATTTTGTGGTGATTCAGCTGGGAATTGGTGCGACATTACACAGGGACAGCACCTATCAGCTACACTGAGGGCTCTACTTGGTTGGCTGGAAGTCTGAGAGTTAAAGCACCCTTTGCTGCTCGTTATTTCATTGATTGGGGAGGTAATTTATTTATGAGGATTGCAGTAGCGTGAGGGCTGTTTTTCAAATGAGGCAGTCCTAAGACATCGAGTTTTCTACATGGCAGGGCAACGTGGTGAAGGGCAAAGTCATGAGGTTCAGATCCCGGTGACCTAAACTGGAATACTGCTCTCATCACCTATTTGTAGGGTGATCTTGGCAAGTGACTTGACCTCCCTGTATCTCAGTCACCTCGTTCACAAATTGGGGGTGATGACTTCTGCTTCCTGGGGCCACTGCAAGGATTAGATGAGATGAAGCATGTAAGACAGCTGGAAGAGAGCGCGTTCTTGATCAGGCGCCGTTCCCTCCCTCCGAGAGAAGCTGGATTGGAAAAGTGCAGCAACTAGGAGCAAAGAACCTGGACTCACATACCACCTCTGATCCGCCCAGCTCTGAGAAGCTCTTAACCTCTCTGGGCCTCACTTGCCTCATCTGTAAAAGAGGATTCATATGATTATGCTCTCTAATTACTTCTCCCTGAGGCTATGAGGCCCTCGACTGTATTGTTGAAAGTCCTTTAAGAGCCATGAAGCCTTCTTAGTTGTTGTGCTTTAGGAGGATGTGTATGAAGGGTCAAGAAGGAGACTGGAGGGAATGTCTTGGTCTGTACAGGATTTGTGTGGGGAAGACATTCATTCAATATTCAAGAGATATTTGTTAGTGTGGGCTTAAGCTATGTCTACCCTAGGAGTTAGCCTGGTCTGGAGGACTGAGTGGAGGTGAGATTTGACCCTAGCATTGATTCAGAGGAAGGCACTGGGTTGGGGAAGACAGCATCATGGTGCATATGCATGGCTTCAGGCCAAGGGGGTCCTTTTGGGGGGGTGAGGGGGGATTCCAAGGAAGACAGTCCTTCACTCCGGATACTTTCCACAGATGTCTGAGCCTTAAAGGAAGTGAGTGTGAATGGGTTGTATCTTAATGGTGCTGGTACTAAGCAAACCCATAGTAATCTATATTGAATGAATAACTGTGTTGACTGTGTCTCTGTAGGACATAGAAAAGATAAGGCATAGATAGATTTGGAATTGAGGATGGCAGCAACATTGACTTCCCGTGTACTTGGCATTGAGCTTCAGTGCCTAATAAGCAGCAACTGGGCCATGGCCCCACTCTTTGAGTAGGTAAAGAGATACTGTAACAGCTCTCAGAGGACAAGAGGTAAATTGCATATGTCTCATGGTAGCTAAGAGGTCTCATTCGCAAAGCTCCTATAGGAAACCTCTTGGCCACTTAGAGAACTGGCTGGAAGGAAGTTTAGAGGATTCAGAGTTTCCATGGAACAAGTGGAGCTGTAGTCAGAGAAATACTTTTGGAAGCCCAGGCCGGTGTGTTGTAATCTATGTCTAAGGAATCTTGGATAGAAACATGAATGAGCTGGAGTCTCAATTCTTAATAGACTGTCTAGTCTAATGATGAAGCACCTCCCTGATTTAGGATGCAAGGAGGTAACTAGGGTTGGAAGAGAGGCCAAGGACAGGTGACATAAGGACTCGAAGGAAGATGAGATGCTATCTGGTTCAGGACAGCAGTGGAGGGGTGGGCTTTGATCTGGGCAGGATTAGACCAGGGAGATGAGGCAGAGAGTCATCCTGACACCAGTTCTGAAGCCCTGTGAGGGACAACCCAACTGTCCCCACTTGTGTCACATGTGCATGCTGTCCTTCTCCACTTGGGCTGGGAAGGTGGCATCATGAGAGGAAGACATGGTTTCAGAGCCTGCACTTTTCCTGTCTCCACTCAGATCTTGGAGATACCTTTCCAGGTACCCCTTATCAGAGCTCTTTACAGCTCGATGCTGACAGTCTGGCTTCCACAGGGCCACTTATTTAATCTTTCAGAAGCATGACTATTTATGTTATGACCCTGCTCTAAAGCCTTCGATGACTCCCAATTACCTCTACAAAGTTTTTTTTTTTTTTAACTTTCTTGATGAAAAGAGTTACTGGTCTATCAGAACTTTCCCCCAGAAATTCTAAACCAGTATGTCTAGGTTAGGCTCCAGCAATCCATTTCTTTGATAAGCACTTTGATAAGCACCAGATAATTCTTAAGCTCAAGAAAACTTGTGAAAATTGCAGAGTAAATTCTAAACTCATGAGCCTGACTCTAGAGAATGCAATAACCTGGTCCACAGAAAGAGAGAACAGACAGATGTTCTGGGAAAGGTGGAGAGAAGTCAAGTCTGGAATTAGCATAGTACCAGGTTAGAGGTCTGGCTCCTGGTCTGGTTCCAGCTCAGCCACTGACTCACACGGTGGCCTTGGACTCTACTTTCCTCTCATTGGGCCTCGGTATTTTCTCTTCTATAGTAGAGGAGGTCAGGATCATAATATTGGCTCCCAATCAACCTCTGGTTTTGGCAAGGTTCTCCGGAAAAGGCAGAAGTGTGCTCAGAAAAACATACCCCTTTGAAGTTCTAATGTTGCCAAGCACTACTGGGGTTTGCTTTCCTATCCTGGGACCTGGGTAAAGCTGGAAGAGGCAGGGCATCATGGACAAGCCCATGGTCAGAGCCAGACAAGGTTGGCCTGGGGCACCAGCATGTACACCATGCCCTATGTGGGGCTAGAAGAACAATCAGTCCTGTGATTCAAGGTGAGCTCATGGAACCAGAGGTGAGGTCAAACCACAGGTCAGAAATGTAGGATGCTGGGAAGGGTCCACACATCCACTAGCATCAGGTGGGCCTCTCATCTGGGCTGGGTGCCTGTGGAGTACAGTACTATGGCGTGCATGAGGCCAGTTGGTTTCTGGTAGTTTCTGGTTGGAGGCTCCTAGGAGCTTTAAAAATCCTTTGGCAATTCATGGCATAGATAACTAAGACCTGCCAAAGATGTCGGGAGATCCACTAGATAATGTCAGCCGGGGTGCTGGGGAGGGAGCTTTCTTGGTAGGCTACTGTCCCCTGCCCCCCTCCTTCCCAGCTCCTGCCCCCCACCTCCTGCCCAGGACCAGTGATTTGTGGAGTCTGTGCTGTGCACTGTCATCCTGGTGGAGGTGCAGATGGAGGGGTAGTGAAGCAACACCGTTTGTTTTTGGGAAGCAACAAAACTGAACACCTTGTGTCATTTTAACAAAAAAGAAATGAAACTGCAGGCAATTAGGCAGGAGTGTATCAGTTAGTGAGCCAAAAAAGTGCTTTACAATATTTTGTTGATTCAACGCTGTCAAACAAAAACAAAATTAAGAAGGAAAAAGAAAAAACCCTCAAAACAAATACCAGAAAATCTGCAGAAATTGTTAAATAATCCCTTCATTTAAGTGCACTTAAAATATTTGGAAACAGGAAAAAAACAGACCCATTCGTAAGGGTACAGAGTTAACACAGGGTGATCGAGTTCCCCGTCTGGAAGGAACATAGCTGTGCTGAACCCCCTCTCAGCCTTCCCTCTCAGCAAGGGCCCCTTCTGACCAACAAACTACTGTGGTCTTCCATCCACTCCCCAGCCTGGGAAATGGAGGGGGGAGCAGACCAGGCACTGAACACATTCCCTCCTGGGGTCTGACCCTCGTGTCCTTCCTCAGCCAGGCCAAGAACTGTATGAAGCAAGTCTTGTGCAAGTCGGTAGATGAGGAAGAATGCATTTCGCTATGACTTTTGGGTTGACCCCAGCTCTGATGCTCACTGGCTACGGGAGCTGAGGGAAGACAGATCAGCTTTGAGAGTTTCTAGTGTCCCCATTTGCAAGTTAGGGTAATGATCCCTATGTCACAAGGTCATTCTCAGGATTAAAGGAGAAACTATATAAAAAGTTGGTGACGTATACTAGCAGCTAAACACAGGCTTCTTCCCTGTCCTCAGATCTTCAGGGTCAAAGATAACCAGTATCTCCGGGGGTGCCGACACACGCAAGCATTTCCCGTCCCAACCGGCTTTGTGAGTGAAAGAAAGGGCCCTTTGGCCACATGGCTACGTGCGACCATGCTGGGTGCCAGGCTTGGAAGATTCCCTGGAAGGTTTGTAGAAAGTTACCTTTCTATAGGGACGACTTCCCTCATTTCCCCACAAATGTTTAGTCCCCAGAGGAAGCCCATACAAAGAAGTCTGTGTTTTCTCAGGGTTACTTCTTTGTTCTTTCTGAGTTGAGTGTGCATGTCGTTTTCCACCTGCTTTGTATCTCTTCATTACCTTAATTCCTTCAACTCTGGAGCCCAGGAAAGACATCACTGCCTAGAGAACAAATTGGTATATGATTTCATTCATTCATTCATTCATTCTCTCACGTGTTCATTCATTCAACATAGAAACTCATGTTCCGTTCACATAGAAGCTGCTAATATGGTCTGCTAATAGGGGGTGGGATGTGGGATGCAGGATGGAGGGGGTCGAAGAGGGAGCTCAGAATGCAGGGAGGAGGTTGCAGACATAAAGATGCCTCCTGCGGGGTGATGACTAGCATCTACAATAAATGGCCACCATTGCAGTGTGGTAGAGCGCCTCCAATAATATCCATGATGCCTGTTCAGAGGTGCCTTCTTGTGTCCGGGCCCTCAGCCTGGGAGCAGCTGGGCAGGGCTTCTTTTGGCTGAGTTAGGGAAAGGCCGAGACTGCCCTGGGTAGACCACGTGCCTGTTGGAGTTTGAGCACCATTCTGAGATGTGTGTGGGGGCAGGTGTGGCCCGGTTGTGTGTGACACTCAGGTTACCATGATCACACCCAGTATGATGTGTGGGAAAACCCACAAGCCCAGAACTCCACCCCAGAGAACTGGACAGCCACTAAAGATCACTTAGATGGCACTATCATGGTGCAAACAGGGAAACTGAGAGCTAGAGTGGTCAGTTCACGGGTCCCAGAATCACGCAGAGAAGAACGTAGGACCCGGCAGGACCCCACTTCCCCCTTCCCCTGCCCACCCAATGCTACTCCCTAGACACAACCTTTCTCAATTCTTTATTTGTTCTTTCTAGTATTAGCTTTATTTTCTTGAATTACAAGGTTAATCTATTGTTTCTCGATTTCTCAGTTTTAGGCAATTCTCTACAGACTGGAGTCAGCTCTCGTGTTGCCTGTCTGCACCCTCTTTTTCATTTCCTTAGCCACCCAGATCCTCCGAATTTAATGAAAAATATTGTTCACTGCAGGTCAAGTTGGTCCTATGATTCTAATTTCTTCCTTGTACAACTTCTCATTCTCCTAGAATTGAAAACCACATGGTACTGTCTCATCTGCCTGGCTTGGGATGTGCCTGTCATTACTTTTACTCCCATCAGGTAGCCTGTAACCGTAACAGATGGCTTTTCCCAAACGGGCAAGTGCATTTTCAACCATGCCTTGGATCAGCCCAGTTCCTGGGGGGCCTGGTTCCTCCCCGGTGTGGTTGGAGGCACACATAGGGTTATACTAACAGGAACCCTCTGCATTTTGGGGTCCCTGACATACCTGCTCACCTGGGGCCCGGGCCTTCCCTCCTTTATCCAGACCCTCCTGGAGCTCCCGAGTGCTCACCAATGGCTCTGTTCCTGGCCATTTTCTGCTGTGTGGCTGCTTTGCCAGGACTTCCTGCTTCCCTGCTCCCTCCAGGCCTCCCCATGAAGCAGCATCTCCTCCTGGGAGCTGTAGCCTTCTGCCAGATACCATGCTTAGTGTTCTGAAGGCCTCTTCGTGCGGGCCAGCACTGCAATACTTGTGGTAAGACGGGATGGATGTCTTCTCCTTCTCCTTTTGGCTGCCAGGCGCTACACAATATCATAACACCGGTACCCGACCGCCAGGGCCCTGGACCGTAGGGCCGTTCCGTGGCGGTCAGGGACAGGGTTCTGTCTTTTTACTCCCATCCTCACCCACAGTGGCTAAGTGCCCTGCCTTCAGTTCACAGGCATTTGCGCAGGTCCGGGGCTGCTCTCTGCGGGACGGGTGGGTGAGGGGGTTCCTTAGAGGACTGCTTGAGCCTGGGGCCTTTCAATCGGCTCCTGATCCTCTGACTTGCTGGGTCTTCTTCTCTTTCCCTCTGCAAGGACTTTGCTTCCTCCTCCTGTTTCTCCACTGTCCCTGCCCTCCACTCTCTTCCTTCCCTCCAGCTTCGGTCTCAAATACATTCACAGAGCAAAATAAAATCTCCCGCTTTGATGAAAGCTGGGTGGCGAGTTGCTCTCTTTCCCCAAGATCACCTGCTGCCTGTCTCCCGGAGTCTTTGTTTCAGCTGGGGTGCCCCCAGGGTAACCAGGGGAAGGGCAGGAAGTACACAGAAAAATCCAATCATGCTTTGGTCTAACCTGCCTCAGGACCCAAGTAGGTGCTGCCCACGCCTGGGTCTTCAGCGTCAGCATTTTAAGGGAAAGGCTGTTATCCAATTTGATTTTTGTTCTCCTTAGGAACCGGTGAGTTTCTGGGACTGGCCTGAGGGCACATTCTGCAACGTGTGTGTGTGTGTGTGTGTGTGTGTGTGTGTGTGTGATCATTGCTCCCAGGTCCCTGGATGACTACCACTGTCCCTAGATCAAGCCCGCCCTGCCCAAGTCCCTCCCCTGCTCACCAGTCTCTTTGGAGCAGATCTGGATCCAGCTTAGGCTCCAGCTACGATTTGGCACTCTTGATTTCAATGCTATAAATTTTGGAATGATTTTGGTATGTTTTAATGAAATTTTACTATTTTTAATATCAAATGTTTGGAATGTGTAAGAAACTATGATTGATTTTGCAAATCTTGGTAAAACTTTTTGCATAAATTCACAAATCAGAGTCTATTATTATTATTATTATTTTACTATCTTTGGTTCAAAAATATAGCCCCTTTGCCTCTACAGGGCCATTCACAGCACCCAGCCCAGCTGCGGCTTGATTTGTCACCTCCTTCCCAGCCTGGTCTCCAGTCAGCTTGCCCAGACTCTGCCCTCTGTGCTTCTGGGGAAGGTACCATCAAACATACGGATGGGCACTTTTCAGCTTTAGAGGAAATTCACTTTAGCAACCCAAGAGCAGTTTGAGAAACAAATGTTTCTGGGTAAACATCTCACAGCAGCCATAAACTTCAGCCTCTCTTTCGAGCCCTGTGGAGGGTGACCCTGCCCTTCCGTAACCCCTGCATCTGGGCCCTGTGGTTTATGGGAGGCGTCTCCTCTGCAGGGGGACCTGGTGACTCTCTAGTGGGGATGCAGAGAAGCAGAAATTCACGCAGCCATCCACCAGGGCCTCAGGCAGGTCCTGCGGGACGGCTCAGTGCACCCGCTCAGTGCAGCGCCCCAAGCTGGGCCTGGAACCAAGGCAAGAAGGCAGATGCGTGGGCCCCTGCTGGGCCCTGGCCTGCTGTCAGTGCGGGGCCATGCCTGGAGCGAGTCATGCTTCTTGTCTGACCTCCATGTGGACAGAAGTCCTGTCTCATTAAGCAGCAGTTGTCATTGTACTAAGATGGTATATTAGTCCCCAGCGCTGCCATAACAAAATAGCCCAGTCTGGGGGGCTTCGTCAACGGAAATTGGTTTTCTCACAGTTCTGGAGGCTTTAGTTCAAGATCAAGGTGTCGACAGGT
Organism: Neomonachus schauinslandi; assembly: GCF_002201575.2. Lineage (NCBI taxonomy): Eukaryota > Metazoa > Chordata > Mammalia > Carnivora > Phocidae > Neomonachus > Neomonachus schauinslandi. The sequence goes on from NC_058408.1 coordinate 107,680,680, forward strand.
CTGGTTTCTCCTGAGGCCTCTGTCCTGGGCTGGCAGGTGGCTGTCTTCTTTCTGTCATGGTCTTTCCTCTCCATGCAGCCCTGCTGTCTCTTTCTGTGGCCAGATTTCCTCTTTTTTTGGGGGGGGGTCTTCTTTTTATTTATTATGGCATTAATTATATATATAATAATATTCACCCATTTTCAAAGCACACTTTCCTGAATTTTGCTACATATATGCAATCATGTCACCACCATCCCACCCGATATTGAGAGCAGCCCCTTTACCATAACAAGATTCCCTGTGCCTCTTCGCCCCCATGGATCCCACGCCTCTGCCCTCAGTCCCAGGCAGACACTGCTCTGCTTTCTGTCACCATACTGTTGCCTTTTCTAGAATTTCATGTAAATAGAATCATTCTGTATATAGTCTTTTCTGTCTGACTTCTTCGATTTATTGTAATGTTTCTGAGATTCATTCATATGTTGTATGTATTAATATTTTGTTCCTTTTTATCGCTCCATAGTATTACATGGTATTATGGTATATTATCTGTTTCCAGTTTTTGTCCCTTATGAATTATGCTGTTATAAATATTTGCATCCGGGACTCCTGGGTGGTTGTCGGTTGAGCATCTGCCTTGGGCTCAGGTCATGATCCTGGGGTCCTGGGACCGAGCACCACATTGGGCTCCCTGCTCAGCTCCCCCTCCCAGGGCCCTTCCCCCCCAGCTCACACTCTCTCTCACTCTCTTTGAGAGAGAGCTCAAATAAAATAAATAAAACCTTTAAAAAAAATAAAGTTACTTTAAAAAAATAAATAAATATTTGCATCCATGTTTTATGGGAACATACACTTGTATTTCTCTAGGGTAAATACCTAGGAATGGAATTGCTTGAGGTATGGTAAATGAATGTTTAATATCACAAGGTAATATCATATTGTTTTGCAAAATGGCTGTACAAATGGCAGCATGTAGGAAAGAGTTCCAGGGGCACCGCATCCTCACCAGCCTCACCAACACTTGGTATTGACAATCTTTTTAACGTTAGTCAATCTAATGCAGGCGTAGTAGTTACCTCATTGTGGTTTTAATAGCATTTCTCCAAGGTCTAGCGATGTTGAACATGTGCTTATTAGCCATTTGTATATCTTCTTTTGGGGAATGTCTATTCTCATCTTTCATCCATTTTTTATTAGATTTTTTTGGGGGGTCTTTTTTTATTGAGTTGTAGGAGTTCTTTATAAATTCTGAATGCAAACTCTTTGTTTTGGAAAATTTTTTTTCAGCCTGTGGCTTACCATTGCGTTTTAAAATTTTCCCATAGGACAGAAGTCAAGTTGGTTTAAGTCCCATATTAATGGCCTCATTTTAACTTAATGACCTCTATAAAGGCCCTCTCTCCAGATACAGTCATCTTCTGAGATACTGGGAGTTAGGGCTTCGACGTGTGAATTTTGGGAGGGGAGACACAATTCAGCCCATAATAGATGGGAAAGAATGGGCTCATTAGGGAGCACAGAGCAAAAGAGAGAAGGAAGAAAAATAATGTTTATTAAGTGAAATAGAGCAGAGCTTCGCATCTCAGGTATAACCTCATGGTTCCGATAAAACTCTGAGAGTCAATGTTATGTAGTAATTTATTGTTTTACTAGGGCTTTGCTTTGAGTCTTGCGCCCTCCAAGTCCCATATGTGATTAGGTTAATGAACCCTTATCTCAAAAGGGTTTTGTTCTTCTACACACATTTTACCGAGGAAACGGTATCTTCCAGTAATATTTGAGAACCTACAGACATACGTTTCCCACTTGTCAAGGGTCAGCCACGACATGTCCAGCAAGCACATGGCTTCACTGGGGTGGGTATGCAATGATCACCGGTCTTTCCCACCTCGCTAAGTTCCTGGAACAGGTGCATTATATTGTTCACAACAGCCCTGCATTTTTTTTTTTATTAAAGATTTTATTTATTTATTTGAGACAGAGAGAATGAGATACAGAGAGCATGAGAGGGAGGAGGGTCAGAGGGAGAAGCAGACTCCCTGCCGAGCAGGGAGCCCGATGCGGGACTCGATCCAGGGACTCCAGGATCATGACCTGAGCCGAAGGCAGTCGCTTAACCAACTGAGCCACCCAGGCGCCCCAGCCCTGCGTTTTAATAGATGGGGAAACTGAGGTTCAAAGAGTTTAAGGATTTAGCGTCCCTAACCAAGGGGTGATGATGATGGTCTTTGAGCCCTGAGAAGCAGAAACAAGAGAAGCAGTGCAGATAAATAAATGAACAATCCTGCTGATTGAACCCGCGGAAGACCCAGATGCCCACTGCACAAGCTTTCTGTTGAAGGTTTCTCTCCGGCCAGGGTCAGGGTCAGGGTGGAGGAGATAGGGGGCACCTGGGGGAGGTGGCCACAGGATGCAGCGTTCTCTGGTGCTGCGGCCAGAGAGAAGGCTTTCCATTTCTCCAGCAGGTGGCACCATCCAGCCGATTATCTGAGCAGCGCCGGCTCTGGCTGGGAAAATGTCTGCCCAGGTCTTCCCAAACAGGTCCGCAGGAGTTGCCGCTGCATTGTGAGGGTGCGACCTGGAACCTTCTCTCCTGGGGAGTGAGAAAGAGGCTATTTGTCCTCACCTGAAAATCAGACCTCTACACGTGGGTTCATTGGAGAGAGGGAAAACTTCTGTGTGGTGTCTGGGCTTGCTGGCTGGAGTGGCCAGGCTCCAGGGCCAACAAGAATGCTCTGCTTTCTCCCCACCCTGAGCCTGGAGCTGTCTCTGGAACAGAGTGTAAGACTCCCCAGTAACCAATAAAGGAAGATTCTCCCTGAAAACCTTGGCCCCTCTCCCAGCAGTTGGCCAATTCCATTTTCTCTGAAGCTGTCCTTGAGATGTGGGAAGTCTTGGGCTAAACCAAGCAGTTATAAGCATTTTCCTGAATATGCCCACCTGGACTGAATTCATATGTCTAAAATCTGGGGAGAACTTAGGGCTCTCCCAGGGTAGCACTCCTCCCTTTGTGCTACAGAGCATCGGCCACAGCAGGGCACTTGCAGGTACAGATGCTGGATGGGATCCAGACTTCCAAAGCTTCCAAAACTTGCTGTGTGACCTGGGCACATTTCTTAACCTCTCTGTGCCTCAGAGTCCTCTTCTATAAAAATGGAGGTGGTAGCAATTCATATTTCATGAGTTTACTCTGAGGATTAATAAATGTAAAGCCCTTAGGGACAGGGTCTGATGTGGCATATCTACCATCAGCGCACGCAGGACAATTTCTCAACTAGGTCATGTAGCGCTAACTCTTGGCATGTGGTAGATTCCCAATAATGCACAATTGGATTTAAATGGGGGAAAAAGAGCTCCTGGCAGGGAGTGGGGAGCGGGACAGCCCATACTGGCGGCTGATGGGCCACAGGGGTGCCCACCCCCCTTTTAAGAGGGACCTGCTATTCAGACCACCAAAACTTGAGATTCGGTAACTCTGAAGAGCTGATGGGAGGGGGGTGGGGGGAGGGCTGAATGCAGCAGCCTATAGCTGGGGTGATGGTGGCAGCCTGGGGCACTCTTCTGGGTCCATGCCAGGAATAGTGACCCGCTCCAGGAGGCATGTCACCCAGGAGCATTGTCAATCAGCCTGGACTGGGAAACCAGGAACCAAAGACCAAAGCTGGCCGGGAGTCAGGCCACACGTAACTGGGACAGGGAAAGAGGTTCAAAGCTGTTCTCTCTGGAGGCCACTGAGGCCTCTAGCCTCCTTTATCACTCCTGACACCTGACTTGGGAAGAGCAGCAGGCCAATGTAGGGCTGGTAGAATCAACTGTAGCACCCCACCTGGGCCCAACCAGCCAGATCAGTAGGCACCTCCTGGAGACCCCACACTGGGCCAGGGGTTACCCCTTAATTGCAGGATCCTGGGTGGGGATGGGAGAAACACTTCTCAGGGAGCTTACAGGTAGCTTACAAATGTTCCAAAAATTTAACAAACCAGCCGGTCTGTGCTTAGGTGACCTGGCTGGACCCCAGCCCTAGCCCTCCTATTCTCTAACCCTGTAGCTCTCTGAATCTCATCGTCCCACCGAGGGTGCTGAGGAAACGGCAGGTAACCGGGTGAGTCTGGGGAGGCAGGCACTGCCGGACCTCTGCATTATTATCTTATTCCCATGGTATCTGGAGTGTATCTTGGAGAGCATAGCAGCCTGGAGGTGAAACCCAGTGGTGAAGAGCCAGGGATCCTGCTCTCTGTCTGAGTGCGTGATGATTCCACCAATTGCAAGCTGTATGCCTTTGGGCAAGTTACTTGCCTTCTCTGTGTCTTCCTTCTTTCTAAAATGAGAACAGTAATAGTGCCTCCCTCACGAGATGCTGTGAGGATTAACCGAGTAATGCATACAGTGCATTTGGAACATTTATAATTATTTATAATACTTAGATCCTAAACTCCACAGTTTGCATCATATCCCAAACTCCATAGTTTCTGGCCTTAAGGACACATACAGATTTGGGAAGGATCCGTGAACTCTGTGTCAGTCCTCTGCCCCTGGGTGTGAGCTGGAGAAGCTGGGACCAGAGAGGGAGGGGGTTGACCCAGGCCACGAGAATGAGTGGCTAACATGGGGGAAGATCCAGCCCTCCGGACTCGTGCAAGTCTTCTAAGGGTATAATTCTTTGATATGGTAATCCAGTTTTTTTCTCCCCTTCTTCCATCCAAGCTGATGCTTGGGCTCTCATCCTTAAGGGTGAGAGAGGACTGAAAGCCGAAATAGGAGTCTTCATGGTTTCAGTTCCCAAGGTCTTAGCCTCTAAGGGGAGGGGAGACTGGAAGCAGAGAGGGAGAACGTCTTGGACAGAACATTCAGGGAGAAGCATTTACCCTGAGACGAGAGGGATCTGAGGAGGGAAGCAGAAGGGCTGGTTAGAGCTTGGTTGTGGGCCAGTACCAGGCTGTCACTGGGACCCCACTGCTGTGCTTTCCCACGAATCACGTTTCTGCAGGCACAGCTACTTCTGTGGCTACTTTGTGAGGCCGAGACCCAGGCCGCTGCACGGGCCTTTCCATCAGAAGGTGCTCAGCAATGAACGGCCCCAGCAGCCCCCTGTAACAAACAGAGCCTCCTCCCTGCACTGCTGGCCTGTGAAGGGTTTTATAGATTGCCCTGCTCCAGGTGGAAATAGAACAGCCCTGAACTTCCTACCTATTACCTGGAAGTCATTTCCCATATAGTTATGCCCTTTGTTCCACCATCAACCATGTACTCCAGCCGCAGCGGGGGGTTTGTTCTTTAACCACCTCGTGCTCACACGCCAGTGGGTTTTGACTGTGAGCTCCCGGGCTTGTACCTGGGTGTGCTGGAGTCTGCGTGCACTGTTCTCATCCCTGCAAGTTGCGTGAGGCGCTGGGGTCCCTGCAGTCCCCAGAGCCAACCTGAACCGAGCTTAAGGCTCTCCTCCCCCCAACCCATATGTTACTATTTGTGCCCCATAACTCAGCATGCATATTTTGACCTGACTCTTTCTGGAATCCTTAACAGCGAAGGAAAAAAGGATAGCACCGGGATGAGCAGGAAGCCAGGTCCCTGGGGGGGATGGAGTGGGGGTGGGGGCCCACCCTGTCCCTGGGGAGCTTGAGCCGGGAAAAGGCAGGACCACCCAACTCAAAGCTCTCTGACTTCTCTGTGAGGGCTGCCGAGGGCTCTCCCAGCACCCCAGAAGGATGCCGGGAAAGTCCAGGCTGGAAAACTTTCTTCTAGAAAATGTCCTAGGTCACTTTCTTTTTTTCTCCCTGTGTTTTCAAGAGGGTATAATAGCAGTCGGGTGCTCAGCCTCCCTTTTCGTGGCATCTTGGGGCCAACCCGAGCTGGGGGGCTGGTCTTTTGGCTAAGGGGCCACACAGGCAGTGCCCATTGCCTGGCTCTGGCCCCTGGGTACCTCCATCCTCCAAAGCCTTGGACAGAAGCTGCATGACCCGACCCGGTGCTGATGCTGTCCAGACGGCCCGGGCCTCGGCCACACGATGTGGTGGAGGACGCCACGGGGAGGAAGGAAAGATATGGACTGTCAAGGCTGCGTTGGTTGCTGTAGCAACATTCAGAAATGACTGAGATCAATAGCAGCCGCCCAAATTTTATTTGCTTTTATTTCCTCTTCGGGAACAGCAGCAGGCCTCACAATAAGAAGGGCCCCCACCGGGGGCGGGGCTGGTGGTCGCGGCTGTGGTGGCTTCTGTGTCCTGAAGGTATACAGCAGGGGAGAGACGAACGAGGCTTCTTTCCAGGCGCAGGGGAGGGAGATGGGGGTCAGGGAAGAGCCACTGGGGGGCGCACCCCTGGCCAGCCATTTAGCCTGTTTGGTTAGCCATGCAATTTGTCAGCCGGGTCCCTCGGAGGAAGGGAAAATCAATAGCGCTATCCATACATTTGTGCCTCTCTCAGCTTCTGACCATTTTAACTTTCATAAAGGGGCATCAAAGAGTATAAATAGAGCCTAGAGGCGGGGCTGGATTTCTGCTGTTGCGGAGTTTTTGTGGGACCAAAGGAACAGTGGGGCCGGTCCATTCAGGAGGCTTGAAAAAAATGATGCAGGCCGATGTCTATGCATCCGCACAAAGAATGAAGGTTCCGGTTTGGATGAAGTTATTTCTGACAGTGTACAGAGATTCCCTAGTTCATCTCCGCACTAATGCATTAAAAACCTGACTCAACATTGCTTTGTGGATTACAAAGTACACCATATCCATTTTCCCCTTGGACTCTTGCCGCACTCTATGAGTTACGTGGACTGTATTGTTCATGAGTTGCTAACTGATTAATTTGTCATTCATTGGTTCACTCGTGCATGCAAGTATGTATTACATAACTGCTATGAGCCCCTCACTCTTCAGATGAACAAAGCAACATTTATGCTCTCAAGGAGATTATGGTCTAGTTGAGGAAGGCAGGCTGTAAGTGAGCAAGCAGGTGTCTGATCTGTGAGATGGTGTGCATGCTCTGCAGAAATGAAGAAGAGCATGGGGTATAGGAGGAGTTGGGTGCTGGTGGCAATCTGCCTTTTGTACTAACTAGGGCTTGAAGAATGAATGCCTCTCAGACGGTGGCATGCAGGCCGAATCCTGAAGGAGGTGAAGGAGTGAGCTCTCGGATATTTGGAGGAGAGTACTCCAGGCAGCAGATTCAAGGTCACATGCTCAGGGACCCGGGAATGCTGTTTAACGAGGTACAGCAGGGAGGCCAGCCTTGCTGGAGTGGAGCAGAGAAGAGAAGTGGAACTTGTGGTCAGAGAGGGGCGGGGACTGGGGAACAGAGCCTGAGAGGCCCTTCTGGAAACTTGTGGGGCATCTGTCAGGTTCACACAGCAGAATGACATGGTTGCCTTTTGTTTAAATGATCATCTATTATTTTACCACAATTAAAAATAAAATCGCCCGCTGGAAAAAGGCTGCTTTTGGGCAGTGGGAGCAGGGAGTGAGGAGGACCGAGTGACCAGGGTAGTCAGGGCAGGCATGGAGAGATGCGGGGAGATTCTGGCTGTGTTCCAAAGTCACTGCCAGCAGGATTTATCGAAAGATCAGATACGGTGTGTGATGAATTTTATGCATAATGGTAGAAGGATAATGTTATATGATTAGTATAACCATTAACATATAATAAGAATATATAATTTATTCAAATATTACCCAATCTCTTTCATTTGGTCACACTTTGCATTTTACACACCATTTTCACAAATGTGCTCGCTGTGTCCCCCATGAAGATTCAAGTTTGCGTTTTCAAGGTGAGCAGATGGAAGCCCGGAAGGAAGAAATGGTTTTCCCCAGGTAACTCACCTATTTTTATTTTATTTTGTATTTTCAGGGACCCTTCTCATTAAGTAGAGTCAGGCTGCTCACATGAAACTTGAAACCACATTTGCCTGTCACTGTTTGCTTGCCAGGCCCCCCACTAGGTCCCAAGTGTTCTGAGCTCACTGTCTCTGCCCCATGGCAATTATGCATCAGGCTGGCATCCTGGCCGCCCACCTGAGCAGGTGCTTGGGCGCCCCGGGCCCCTGTGTTGGCTCATCAAGGGTGAGACCAGAGCGAGGGAGGGGCCGTACCTAGCAGAGGACGGGCCCGGCCTGCGCAGCATCTGCACCACCAGCTGTGGGGGCAGGGCAGAGAGCCAGAATTCAAGGGCCTCTTTGCGAGTGGGGGTCAGTGGTGAATGATCTAGACCATGGATAATAGAAAGTCCAAGTGCCTAGTCCAGGAAGAGTTGGGTGAACAGTTTCTGACTGTCCACTTGGAGTCCCTTTTGAAAAGTTATGGTGCTGACCCCAGGGACAGGCGTCTCCTCATCTGGCTTTCAAAGGCCCTTTGCTTGGAGTGTGCCCTTCATAAATGTGGGTGAGCTACATATGGGGTGTGCAGCCGGTGCAGCCCCTCGTCCTCGGGGGCTCCTGGCCACCAGGCAGCAGCCACACTGCAGGCTCCTTGGCATGCTTCTCTCCAGAAGCTGCAGCTCGCCTGGAAGGATCTTCCCATTGGGGAGCTCTCGGGCTGTGGAGGTGAGTTTTGGCCTGTGCCTCCCTGGGAAACTGAGAGCTTACGTCAGACCTTTGCCTCCGAGTGATCCCCCTAAAGATCGAGGGAGATAGAGTGTTTATATATGAACTCCTCAGTCATTTGTGGATGGGGTTGGAAGGACAAAGTAGATGCTGGTGTGGTGAGAACAAGCCCACAGATGAGGACATGCAGCCCCGAGGCTGGACACCAGGCCTGCTTGCTCTGATGTGGGAAGAACCAGGGGGCATGGATGTGAAGCTACATCATCTGGGTCAATGGTAAAATGGAAGGAGAGGCCTTACAGGATTTGCAAATGATCATCTCAGAGGAACAGGATCTCACGACCGGGGAACATGTCTCTTGAAACTTTCTAGAACCTGGATCTTTGTAATTTCTCTCTGTCGGTCCAAGTAGGTCCTTAATCTTTTCTTACGTACCTCAGTGTGCTATAGGTTTCTTTCCATCTCAGTTTTGGTTGAGGAACCACATTTTGACAGACACAACAGATGCTGTATTTCAGTGCTTCCACCAGAGATAAATTCCAAAGTAAATGGTCAAGAATTGTTTAAGCTGGTCTATAAGCTGTATGTTCCTAGTCTACAATGACGTAAGGAACTTGGACCCGGAAGTAAATCAACTATAGCCCTTAGCACGTGGTTAGTTCAGCTGACTTGTTAAACTTATTATTACTAATAGCAAGTCTCTCCTGATGAAGGAAGCAGAGCAATGACTTACTATCCAGAATAAGCTCCTTCTCCAGATTTCCAGGACCACACTGTAAGTAGTGCTGATTTAGGGCACTTAAACTTTTCTTCACACTGGGGATATAAAAGGGTCGGAAAGGAGAAATAATTTTTTGGAAAGGTGTTAGGACGCCTGTCCCTCACTTCAAACATAGTTAAACGTGCTCCTATAGGACTACTGTGCAAGCTTACTGAGGCACCTGCTGAGAAATCTAAGGGGTGTGAGGTAGGCTCGCTGCAGATGGACCAGCTGAAGGAGGTCCAGAGGTGACTAACACTGATCTGCATTTCCAGAATTTATTAGGGCAGGGCTGAGCATTTTCCATGGAGCAGTGAAGGTTCTGCAAGTGAGAGAGCTGGTCTGGGTCATCTTCATTCCTGTGCCACAGGGCTGCCTCCAAGGCTGATGTGACCTCAGCAGGAAAAACCTTGGAGATGGACCACCACATTCCTGAGGCGCTGCAGGAAGATTCAGCCACCCACCAAAACAGAGATGTGTCTGATCACATCGAGGGAGCCGCAGAAGAGAGATGCTTCCAGAAGGATTCTCCAGAGAGCCCACCAAAACTCCCCATCTAAGAAAAGGTCTGCTGTAAACACTGGCCAGGCCAGAGTAGGAAAGAGCTTGCAACACTGTTATTCAGGTAAGATTTCCTGTTCCCTTCCCTTCTCCTTGAGCCAATGTTGGAGGAGTCAGACATGCAGCCAGGGGCTGCTGGTGGTGGTGGGGTGGGGGATAGTTGGAACAAAATTTGCCCTTAGCTGGTGAGGTGATAATTGTTGAAGGAGAGTAATGGATTTATTATATTATTCTTCTTTATTTGTGTATGCTTGGAAGTTTCCATATACAAAATACTAAGAAGTGAAAAGAAACAGCAGGTAGCAAGTGGGAAAAGAGGTGAGCAAAAAGAGAGAAGCTTTGTAACTGCAGGAAACTAGCAGAGGAGGAGGATTAAGTGTTATTTTCAAATTAAGATTGAAGTGTTAATTATTATACGGAGCCAGACCTTCTAATTTTCATAATCAGGACTGAGCTTTGCGACTTCAAATGACTCCAGGACTTTATAATAACCAGAAATGACCAGGAAAGTCCTGGGATTTAATCCTGGGGGCAGATGAAAAAACTAATCTCACCGAGCAAATTTAAAGGGCATTAGACAATTTTAGCTAAGGGAGAGCAATCGCCGTTTTATGTAGGTTTTGATCTGGATTCAGACAAGAGTGTGGATTCAAAACTCTGGGAACTGTGCAACCTTGGGTCTGGGTTTTGTCATCTGCACAATGTCTGCAATGATGTCTGTAGAAGGTCATTGTGCCATGTGTGGTCTGTGTAACAAATTGTAGATACTATTGTTCATCGAATCCTGGTATCATGTTAATGTAATGATGACATAGGGATGGAATCAGCTGTCAACAAATATTGATTGAGAACATGCTACATGTCAAGTCCTAGATGGGTTCCGAGGACATGGAGGATGGTCTACAGGATCCAGAGGGAGAAGCAGGGGGAGAGGAGGAGATTGAATGTTTGTGATTGTACCTTGTGAGTTGTGCCTATGCAACAAGCAGGTCACTCGCAGGGGACCAGCGGTGAAGCTTGAACATATTCGGAGCCTGGGGGCATGTCTTTGGAGTGGTGTCCCACGCAGCAGCACCGGCTATATGTGTGTGTGTGGGGGGCAGGTGTCCTCAGCTCCCGGGAGGGTGAGGATGGCTGAGTCCCCAGGGCTGTGAGGAGGAACATCCCCTCTGGACCTAAGCAGAGAAGACTCTGCATTTACCAGCCCCACTGGGTGGCCACAGCCCCACTGTCCAGAACGTGTGGGCCCCGGGACTTATTTCTATTCTCAATTCCATCTGTAAAGTGGGGGAAGGAGAAGGGAGGAAAGCAGCGGGATCTCAGAGGCGATCTTCCAGCCCATCATAGAGCAACAAAATTGAACTTAACCCTCTGAGGTCTATCTCCTGGAAGGGTCTGCAGAACACACTAGAGAGAAATCCCTGTCCAGCCATGATCACTGTTAAGAAATGCTGATTATGGAGTCCAAGTCCAAGTCCACATCAGGGCTAGGCAGTCCACGGTGTGGCAAAGGGTTTGCCTTGAGGGAGTAGAGGGGTCCTGTGGTAGGTAAGTCTCGGTCTCACTCTGCGAACTCAGGTGTGCAAAGAAGTATGACTTAATTTTCTAAAAGAAGTTTCGTTTAGAGCCTTTGCCCTGTTGGGCAACTGGGAACCTTGATATCACTCTTTCCTGGGGTTTCCTGACATGCAAAACTGTGTCGAAATCCCAGGGCTTCCATAGGACCAATGTGTGGGAGTGGGTGCTCACCTGGTCCTTGCATGACTTGGCCTTAGAGGTCAGGTACTCTTGGTCACTGACCTTTTCGCTGGGCATGGCCTTCTGGGTCCTGCACTCTGCTGTGCACCTATGTGCCCCTTGCTGCATGGGGTCCTCTCGGGGGCTGCCCACTTTGGCCCATAGTCAGTTCTTTCTGGGGTCTTTCCAGGTGCTCTCCGTGCTTCCTGCCTCGGGACCCACAGATCACACACGTTTTCTCATTGTTCATCCTCTGCAGACTCGATTTTCAGTCTGGATGGGGTCACAAGAGGTTTGGGAAAGCCCTGCATCAATATCTTCTTTTCCTGCTTTAGAAATTGAGCTTTTGGAAATAAACTCCTGGAAGGCTCATAGGCTAGTTTTACTTCTTAATCCTGTTATAAAGAAGACTAACTCTCCTAATAGAAATTATGGTAAGTCCTGGTAGGCAGCCTTCTCAGAAGCAAGGATCCTTTCTCCCATTTGGAAAGGCCACAAATTAGGCCATTCTAGGCTGATTTGCAGCCTCTCCCCATCCTGACACACTTCTGCCAGCAGAAGGGAGGATGACTCTCAGATTGCGCTGACCTAAGGAATATGTCTGATTCAGCTGAAGTCTTTTTCCTTTGAATTTCATTAATAGTGTAATTAGCAATGAAATAGTTCCATTAGACATTTTTATGTAATTCTTTTTAATTACAAAAGTAATAGAAACACATTGTAGAGAATTTAAAAAGTGGGAAGGGAAAGGGATGAGGAAAGAAGGTAGGTAGAGGCAGCAATGAAGACAGCTAGATACAAATCACTCAAGAACACTTCTTGTGGGCTGGACTTCTGGGTGTTTCATGTGCCTCCATATTTAATCCTCACCACATCTCTCTGGGGAGGACTGTTACCAGCATTTTGCCATGGTGAGAACACTGGAGCAGAGAGGTTAAGTAACTTTTTCAGGATCACACAGCTCCAGGCCGTCTGACTCACCATCAAGCAATACGGATTTCCAGATGTTATATTCCCACATCAGTTGGATTTAATTCTATTCTCCGCATCTATTTTAAAAATAATTTGCAGTTTTGGTTTTGATTCCCTTTTTAATCTAGCCCAAGAGATTTTCATAACTTTCAAGAACTCTATTTTTTATGATGATATTTGAATTGTTGTTTTGAGTCATGGTCAGACTATAGTTTGTAGATTTTTAAATTTCACCAAGCTTTACTTTTGACTAAAGATGGAATCCGTATTTTAAAAGTTTCCTTAGATGTAAGACAGGAGTCAACCAACCAATCAATCAATGCAGATATCCTTAACCAAATCTTCATCCATTGTCATATTTTGCCAACTTAATCTGTAACATTTTAAAGGCATATTTACATTTTAAATTCAAATTGTATTGGACTCAAGGTTTAGCATATTTATAGGAGATTTTGATTCAGATGTTATGTTATTTGCTATAAGGTTATATGACTATTATAATTTCATCGTGGATTACATCTTTTACCCTCATATCATCTGCCCTGTGGGATGCTTTTGACTTGAAATTGAGGTTTGCTTGACACTGAGATTATTGCTATTGCTTTTTGTTTGCTTGCATGTTTTCATTCGTCAGTGTTCTTTCTGTCTCCCTCATGTTCAACATTTGCTGCTCTCCTCTAGGGGTTTCTCGTGAATAACACAGGATATGGTGTTGTTTTTAACACAACCTAATCATCCGTGTATCGATCTGGAAATTCCAGATGATAGGTGGGTGATAACTTTGATTTTATCCCTGTCAGTTTTTTTTAAAAGATTTTATTTATTTATTTATTTGAGAGAGAGAGAGAGAGCAAGCACACATGAGGGAGGGGGGAGGAGCAAGGGGGAGGGAGAGGGAGGGGGAAAGAATCTCAAGCAGACTCTGAGCTGACCCCAGAGGCCAGGGGGTGGGGTGGCACAGGGTGGAGGGTCCATCTCATGCCCCAAGATCATGACCTGAGCTGAAACCAAGAGCTGGGTGCTCAACCGACTGAGCCACCCAGATATTCCCTTGTCATTTTATTTAAAGCTTACAATTTATTTTACTCTTTCCTTTTTCTCTCAGTCTTCATTTCTGCTTACTCAACAGAATATATTTCTTATTCTCCTGTCCCTCGTTTTAATTGAGAAGGTCTGATAGTCCCATATGTTCTCTACTGTTTTCTCTCTCTATTCTAAAGGAGATAGTAACCCTCCCTTCCCTCAGATGCTCTAGCTTGCTACTCCTCTCCTTCACCTCCTACTGTTTTCCTCCAACAACCAGGGTGATTTTAGCCACTTCAATAACTTAAAATTTTAGTTTGATATAAAATTTCCCCCAAACTGCATGTCTGCTTGTTTCAAGACCCCTCTTGGGAATGGGGCTGCCCTGTGAGAGGGCCCCATCCTGCCTGGCTGTCCCGTGACTCTGAGGAGTAGGGAGAAACAGGGGCCAGTTCTTAAACTGCCATCTTTATTTATTTTTTTAAGGTTTTTAAAAATTTTTTTATTATTATGTTAATCCCCATACATTACATCATTAGTTTTTGATGTAGTGTTCCATGATTCATTGTTTGTGCATAACACCCAGTGCTCCATTCAGTACATGCCCTCTTTAATACCCATCACCAGGCTACCCCATCCTCCCACCCCCCTCCCCTCTAGAACCCTCACTTTGTTTTTCAGAGTCCATCGTCTCTCATGGTTCGTCTTCCCATCCGATTTCCCCCCACTTCGTTCTTCCCCTCCTGCTATCTTCTTCTTCTTCTTTTTTTAACATATATTGTATAATTTAAACTGCCATCTTTAAATTAAAGGTATAAAAATTAATTTTCCTTGAATATGACAGCAGAAGGAAACTGAAGGAAGAACTGAATTTCAGATGAATGTTTCTTTATTATATGCTATTGCTCCCTTCCCAAAAGATCCTTCCAGAGTTAAGAAACAGCTTATAAAATACTAACAGGTGGGAGTTAGCTTTTAAAATTACATCTTTTAAATCGTAGACACTTCATCCTTGCTATAAGGCATAGAAAAAAATGAGCACTTTTTTCTGTCTCCATTTCCTTCATGTCTCAACTTTTGTTTTAGTATTACTTTTCCTTGGTTTATGACCTTTGCATTCTGGTCTTTAAATTGCATAATAATTGAGTTTTAGTTCTATATTTAAATAGATTCCATAATTACCACTCATCTCTTAGCATAGCTTTTCACATCTGATTTTTGAAAAAATTTTTCACTATTTTTTTTAGAGATAGAGAGACAGAGACAGAGAGAGTGCAAGCAAGCACATGAATGGGGGGGAGGGACAGATGAAGAAGGAGAGAATCTCAAGTAGATGCCCTACTGAGCATGCAGCCTGACACCGGGCTCGATCCTATGACCCTGAGATCATGACCTGAGCCTAAATCAAGAGTTGGATGCTTAACTGACTGAGCCACCCAGGTGCCCTTTCATATCTGATTTTTAATTTTGATCATTGATCATCTGATCAATGGAGTCAAATCCATTAGCAAGTAGTTTTTACCAAAAGGGCTCAGAGTCATATATATTCAACACTACCATAATTCAAGGCAGTGATCATTGTTAAATACTATTTAATAATCATAAATAGAATAATAGAATAATGATAATAATACCTTTTATTCTATTGAGAATATTTTACTTATTCATCTACTATTTAATTGTTTTCTTTTTAAGATTGATGTTTCTTTGTTCCTCACAGAATAAAATTATTATCTCTTTTTTTTTTTTCTAAAGATATATTTACAGAAGCATTTTTTTTCTCATCTGCCTTTTTATTTTGGTTTCTTTCACTATGCAGAAATTTTAATTGTATGCAATTAAATCTGATGATCTATTCTTTGTGATTTCTTCTATTCTAAATTTACATACTTGTTACTCAAGTTTATAGTCTATTTCTTTGAAAATTGGAATTTAATATCTTAACAGGTAGCTCTGTAATTCATTTAAAAGTTCACCTAGTATATGGTTTAAGGAGAAACTCAAAGTTAATTTTTTTCCAAATTAATAACTAACACAAATTTTGGCAAGTTCTTCCCTTCCTATATTTGTTGAATATTAAATTCTAATAACCACCGCCCCACATTTTTTCTCTCCTGACTTCTTTTGTCTTCTTTTCAGATGCCTATTTTCCTATTTCCATCTCTTACTTTTGTGATAGAGGACTTATCCCCTGCTCTGCCATTCACATTGGTTGTCTCATTGAGATAATTCTCTTGATCAGCTTTTTCCAAATTGTGTTTCCTGTGTTTCAATGAAGTCTCTGACACACAGTGCAAAAATACGGCCACATCACTTATTTCTCCAACTTAAATTTAATAGCAGATCAAAGGCTGCTTTTCATATTTAACCAAGAACACTAGAAGTAGTTCTGGCTAAAAGGTCTCTGTGTGGGGCACCCAATCTTATCTTCACAGCAAGGATGGGAGACCAAGTAACTGCTCAATTATGCAAACTGATTTGCTCCCCTCCTCTCTGAACAAACTTCTTACCCCAGAGAGCTTAAGCATATGCAGAAAAGGGTCACAAAAAGGTTTCTTACACCACTACCCTGGGACACTGAGTATAAATTCTCCACACATGTGTTATACCAAGAGAGCCAGTCTAGACAGTATCTGTAGGACAAACACACTGTTCTTACCTCTATTATGGTGTCTAATCATTTGTTCTGTTAATTTATCTTTTTATAAGTGTGAGTCTCTTCCCCAACATAATGAGTTGCTGGAGGGCAGGAAATATATACCTTTAATTCTGCGTCTCTAGTGCAGAGCACAGAAGCTGCCTTGTGGTTGAGGCTTAATTGCTATTCATCAGTGAGTGATCAGCTTTCCTAAGCCCCACCTTCTCCCCCAAACCCCCAAACCAATCTAGACCAACCAGCCGACTGACCGAGCATCATGCAATCAAATAGAAACAGTGACACAATTGTCAAAGGCAGTTCCCCCAATTTACTTAAATCAGTTGTGTTTGTATGCGGTCAGGCTGTCTGAGTTATTGGATCCATATTCTGTGACAAATCCAGAGATGAATCAGACACGATTCCCTTCCTCAAGGAACTTGGAATTTCTGGGGATAAATTAGATAGACACATTAGCTTAAATGTCATTCAGAGGGAAACTGATTGGTGCCCCACAAGCTGTGTATCAGGAGAGAGAAGAAGGGGAGCGAGAAAACAATTTTTTTTTCCCCATTAGCCTTTGGGGATAAGAAACACCATAATTTTGGTCTTATTAAAGGCTGCCCCATGATTAATATTTCCATCTAAGAAGCAATTAAGGAATTATTATCCAGGGAGATTGTGACAAAGGAATTAAGCCACATCAGCTTGGCTCAGGCTTGGCTTTGAGTATTGAAAATTAAGTCTGTTTAGAGTAAAGGCTTACATTTTGTCCTCAGCTTTTGCTCAGGTGGTGCATAAGAACCACTGAGTGGATAAGTAATAAATTATCTAGAACTACCTAGCAAATACAATCCACAGTGCTAAATGGAGCGCATTATAATCATGGTGTGAAAATCAAAATAATAATTTAACATGTGGACTCTAAGGGGCAAAAATCTGTTTTAGTCTGTGAAAGTACATGCATTTTGAGTTTTAAAACTATACTTTTCAGTGTTATAGGGAGTGCTTAATTATTTCCAACTATTATTGAAATAGTGGAGAAATCATCTTGCCTCAGTGCTGGAATCATACTGTTCTCACAAGTGCATCTAATTATAAACATTTTATTAGGGGAGGAGGAGCAAGATGGCAGAGGAGTAGGAGACCTAAATTCCGTCTGGTCCCAGGAATTCAGCTAGATAGCTATCAAATCATTCTGAACACCTGCAAACTTAACAGGAGATCGAAGAAAAGAATAGCAACAACTCTCTGAACAGAAAAGCGACCACTTTCTGGAAGGTAGGACGTGCAGAGAAGTGAATCCGAGGCGATATTCGGGAGGATAGACGGCGGGGGAGGGGCCTCCGTCGGCCGCTTCTGGCAAGTGATAGAGCCGCGGAGCACAAAATCGGAACTTTTAGAAGTCTGCTCCGCTGAGGGACGTCACTCCGGTGGCTAAGTGGGGGCTGGAACTCTCGTGGGACAGTGTGGTCTCAGGACCCTCGGGGTCACAGAAAGACCAGGGGTGCCTGAGTGCGGCCGAGATCCCAGGTATTGGAGAGGGGAAGCCGGCTGCAGAGACGGAGCCGAGGCACAGGCGCTCAGCTCGGGGTTGCCATAAACCGTGATCCGCAGCTCAGTCGGGCCACTGCTCCTCCAGCAGGGACCCAACAAGCAGCAGATCCGGGGAGACTCACTTTCTTCCCCTGGGAGGAGCGGCGCGGGAGCGCACTGCAGGGATCTGCTGGGTTTGGAGACTCCACACTGAGTCGGGTGCCAGAGATAGAAACACGCGGTCACAGGCCAGGTGAGCACGGAGTGTGGCCAGAGACCGGGGAGATGGGAGTGATTGACTGCTTTTCTCTGGGGGCGCACTGAGGAGCGGGTCCTCAGTTCTCAGCTCCTCCAGGGTGGAGATTGGGAGGCTGCCATTTTCACTCTCCGCCTCCAAAGCTGTACGGAAAGCTTGCAGGGAACAAAAGCTCCGGAGAGCAAACCTGAGCAGATTACTTAGCCTGGACCGGCAAGGGCGGGGCAATTCCGCCTCAGGCAAAGACATTTGGGTACCACGGCAACAGGCCCCTCGCCCAGAAGATCAGCGAGATCAGCCAGCCAAGACCAAGTTTACCGATCAATGAGAACGGCAGAAGTCCAGTGCTAGGGGAAAAATGCACATAGAATCCATGGCTTTTTCCCCATGATTCTTTAGTCTTTCAAAGTTAATTTTTTTTATTTTCTTTTTTTTTATAGTTTTTTTGAATTTTTCTTCTTTCCTTTTTCAACCAACATCTATTCTTACCAATTCCTTTTTTAAAATCATTTTTAATTTTCATTTTTACAGTCATATTCTATCCCTTCATTGTATTTAACCTTATTTTTGGTATATATATAAGTTTTTCTTCCTTTAAAATTTTGGGATACAGTTTCTTCTAACAGACCAAAATATACCCTAAATCTAGGGTATGGCTTTGTTCAGTCTCCCACCTGATCACATTCTCTCCTTTTTTTAAAAAAATTTTTTTTCTTTCTTTTTTCAACCAATTTCTTTCTTTAAAATTTTGGGAGGCAGTTACTTCTAACAGACCAAAATACACCCAATATCTAGTGTGTGGCTCTATTCTACTCACCAGCCTGATCATGTTCTTTTTTTTCTCCCCCCCTTTATTTTCTCCCTGGTTTGGGGTCTCTTCTGATTTGTTTAGTGAATATATTTCTGGGGTAGTTTTTACACTTTTAGCATTTTGTTCTCTCATTTGTCTGTTCTTTTCTGGACAAAATGACAAGACAGAAAACTCACCTCAAAAAAAGAACAAGAGGCAGTTCCGACTACCAGAGACCTAATCAATATGGACATTAGTAAGCTGTTGGAACTAGAGTGCAGAATGATGATTATAAAGATACTAGCTGGGCTTGAAAAAAGCACAGAAGATACTAGAGAATCCCTTTCTGGAGAAATAAAAGAACTAAAATCTAACCAAGTTGAAATAAAAAAGGCTATTAATGAGGTGCAATAAAAAATGGAGGCTCTAACTGCTAGGATAAATGAGGCAAAAGAGAGAATCAGTAATATAGAAGACCAAATGATGGAGAATAAAGAAGCTGAGAAAAAGAGAGATAAACAACTACTGGATCACAAGGGGAGAATTTGAAAGATAAGTGATACCATAAGATGAAACAATATTAGAGTAACTGGGATCCCAGAAGAAGAAGAAAGAGAGAGGGGCAGAAGGTATATTGGAGCAAATTATAGTGGAGAACTTCCCTAATTTGGGGAAGGAAACAGGCATCAAAATCCAGGAGGCACAGAGAACCCCCCTCAAAATAAAAAATGGGTCAACACCCTGACATTTAATAGTAAAACTCACAAGTCTCAGAGACAAAGAGAAAATCCTGAAAGCAGCTTGGGACAAGAAGTCTGTAACCTACAATGGTAGAAACATTAGATTGGCAGCACACCTATCCACAGAGACCTGGAAGGCCAGAAAGGACTGTCATGATATATTCAGAGCACTAAATGAGAAAAATATGCAGCTAAGAATACTATATCCAGCTAGGCTGTCATTGAAAATAGAAAGAGAGATAAAAAGCTTCCAGGACAAACAAAAACTAAGAGAATTTGTGAATACCAAACAGACCTACAAGAAATATTGAAAGGGATCCTCTAAGCAAAGAAAGAGCCTAAAAGTAACATAGACCAGAAATGAACAGAAATAATATACCATAACAGTCACCTTACAGGCAATACAATGGCATTAAATTCATATCTTTCAATAGTTAGCCTGAATGTAAATGGGATAAATGCCCCAATCAAAAGACACAGGGTCTCAGATTGGTTAAAAAAACAAGACCCATCGATATGCTGCCAGCAAGAGACTCATTTTAGACCAAAAGACACCTCCAGATCAAACGTGAGGGGGTGGAAAACCATTTACCATGCTAATGGACATCAAAGAAAGCTGGGGTGGCAATCCTGATATCAGACAAACTAGACTAAACCAAAGACTATAATAAGAGATGAAGAAGGACACTATATCATACTTAAAGGGTCTATCCAACAAGAAGATCTAACAGTTGTAAATATCTATGCTCCTAACATGGGAGCAGCCAATTATATAAGCCAGTTAATAACAAAATCAAAGAAACACATTCACAATAATACAATAATAGTAGGGGACTTTAACACCCCTCTCGCTGAAATGGACAGATCATCTAAGCAAAAGATCAACAAGGAAATAAAGGCTTTAAATGACACATTGGACCATATGAACTTCACAGATATATTCAGAACATTCCATCCCAAAGTAACAGAATACACATTTTTCTCTAGTGCACATAGAACATTCTCCAGAATAGATCATATCCTGGGTCACAAATCAGGTCTCAACCAGTACCAAAAGATTGGGATCATTCCTGCATAATTTTGAAACTAGCAATGCTTTGAAACTAGAACTCAGTCACAAGAGGAAAGTTGGGAAGAACTCAAATACATGGAGGCTAAAGAGCATCCTACTAAAGAATGAATGGGTCAACCAGGAAATTAAAGAAGAATTTAAAAAATTAATGGAAACAAATGAAAAGGAAAACACAACTGTTCAAAAACTTTGGGATGCAGTAAAGGCAGTCCTAAGAGGAAAGTATATAGCAATACAAGCCTTTCTCAAGAAACAAGAAAGGTCTCAAATACACAACCTAACCCTACACCTAAAGGAGCTAGAGAAAAAACAGCAAATAAAGCCTAAATCCAGCAGGAGAAGAGAAATAATAAAGATCAGAGCAGAAATCAATGAAATAGAAACCAAAAGAACAGTAGAACAGATCAACAAAACTAGGAGATAGTTCTTTGAAAGAATTAATAAGATTGATAAATCCCTGGCCAGACTTATCAAAAAGAAAAGAGAAATGACCCAAATAAATAAAATCATGAATGAAAGAGGAGAGATCACAACCAACACCAAAGAAATACAAACAATTATAAGAACATATTATGAGCTACTATAAGCCAGCAAATTAGACAATCTGGAAGAAATGGATGCTTTCTTAGAGACATATAAACTACCAAAACTGAACCAGGAAGAAATAGAAAACCTGAACAGATCCATAACCAGTAAGGAAATTGATGCAGTCATCAAAAATCTCCCAACAATGAAGAGCCCAGGGCCAGATGGCTTCCCAGGGGAATTCTACCAAACATTTAAAATAGAATTAATACCTATTCTTCTGAAACTGTTCCAAAAAATAGAAATGGAAGGAAAATTTCCAAACTCATTTTATGAGGCCAGCATTACCTTAATCCCAAAACCAGACAAAGGCCCCATCAAAAAGGAGAACTACAGACCAATATCCCTGATGAACGTGGATGCAAAAATTCTCACCAAAATACTAGCCAATGGGATCCAACAGTACATTAAAAGGATTATCACCACGACCAAGTGGGATTTATTCCTGGGCTGCAAGGTTGGCTCAAAATCTGCAAATCAATCAATGTGATACAATACATTAATAAAAGAAAGACTAAGAACCAAATGATCCTCTCAGTAGATGCAGAAAATGCATTTGACAAAGTATAGCGTCCTTTCTTGATTAAAGCTCTTCACAGTGTAGGGATAGAGGGTATATACCTCAATGTCATAAGAAGCCATCTATGAAAAACCCACAGCGAATATCATTCTCAATGGGGAAAAACTGAAAGCTTTTCCCCTAAGGTCAGGAACATGGCAGGGATGTCCACTATCACCACTGCTATTCAACATAGTACTAGAAGTCTTTGCTTCAGCAGACAACAAAAAGAAATAAAAGGCATCCCAATCGGCAAAGAAGAAGTCAAACTCTCACTCTTTGCAGAAGATATGATACTTTATGTGGAAAACCCAAAAGACACCACCCCAAAACTGCTAGAACTCATACAGGAATTCAGCAAAGTGGCAGGATATAAAATCAATGCACAGAAATCAGTTGCATTCCTATACACCAACAACAAGACAAAAGAAAGAGAAATTAAGGAGTCGATCCCATTTACAATTGCACCCAAAACCATAAGATACCTAGGAATAAATCTAACCAAAGAGGCAAAGAATCTGTACTCAGAAAACTATAGAATACTCATGAAAGAAATTGAGGAAGACACAAAGAAATGGAAAAACATTCCATGTTCATGGATTGGAAGAACAAATATTGTGAAAATGTCAATGCTACCTAGAGCAATCTACACATTCAATGCAATCCCTATTAAAATATAATCAACTTTTTTCAAAGAAATGGAACAAATAATCCTAAAATTTGTATGGAGCCAGAAAAGACCCCAAATAGCCAGAGGAATGTTGAAAAAGAAAAGCAAAGCTGATGGCATCACAATTCTGGACTTTAAGCTCTATTACAAAGCTGTAATTATCAAAACAATATGGTACTGGCAAAAAAAACAAACAAACAGACACTTAGATAAATGGAACAGAATAGAGAGCTCAGAAATGGACCCTCAACTCTATGGTCAACTAATCTTCAACAATGCAGGAAAGAATGTCCAATGGAAAAAGACAGTCTATGCAGGCATATGCAGAAGAATGAAACTGGACCATTTCCTTACACCACACACAAAAATAGACTCAAAATGGTTGAAAGACCTAAATGTGAGACAGGAGTCCATCAAAATCCTTGAGGAGAACACAGCCAGCAACCTCTTTGACCTCAGCCGCAGCAACTTCTTCCTACAAACATCGCCGAAGGCAAGGGAAGCAAGGGCAAAAATGAACTATTGGGACTTCATCAAGATAAAATCTTTTGCACAGCAAAAGAAACAGTCAACAATACCAAAAGACAACCGACAGAATGGGAGAAGATATTTGCAAATGACATATCAGATAAAGGGCTAGTATCCAAAATCAGTAAAGAACTTATCAAACTCAACACCCAAAGGACAAAGAATCCAATCAAGAAATGGGCAGAAGACATGAACAGACATTTTTCCAAAGAAGACATCCAAATGGACACATGAAAAAGTGCTCAACATCACTCAGCATCAGGGAAATCCAAATCAAAACTTCAATGAGATACCACCTCACACCAGTCAGAATGGCTAAAATTAACAAGTCAGGAAACGACAGATGTTGGCGAGGATTGTGAGAAAGGGGAACCCTCTTACACTGTTGGTGGGAATGCAAGCTGGTGCAGCCACTCTGGAATACAGTATGGAGGTTCCTCAAAAAGTTGAAAATAGAGGTACCCTATGACCCAGCAATTGCACTGGGTATTTACCCCAAAGATAGGAATGTAGTGATCCAAAGGGGCATGTGCACCCTGATGTTTATAGCAGCAATGTCCACAATAGCCAAACTATGGAAAGAGCCTAGATGTCCATCGACAGATGAATGGATAAGGAAGATCTGGTGTATATATATATATATATATATATATATATATATATATACAATGGAATATTACGCAGTCATCAAAAAAGATGAAATCTTGCCGTTTGCACTGATGTGGATGGAGCTAGAGGGTATTATGCTAAGTGAAATACGTCGATCAGAGAAAGACAATTATCATATGATCTCACTGATATGAGGAATTTGAGAAACAAGACAGAGGATTATAGGGGAAGGAAGGGAAAAATGAAACAAGACAAAACCGGCGGGGGAGACAAACCATCAGAGACTCTTAATCTCAGGAAACAAACTGAGGGTTGCTGGAGTGGTGGGGGGGTGGGAGGGATGGGGCGGCTGGGTGATAGCCATTGGGGAGGGTATGGGCTATGTTGAACACTGAATTGTGTAAAACTAATGAATCACAGACCTGTACCCCTGAAACAAATAATACATTATGTTAAGAAAAAAAAGATAAACATTTTATTAGCATTTTTTGCAAATCTGTTTTTTTTTCCTTTGAGGTATTAAATGGAAAGGCATACTACAATGCGTATAAAACAACTTTAAAAAATATATACAAAACATCACCTCTAAACTTGGTACTTCCATATCTATAATTCATGGAACAGTAGAGAAGTAAGGGGCCCTCCTTTTACTTAGGAGAGATCAGTAGCTCAGAGAGGCCGATTTTCTTGCCAAGTAGGAATAGGGCCAGGAGCAAAACCTATGTTTCTTACCTTCTGCCCAGGGCTTGTCTTTGGAAGATCTTTTTTTTTTTTAATGGAAGGAGTGGGATTTCTTTTTTTCTTTTTTCCTTTTTTAAAAAAGATTTTATTTATTTATTTGACAGAGAGACACAGTGAGAGAGAGAACACAAGCAGGGGGAGTGGGAGAGGGAGAAGCAGGCTCCTGGCTGAGCAGGGAGCCCAACGTGGGGCTCGATCCCAGGGCGCCGGGATCATGACCTGAGCCGAAGGCAGACGTTCAATGACTGAGTCACCCAGGTGTCCCAGAAGGAGTGGGATTTCTATGTCCTCATTTGAGAGGTGGAGACACTGAGGTTTCATGTCATGACACTATCTAGCTGAGCCAAGTAGGCAGCAAGTGGTAGGGCTCTGATAAGAATCAGAGTCCACTTGCTACTGCTCCCTCTGGGGTGCCTCGCACAAAGCTGGGCTCCTCTCATGAGGCTGTCCTCTGCTGTAGGAGCAGAACGTCTGCACACCTTCAGAGGTTGTCTCTCCTCTTGGAACCACGGAGGGCTATCAGGAAGAGGCCTGGATGTTTCTGGGGATCTAGTTAGGGCAGAACTTTCTCTCAAAGAGCTTACAGTCTAGAATAGAGTTAGGCCAGAAGGAGTAAAGAGGACAAGGTGATGGCAAATCCCTGGTTTGGGGAGGTGTCCTCAGGAATGATAGTCTTGTTCCACATTTTAGATGGAAAGTTTCTTTGTTCTGCATTTCTGAATTTCCCCAGATCTCAGTGTAGTGACATTCTGCTTATTCCTTTAGTCCACCGGCTTCGAAATACTTGTCTACACTAGCCACTTCTTACAGCCCTTTCCAGAAATTTTCCACATGATTAATGGTACATTTAAACACCTCCACTTTGGATAGGCTTGCAGTAGATGCCACACAGCTGTAGCTGTCAACGGGTCATGCTGCATGATAAATTAGCCAAACGGAGCTCTGGAAATGCTGTCACTTTCCTCCATTAATGCAGGAGCTGTGGATGAGTCCCTGCATTATCACGCTCCAAATTACACCCGGGATCAACAACAGAGCTCCGTGTGCTGAGGATTCTCCTGATGTGAGTCCCAGACACTTGAGGGATGGCAGGTACCAGTGGAGCTCCTCATAGAAGACTGATTCTCCTCCACAGGTGTCAGCCGACAGTGGGACCCTACCTCACTTCTTGGTTTCCAGCTCCTTTTTCCCTTCTGCCACTGTTCACGCCACATGTTTCCAATTTTCTAGGTGGTGCATTTGAATATGGTGTTGGGAGACCGCCTTCATCTTTTTGAGCGGAAGTCTGGAATCATCCCAAGGTGAGACATGGTGTTTGGAGGTCATCCAGAGGTCGCCATCTCTGTGTTGACAGGGATATGACCCATCCTGAGGAGGTTGTGGTTGTGGGTCAGGACAGCCTCTTCCTGGGGCTTGCCTGGGCACTCTCTCTTTCTGCCTTTTTAACATAAATGTTCTGGGCTTTTATCCCGTGCTGCTCATAGCCCTTTTCCAAATGGGGGACAAAGCAATCTGCTTACTAAACTATAATCACAGCCGCTTTTCCTTGAGGGGGCGCCCGGAACACCTCGGGCAGAGTCTGGTGGTTCATGTATTCTTTGGTCAAAGTCTCTTGGTTTGGTCCTGCGGATGGCCTTTCATAGTGTTTGTGATGGTTTCATCTTTGGAGGGCCATCTTATTCTTGTATCTCCTGGTTCCAGGGCTTTTCCTACCCTGAGATGAAAAGCAGATTCCATTTTCTTTTCATTTGTGTGTGCAATTGATAAGGCGGTCCATGGAGGGCATCCGAAGCTGGCCTTCAATTCCTGCTCACTCAGGCAGGGAGGAAACCATCACACAGATGTGGCCCACCGAGCAGTGTCTCTTCAGGTCCAGTGGGACTTCATTTAAATCAGGCCCTTCCTATTTACACCCTTGGGAGACCTCAGAACGGCTACTTCTCCCCTTGGCCTGGCCCTGACTGCACGCTCTCTCTGTCCACCAACTCATTCTGGCCACTGCTCCCTAGATTCTGGGGGTGCTCCCTTCTCTGTCTCATAGGGTGAAGGGGAGATTCTCTCTGCCCCTCGTGGACAGGACGACCAGTTGCCTGATTGACACAGAGCTGAAAGCAGAACTTTTCGGAGCAGAAACCAGGCTGTCATGACCATCCCATCACTGGTACTCTATGAAATAGCAAAGAACTATCACATCTGCCCCCGGGCTGAAGCAGTCTGGGTTATATTGGTTATTATTCCTTGGCCACCCTTGAGTGGGTTGCACATAAATGAGGTAGATGTTTAAAATGTGAAGAATTGCTGGTGTTTGGATGTGGCTGAATGGAAAGACCAATGGTTGTCACTAGAGGGACAGCCTCAGTGGGAGTAGGCCTCCTTCATGCAGGTCTGATGGCCCCATCGGAGACACTGGAAGCAGAGCTCTTGCTTCCTTTCCACTGGGGGCTGGGTAGACAGGTTTAGACATCCCTCGGGGGAATGGTGCTGGTGGGCACTTTCTAGGAGAACACATTTGCCTCTCCATTGCCATGGCTACAAATCTGGTCCAAGCCACCTCTGTTTCTAGGACTACTGCATGGTCTCCCAAGCGGATTTCTCTGCAGCTATGGGCTTTGCTCCTCCCCTCCCCCAATTTTCTATGGTGTAGCAGGCCTTCTGTCAATGAGATATGCCTCTTCGAATCCTCCAGCTGCATCCTAGCTTCATATGACCCTCCACTAGTTCATGAGTTCTTCCCTGCCTCAGGCCCTTGGTACTTGCAGTTCCCGCTGGCTGGAGAGTTCGTCACATATTTGGATCTGTTTCATTCTTCAGATTCACTTCAGTGTCCTCTCTTCAGATAAACCTTGCTTGACACCCTACCCTGCCCTAGGTGTTCTCTACAACATCAGCTTCCCTATGGTCATTAGAGAATTGATTATCTGACAGTATCTTTGCTGTGATTGTGACTGTTGTTCTTTAGGAGACCATCGTATCCACAAAAGAAGGATCTCATCTGCTTGGGTGAGGACTGTTCCTCATAACTGTTCCTGCTTGTAACCCAACAGCCCCTCAAAATACACTGTGGAATGAATCTCTCTACAAAGCTATAGGTTTGTGGCTATTTAGGTGCAGCTTCTAGAATCATTCCAAAGCCCCACATGGTCAGGAGTTTGACAATGGAAAGAGGCTCCTCAAAAACCTTATCTCTGTATGGGACGTCTGACTCTTGTTTTCAGCTAGGGTCATGATCTTAGGGTCTGGGATCGAGTCCCGGGTCAGGCTCTGCACTCAGTGGGGAGTCTGCTTGAGATTTTTCTCTCTCCCTCTCCCTTTGCCCCTCCCCATGCCACGCCTGGGTGCTCTCTCTCTAAAATAAAAATAAATAAATATTAAAAAATATCTTCTCTCTGTATACTTGGGGGTTTGGTTATCTCTTGCAGGCCAGGGTCTATTTTCCCATCTTTAATAAGAACAGTTTGAAATGGACTGGGCAACCTCTTATGATCTTTCCTGCTTTGAATTTTGATGTTTTCAGTGTATGATTCTCTGTCTCTCAGAGATCTCATCTTCTCAGCTTCTAGAATGAGAATAATTGCACACAGATATTTATGGCATTCCTGTAGATGATGTGTATTTATGAGACGGCTGTATTGACTAATCTTGCTTTTTTTTTGGTCTTGGAGGAAAAGTTTCTCTGATTTAGTTATGTCTGATTTAGAGAAGTTTAAATTTTTTTTGAAGAGTAAGGGACTTGTGCGTGGAGTGTGTCAGTGCTGCGTTAAAGAATTGTGAGCTGTTTTCTCTTAGAATGTGTGGCAGGTTCCATCTGGTTACATAGGGAGTGGGAGCAGCCCTTCCCCTCCTCTGCTCTCGCAGGCCCGAACCTGTGGGGGCAGGAAGCTAATTATCACCTCCTAGGATGCTTGGAACCTTGTCTCAGTCTTGAAAGAACTGTCCTCATGCTGGTCCTCAGAAGGGAAGAGACCCACATAGACAATTATTTTCTTAGCTCCATGCCACTCTGTGAGCATATGTGCCAGACATACTTGAACTTTGATCATGAGACTCATGCAGAATTCAATGTAAAGAGAAGTATTGTCTGAGGAGGCCCCAGAGCCCCACTACTTGGTGATTATAATGAATGTGGGTGTCCACCCTGTGCTGAGTCACCATGGGAGACAGATGGGCTTTGGCAAAGGCCACCACATGGAGCCCTCTCCCTACTATTGTCAAGATCAGACTCTCCAGAGAGAAGGGGGTGTCACGCATGAAAACCCCCCACTCTGCTATGGCTCCTCTCATCCCACCAGGCAATCACCTGCAGCAAGGCTGAGAGGAGGTGGTTTGAAAAGTCTAGCCTGTGTAGTCTAAGTCCTGGGAGGATGTGAGGGGGGATGCCTGACGAGATGGAAGATGCGGAGCACTTGTTGGGACAACCAAAGTCCCTTTCTCACCTCACATGGAAACTTACACCCATACTGTGCTCCGTGCCAAGTGGTCCACATTCTCTGTCTCATTTTGTCCTGACAACATCATGTGAAGCAGGATTTTATTTTTAAATAACTATTTTGTGGAAAGGGCTCTTTAAAAAGGATAACTGTTTTGCCCAAAGTCACACAATCAGTCCCTAGAAGTGAGATGTTCTGGTTTCTTTTCGCTGTGTAACAAGCCATCTCCAAATTTAGGGGTATAAAATGGCCACCATTTATTACACCCACAGATTCTGTGGGTCAGGACTTCGGGAAGGGCACCATGAGATGTCTTTGCTCCACCAAGGACTCCAGCAACTGTAGGTATTCCTGGTTGCAGAGGTGGGGGCTATGTGGAAGGCTGGGTTCTGCTGGAACTGTTGCCAAGAGCATCTATATGGGGCCTCTACATGTAGTTTGGGCTTATCCAACATGGTACCTGGCTTTTGGAAGAAGAGTCCCAAGAAGATCATCAGGGACCAAGCATTCCTAAAGATCAAAGCAGGAGCTCTAAAGCTTCTCCTGACTTAGCAAATCACCCAGCTACCTCCTCCCCACTCTATACACTGAAGAAGTCACAAGTCAGTCCCATTTTACATGGACC
The DNA here is from genome assembly GCF_002201575.2 of Neomonachus schauinslandi. NCBI lineage: Eukaryota > Metazoa > Chordata > Mammalia > Carnivora > Phocidae > Neomonachus > Neomonachus schauinslandi. The sequence continues at coordinate 107,710,021 of NC_058408.1, forward strand.
CCCCCTGCCATGGAATGTGTGTCAGAGAATTTATGGCTATATTTTAAGGTGGCCACACAGGATTTGAACCCTGGCTCCACAACCATTGCCCTTATTAGACATGTTGCCTGGGTATAAGAGGCAGGGGGAAGCTTCAGTAGGGACATGGTAGATATATCTTTAACATGGCTGCATCACTACAGCCCTTGGAAAGAAAATGCAACAAGTAACAGCATGGCTTGGGAGGCAGCAGTCCAGAGAAGGGGCCAGGAGCCCCACCTGTGCAACTGTGGATGACCTGCTCCAATTCTCCTGCCTCAGGCCTTCCTCTGTGAGAAGGGGGTAATCACAGCATCTCCTGGCCCATCTGTAAGGTGCAGTGCCCAGGAGATGTGCAAACCTCATGGATTTTCCAACCTGCTCTTTGGACAGGAGGAAGTGTTTCTGGGTCCACTGCTCTCAGACACACTCAGGGGACACGCCAGCCTTCTATACCCACCCCGAATCCCAGAAGCCTAACCAGACCCACTCAGACTACATGGTCTTTTCCTTCCCTGACCATCTACATATATTGATTCTGTTATACTTTGTTCATTTGCCAATTCCTTACACCCTGGAAAGGATAATAAATGGGGAATCACAATTTCTTTTTGAAGTCTTGGCTCCGCTGTGTCTTAGGTGAGTAAGCCACGGGCATGTCACGTAGCCTCTTATGACCTCAGTTTTCTGCAAATCAGTGATCAGTCTACCTGTTCAAGGAACGTTATGGGGATTCAATGGACTGACATGAGAAAGTGTTTTCTGATCTGATAAGCATAATACATGCTTGGTGTTTTTAATATGATCATTTCCTCTAGCACTTAGCAAGCTGGGTGCTTCGCCCACAGCAGGTGCTTAATAGATATGTGCACTTTAGTCTTGATTTACACCAGACCCCAAATGAAGTTTGTGTCAGAAAGAGATTGGAACTTTCATCTGTCCTACTCAGAGACGTATGTCACAGAAGCCCTTCCGAGTGAATTGGCCACACTGTACTTTTTCTTTCCCTGACAGGCTTGAAGGAGGATCACAGGATTTTGTAACTGACATAATCACAGCATTGATTAAGGAGAAATAACTGACTCCATCAATTTAATTAAAGAGCTAAAGATATGCACCCCATTCTCAGGCTCTTTGCGTCAGGGCAAAGTCAGCGTGGGAAGGATCCAGGCACTCCTCTTACAGGAGATTCTGGAAGCTGAATAACTTTTTGCAGCAACTCACTTCATCCATCAGAGATTCGATTACATTAGTCTAGGAAATGCATGGAAACAGTTCTCCCCATGTCAGGCTTCTGCAAAAAGAGTGACCAAAACAAACTCACAAGAGACAAATGTTGGTGCATGGCATATTTCTTGTAATTTTTAGTCTGCTCTATTTTTATTGTGATAAATGGATCTGTGTTTTAAACATCAGGCATTTATTAGGTTCCCACTGTGTGCTCTGTGCTATTTTAGAAGCTATGGGGACTATAGATCAGAAGAAGCTGTCCCCGCATTTATGATAGTTTTTTGGTGTGTGTTCTGAGAAGAGTGTTGAGAGCACAACTCTGAGTATATGTGAAGACCAGACAGTGAGGCTGGAGGGCCTGGGCTGGGCTGGGCTGGGCTCTGGAAGGGCAAACAGTATAAGCAGTCAGCATGTGAGTTGTATTTAATTCCACTTTTTTCTAACTAGCTATGCAACATCGGGCACGTTGCTTAACCAATTTGAGGCTCGGGTTCTTACCTGTTAAATAGATCTCACAGAGAGGGAGAGAAGCCATCTATACAGTAAAGCTTTGAACTCACTCAATCCAGGAAACAGTGACTAGGCTCATTGGAAAAGGAGGTCAAGGGGAACTGCCTTGGAAGGTTTACTGATGAGCTATTTCTGTCTAAAAACTACCCCCAAACTTAGTGGTTTAAACAACAACCATTTAATGATAGCTCACAATTCCATGGGTTAACTGGGGCTCAGCTGGCTGATTCCTCTACTGTCTCTTTTGAGATTTCTGAAGCACTTGCAGTCAGATGGGGCTGGACCGTCAGTGTTACTCCATGCCTCCTCTATCTCTATGTGACATCTTGTCCTCTGGGGCCTCTCCATAGGGCCATTCTCTCTATTCTGGACTTTCCCCATGGTCAGCTTTGGGGATCCTAGTGGAGGAGTTGGAAGTGGTCAGGCTTTCTCAATGCTTGGGCTTACAAGTCTCGGGATGTGGTTTCCTCCACAGTCTGGTGGTCAAAGCAGCCGTAGGCCCACCCCAGACTCCAGTACCATTGATAAAGAAGATCACTCATCTACTCTGTCCATTGTCAGCTTCATTAGAGTAACTCATTGCCAAGTGCCCGGAGTGAGTGTGAATCAGGAGGGCTTCTTATACATTGACCTTGAAGGAGACAGCAATGCCAACAAAATGTCATGGCGGAGGGTGAATGTGACAAGTGCTGCCCCTTGACAAATCCACTGCCAGCATAGCACGTGAGAAGGACACATTCATTTCAAGTGGTCAGACCTGGGACAACTTTAGTGAGGACCCTTACAGAAGAGATCGTTGGACAAAATAAAGAAGACTGCCTTTTTGAGGGTTATGGAAAAGTGCAAAGAAAGCAGGAAGTAAAATGATACATGGCATTTAGGGAATATGGAAGATTGGTATGAACCAATAAAGGACCACATGCATGGTCCTTTAAGGACCACATATATGCAGCTTGTGATGATTGGTGTGATTATTGATTATGTTTTGAATTTCCCAACTAAGGTAGATGTTCTTTGAAGGTCAGGACCATTTCTTATGCTAAAGGCTTTTGGCACTGACTTATGAGATTAGATAGTAAGGTGATGGACACTCAAGGGGAGAAAGATGGTGTAGTAGGCAGACTCATGACCCCTAGAGGATTCCACCTGATTCCTGGGACTGCAAATGTGATGGGATAGCATGCCTACAAATATGTTACCTTACAAGAAAAAGGAAACATTGCCAATAGAATTAAGGTTACTAATTAGAGACTTTAAGATAGGAAGATTATTCTGGATCATCTGGGTTGACTAAGCAGAGGATGGAGAGGAAGTCAGAGATGTAAAGCACAAGAAGTCATGTTGGCCTCCCATATCTACAACCACAAGGAACTGCCAATAACCTGAATGAGCCTGAAAGTGGACTCTCCCTCAGAGCCTCCAGATAAGAGCCCGGGCTGGCTGACTGACTCCTTGACTTTGGTTGTATGAGACTCTAAGCAGAGAACTCAGTCATACGGCACTGGATGGACGTCTGACTGGCAGAAACCATGAGCTAATAACTTGTATTGTTTTAGCCACTTAGTTAGTTGTAAATTGTTCTCCGCAGCCTTCGGGGAGAGGGAGATACCAGAAAGGGGTCACTGTCCTGATCTAGGAGGCAGTGGAGGCCAGATCATTCGAGGAGCTGGGCTAAATGCTGAGTCCCAGGATGCTAAGCTAGCTGGTCAAAGATCGTCAGAGAATGGCTTCTGCAGGAAGACTCCTGAGCTATTTTCATTGTGCCCATACCACCTTCGGGTGTCTGAGCAGGAATCAGCACTCTGCAAGCTCATCCTGGGTTCCTTTGTCATCCTTCCTCCTAGTCTCTACCTCTTGGTCACTCTACCAGCCTTCCTTCCCATGAAGTGCCTTGAGGATGAAGTGGGATTTGCCACTCACACCTCCTTCAAAACTTTCCCTGGAGACTGTCTTAATACGGTTCTGGTCAGATTTTGGGAATTAACACTAACATCTGAATGGAGTTTATTCAGTTCTGATAGGGAGGATTTGCAGACCCTAAGAGAAAGTTTGTTAACTCCACATTTTTCGTTTCTTTCTTTTTTTTTTAAATTTTTTTATTCTTATGTTAATCCTCATACATTACATCATTAGTTTTAGATGAAGTGTTCCATGATTCATTGTTTGTGCATAACACCCAGTGCTCCATGCAGAATGTGCCCTCCTCAATACCCACCACCAGGCTAACCCATCCTCCCACCCCCCTCCCCTCTAGAACCCTGTTTGTTTTTCAGAGTCCATCGTCTCTCATGGTTCGTCTACCCCTCTTATTTCCCCCCTCCTGCTATCTTCTTCTTCTTCTTTTTTTTCCTTAACATATATTGCATTATTTGTTTCAGAGGTACAGATCTGAGATTCAACAGTCTTGCACAATTCACAGCGCTTACCAGAGCACATACCCTCCCCAGTGTCTATCACCCAGTCACCCCATCCCTCCCTCCCCACCCCCCACTCCAGCAACCCTCAGTTTGTTTCCTGAGATTAAGAATTCCTCATATCAGTGAGATCATATGATACACGTCTTTCTCTGACTTATTTCACTCAACATAATACCCTCCAGTTCCATCCACGTCGTTGTAAATGGCAAGATCTCATTCCTTTTGATGGCTGCATAATATTCCATTGTATATCTATACCACATCTTCTTTATCCATTCATCTGTCGATGGACATCTTGGCTCTTTCCACAGTTTGGCTATTGTGGACATTGCTGGGTGCACGTACCCCTTTGGATCCCTACTTTTGTATCTTTGGGGTAAATACCCAGTAGTGCAATTGCTGGATCACATGGTAGCTCTATTTTCAACTTTTTGAGGAACCTCCATACAGTTTTTCAGAGTGGCTGCACCAGCTTGCATTCCCACCAACAATGTAGGAGGGTTCCCCTTTCTCCGCATCCCCGCCAACATCTGTCATTTCCTGACTTGTTAATTTTAGCCATTCTGACTGGTGTGAGGTGGTATCTCATTGAGGTTTTGATTTGGATTTCCCTGATGCCGAGCGATATTGAGCACTTTTTCATGTGTCTGTTGGCCATTTGGATGTCTTCTTTGGAAAAATGTCTGTTCATGTCTTCTGCCCATTTCTTGATTGGATTCTTTGTTCTTTGGGTGTTGAGTTTGATGAGTTCTTTATAGATTTTGGATACTAGCCCTTTATCTGATATGTCATTTGCAAATATCTTCTCCCATTCTGTCGGTTGTCTTTTGGTTTTGTTGACTGTTTCCTTTGCTTTGCAAAAGCTTTTTATCTTGATGAAGTCCCAATAGTTCATTTTTGCCCTTGCTTCCTTTGCCTTTGGCAATGTTTCTAGGAAGAAGTTGCTTCGGCTAGGTCAAAGAGTTTGCTGCCTGTGTTCTCCTTTAGGATTTTGATGGACTCCTGTCTCACATTGAGGTCTTTCAACCATTTGGAGTCTATTTTTGTGTGTGGTATAAGGAAATGGTCCAGTTTCATTCTTCTGCATGTGGCTATCCAATTTTCCCAACACCATTTGTTGAAGAGACTGTCTTTGTTCCATTGGACATTCTTTCCTGCTTTGTCAAAGATGAGTTGACCATAGAGTTGAGGGTCCATTCCTGGGCTCTCTATTCTGTTCCATTGATCTATGTGTCTGTTTTTGTGCCAGTACCATGCTGTCTTGATGATGACAGCTTTGTAATAGAGCTGGAAGTCCGGAATTGTGATGCCGCCGGCTTTGCTTTTCTTTTTCAACATTCCTCTGGCTATGCGGGGTCTTTTCTGGTTCCATACACATTTTAGGATTATTTGTTCCATTTCTTTGAAAAAAGTGGATGGTATTTTGATGGGGATTGCATTGAATGTGTAGATTGCTCTAGGTAGCATTGACATCTTCACAATATTTGTTCTTCCAATCCATGAGCATGGAACATTTTTCCATTTCTTTGTGTCTTCCTCAATTTCTTTCATGAGTATTCTATAGTTTTCTGAGTACAGATCCTTTGTCTCTTTGGTTAGATTTATGCCTAGGTATCTTATGGTTTTGGGTGCAATTGTAAATGGGATCGACTCCTTAATTTCTCTTTCTTTTGTCTTGTTGTTGGTGTATAGGAATGCCACTGACTTCTGTGCATTGATTTTATATCCTGCCACTTTACTGAATTCCTGTATGAGTTCTAGCAGTTTTGGGGTGGAGTCTTTTGAGTTTTCCACATAAAGTATCATATCATCTGCAAAGAGTGAGAGTTTGACTTCTTCCTTGCCAATTTGGATGCCTTTGATTTCTTTTTGTTGTCTGATTGCTGTGGCTAGGACTTCCAATACTATGTTGAATAGCAGTGGTGATAGTGGACATCCCTGCTGCGTTCCTGACCTTAGGGGGAAAGCTCTCAGTTTTTCCCCATTGAGAATGATATTCGCTGTAGGTTTTTCATAGATGGCTTTTATGATATTGAGGTATGTACCCTCGATCCCTATACTCTGAAGAGTTTTGATCAAGAAAGGATGCTGTACTTTGTCAAAAGCTTTTTCTGCATCTATTGAGAGGATCATATGATTCTTGTTCTTTCTTTTGTTAATGTATTGTATCACATTGATTGATTTGCGGATGTTGAACCAACCTTGCAGCCCAGGGATAAATCCCACTTGGTCATGGTGAATAATCCTTTTAATGTACTGTTGGATCCTATTGGCTAGTATTTTGGTGAGAATTTTTGCATCCATGTTCATCAGGGATATTGGTCTGTAATTCTCCTTTTTGATGGGGTCTTTGTCTGGTTTTGGGATCAAGGTAATGCTGGCCTCATAAAATGAGTTTGGAAGTTTTCCTTCCATTTCTATTTTTTGGAACAGTTTCAGAAGAATAGGTATTAATTCTTCTTGAAATGTTTGGTAGAATTCCCCTGGGAAGCCATCTGGCCCTGGGCTTTTGTTTTTTTGGGAGATTTTTGATGCCTGCTTCAATTTCCTTAGTGGTTATAGGTCTGTTCAGGTTTTCTATTTCATCCTGGTTCAGTTTTGGTAGTTGATACATCTCTAGGAATGCATCCATTTCTTCCAGGTTATCTAATTTGCTGGCATAGAGTTGCTCATAATATGTTCTTATAATTGTTTGTATTTCTTTGGTGTTTGTTGTGATCTCTCCTCTTTCATTCATGATTTTGTTGATTTGGGTCATTTCTCTTCTCTTTTTGATAAGTCTGGTCAGGGGTTTCTCAATCTTGTTAATTCTTTCAAAGAACCAGCTCCTAGTTTCGTTGATCTGTTCTACTGTTCTTTTAGTTTCTATTTCATTGATTTCTGCTCTGATCTTTATTATTTCTCTTCTCCTGCTGGGTTTAGGCTTTATTTGCTGTTCTTTCTCCAGCTCCTTTAGGTGTAGGCTTAGGTTGTGTACTTGAGACCTTTCTTGTTTCTTGAGAAAGGCTTGTATTGCTATATACTTTCCTCTTAGGACTGCCTTTGCTGCATCCCAAAGATTTTGAATAGTTGTGTTTTCATTTTCATTGGTTTCCATGTATTTTTTTAATTCTTCTTTAATTTCCTGGTTGACCCATTCATTCTTCAGTAGGATGCTCTTTAGCCTCCATGTATTTGAGTTCTTTCTGACTTTCCTCTTGTGATTGAGTTCTAGTTTCAAAGCATTGTGGTCTGAAAATAGGCAGGGAATGATCCCAATCTTTTGGTACCGGTTGAGACCTGATTTATGACCTAGGATGTGATCTATTCTGGAGAATGTTCCATGGGCACTAGAGAAGAATGTGTATTCCGTTGCTTTGGGGTGGAATGTTCTGAATATGTCTGTGAAGTCCATTTGGTCCAGTGTGTCATTTAAAGTCTTTATTTCCTTGTTGATCTTTTGCTTAGATGATCTGTCCATTTCAGTGAGGGGGGTGTTAAAGTCCCCCACTATTATTGTATTGTTGTCGATGTGTTTCTTTGCTTTTGTTATTAATTGCCTTATATAATTGGCTGCTCCCATGTTAGGGGCATAGATATGTACAATTGTTAGATCTTCTGTTGGATAGATCCTTTAAGTAGGATATAATGTCCTTCCTCATCTCTTATTACAGTCTTTGGTTTAAAATCTAATTTGTCTGATATAAGAATTGCCACCCCAGCTTTCTTTTGGTGTCCATTAGCATGGTAAATGGTTTTCCACCCCCTCACTTTCAATCTGGGGGTGTCTTTGGGTCTAAAATGAGTCTCTTGCAGACAGCATATCGATGGGTCTTGTTTTTTAATCCAGTCTGATAGCCTGTGTCTTTTGATTGGTGCATTTAGCCCATTTACATTCAGGGTAACTATTGAAAGATAGGAATTTAGTGCCACTGTATTGCCTGTAAGGTGACTGTTACCGTATATTGTCTGTGTTCCTTTCTGGTCTATGTTGCTTTTAGGGTCTCTCTTTGCTTAGAGGACCCCTTTCAAGATTTCCTGTAGGGCTGGTTTTGTGTTTACAAATTCCTTTAGTTTTTGTTTGTCCTGGAAGCTTTTTATCTCTCCTTCAATTTTCAATGACAGCCTAGCTGGATAGAGTATTCTTGGCTGCATATTTTTCTCATTTAGTGCTCTGAATATATCCTGCCAGTCCTTTCTGGCCTGCCAGGTCTCTGTGGATAGGTCTGTTGCCAATCTAATGTTTCTACCCTTGTAGGTTACATATCTCTTCTCCTGAGCTGCTTTCAGGATTTTCTCTTTGTCTATGAGACTCATAAGTTTTACTATTAGATGTCGGGGTGTTGACCTATTTTTATTGATTTTGAGAGGGGTTCTCTGTGCTTCCTGGATTTTCATGCCTGTTTCCTTCCCCAAATTAGGGAAGTTCTCTGCTATAATTTGCTCCATTATACCTTCTGCCCCTCTCTCTCTTTCTTCTTCTTCTGGGATCCCAATTATTCTAATGTTGTTTCGTCTTATGGTATCGCTTATCTCTCGAATTCTGCCCTCGTGATCCAGTAGTTGTTTATCTCTCTTTTTCTCAGCTTCTTTATTTTCCATCATTTCATCTTCTATATTACTGATTCTCTCTTCTGCCTCATTTATTCTAGCAGTTAGCGCCCCCATTTTTGATTGCACCTCATTAATAGCCTTTTTGATTTCTACTTGGTTGGATTTTAGTTCTTTTACTTCTCCAGAAAGGGTTTCTCTAATAACTTCCATATTTTTTTCAAGCCCAGCTAGTATCTTTAAAGTGATGATTCTGAACTCTAGATCTGACATCGTACTAATGTCCGTATTGAGTAGGTCCCTGGCAGTCGGTACTACCTCTTGTTCTTTTTGTTGAGGTGATTTTTTCCTTCTTGTCATTTTGTGCAGAGGAGAATAGATTAACGAGAGAACAAAATGCTAGCAGAGTAACAACGTCCCCAGAAAATATACTCTAAACAAATCAGAAAAGACCTGAAGCGGTGGGAAAAGAAAGGGAAAGAGAGAAAAAAGAAAAAGAAAAAAAAGAAAAAGAAAAAGATACGGATAAAAACAAAAACAAACAAAACAAAACAACAACAACAACAACAAAAAACAGAATGTGATCAAATATGATCAGGCTCTTATATAGATCAGTGCCACACACTAGATTTGGGGTGTATTTTGGTCTTTTAGGAGAAAGTGCCTCCCAAAATTTTAAAGAAAGAAAAACTTATATATGTACAAAAATACAGGTTGATATGATGAAGGGATGGAATATGATTGTAAAGATGGAAATTATAAAAAATTTTATAAAAGGAATTGATAAGAAGTTGTTTGAAAAAAGAAAGAAGAGGATTTAAAAAAAGAAAAAAAAAAGGGGAGAGGATGTGATCAGGCAGGGGAATAGAAAACACCATATACTAGAGATTTAGGGTATATTTTAATCTGTTAGAAGAAACTATCTCAAAATTTTAAAGAGAGAACAACTTATATATATAAGACAAAAATACGGGTAACTACTATGAAGGGATAGAATATGACTCTAAAAATGAAAAATAAAATTTTTTTTTTTAAAAAAAGGGATTGATAAGATGTTGGTTGAAAAAGGGAAAAAGAAAAATTCAAAAAGAAAAAAAAAGAAAAAAAGACAGTTAAAAAAAAAATTAACTTTGAAAGACTACAGAATCATGGTAAAAAAAAGCCATGAATTCTATGTGCAGTAGTCCCCTAGAGCTGGAGTTCTGCCGTTCTCATTGATGGGTAAACTTGGTCTTGGCTGGCTGTTCTCGCTGATCTTCTGGGGAGGGGCCTGTTGCCGTGGTTTCCAAATGTCTCTGCCGGAGGCGGAATTGCCCCGCCCTTGCCCCCTCCCGGCTAAGTAATCTGCTCGGGTTTGCTCTCTGGAGCTTTTGTTCCCTGCGAGCTTTCCGTACAGCTTTGGAGGCGGAGAGTGAAAATGGCGGCCTCCCAATCTGCCGCGGAGGAGCCGAGAACTCGGGGCCCCGCTTCTCAGTGAGCCCCCAGAGAAAAGCCGTCAGTCACTCCCGTCTCCCCGGTCTCCAGCCGCACTCCGTGCTCACCCGGCCTGTGACCGCGCGTTTCTATCTCTGGCACCCGACCCCGGGTGGAGTCTCCAAACCCAGCAGATCCCTGCGGCGCACTCCCGCGCGGCTCCTCCCGGGGGAGGAAGGTGAGTCTCCCCGGATCTGCCGCTTGTTGGGTCCCTGCTGGAGGAGCAGTGGCCCGACTGTGCCGCGGATCACGGTTTATGGCAACCCCGAGCTGAGAGCCCGTGCCTGGCCTCCGCCTCTGCAGCCGGCTTCCCTGTTCTGATACCTGGGAGCTCTGCTGCCCTCAGGCACCCCCGGTCTTTCTGTGACCCCGAGGGTCCTGAGACCACACTGTCCCGGAGGGTTCCACCCCCCACTTAGCCACCAGAGTGACGTCCCTCAGCGGGGCAGACTTTTAAAAGTTCCGATTTTGTGCTCCGCGGCTCTATCACTTGCCAGAAGCGGCCGACGGAGGCCCCTCCCCCGCCGTCTATCCTCCCGAATATCGCCTCGGATTCACTTCTCCGCACGTCCTACCTTCCAGAAAGTGGTCGCTTTTCTGTTCAGAGAGTTGTTGCTATTCCTTTCTTCGATCTCCTGTTGGGTTTGTAGGTGTTCAGAATGGTTTGATCCCTATCCAGCTGAATTCCTGAGAGGAGACAAAATCCAGGTCTCCTACTCCTCCGCCATCTTGCTCCGCCTTCCCACATTTTTCGTTTCTTATACAGGTATAGGATGTTTCTTATTCTTTCTTCCTTTTGTTAATGGGGAGTTTCTGTTGTTCTTTGCCTTTTACAAAATAATCACTCCTTCATGTGGTCATTGCGTTCTTTACGGCATGAAACCAGCTCCTCTGGCAAATCTTTCTTGATTCCCTGCACTTTGCTTCTCACTTTCTCCTATTTTTGCATGTCCCACATGGATAATCTTCATCAGGCTCTATGGAGTTCTCTGCTGCTATGTCCCCTTCTGGACTGTAACTCTTCACGTGTCTGTCTCCCCCGCACCCGGGATAATGTTGTGGGTGCCCAGGGGTTGCTCAGTAAGAGGTTGGGAAAGGAGCAGTTAATGCAGAAGCAGTCTGCTGAATCACAGAGAGATGGGACCTACCAGATTGCAAAAAGCAGCTGGGTGTGAGGCATAAACACCAAGGCAATTAATTAAAAACATTTTTATTTGTCCTGATTAAAAAGAAGTTGAAGCTGTGAGAAGTTTCTGCTGAGGAATTAAGGAGGGAGAGGAGTCTGGTGGAGAGGTCATATGTGCTCAGGAAGGAGGAAAGCCCAAGGGAGCTGGGAGTTCTTGGCTAGTCTTAGAATGGCTACTAACTCATAGTGACCTTGGACTTTGGGCTTTCCACCCAAGGCAATGAGGATTTACATTCCTTGAGTCATTAGAGTGCTTCCAGCAAGCACCAAATGCTCTGGCTGAGCAGGTCTTGACAGCGGGCACAGTTAGTCTTTGCATCTATGCTGGATAGAGTCTCATCCAGGATCAGAGGTAGGGGGGAGATGGGAATTGAAGACCCTACTAATATTTTCAAGTCACACGGTGAGTCACTATTTACTTAAAAGCATGCCCATTATGGGCTCCAAGTTTCTGTATGGAGAACAAATGCACCTTTCAACAGTTATCTCCTCTCCCTGAAATCCTTGTTGCTGCATTTGTTGACATGCCCAGCACCTTTAGGGAGAGAACAGGCCATCTAACTTGGTTTTGCTGTAGTCCCTAATGATGAGAAAACCAGCTGGGTTGGAGCCAAGCAGAGCTCGCTTTTCAGAGAGCTGACAGGGAAGCAGCCCACACTTATTTGTGCCTTCATCCTGAAATTGCCCCCTTCCATTTCTCCAGGCATAGAATTCACTCATGGGAGGGACTTCACCTGCCAGAGAACAAGTAGGATGTGTCCTTCATTTTTCAGGTGGGGGAAAACTGAGGTCCTATGAGGGAAACTAAGCAGCCTGAGTCCAGAACAGACAAGGTTTTATTACATGTGTCTTTCTGTATCAAAAGGGGATGATTTCTCATAGTGACACCTCACTGGGCAAAGAAGAAGCTGAGGTTTCTGGACCCTGCCTGGTGTGGTGGGTCTTAGACTGATGAAGGATATGGGAAGGTTTTTGCTTTGATATTGGGAAGAGAAACAGTGAGACAAGAGGTACATAGTACCTGGTGCTGAAGGGCCCAAGCAGGTGGAGAAATATAGGAGACATTAAGGACATCACCCCAACCGGAGCTAGGAGGTCTTTATGAGTTGAAGTGCTTTGTTTCAGAGCAGGCTGCAGATTAAGTAGATAACTAACAGCATGTAAGGCCTTGTACCTGGGAGCTCAGAACTCCTTCTCTCCTGGACATCAGGACTCCAGATTCCTTGGAGAGCTTTCCTCTAAGGCACAGGGATGCTTCTTGTTAGGGTTGAGTAGTGGCAAGCTTTTAGGAATTCAGCCTCTGCCACTTAATAGCCATGTGGCCTTGGTCAACTTTTCTCTAAGTCAAAGTTCCTTACTAGACAACTTGGAAAAATTAACCTTTGCCTCATTGGTTTGTCATGAAGATTAAATTATTTAACATTAGAGGACTTTTACTTTATTTTTAAAAATTAATTATTTTAAGATTATTTATTTATTCATTTATTTGAGAGAGAGAGAGAGTAAGTGGGGGTGGGGAGGAGCGAAGGGGAGGGAGAGGGGGATGGAAAAAGAGGGGGAAAGAATTTTAGGCAGACTCTGCATTGAGCTTGGAGCCTAATGTGGGGCTTAATATCATGACCCTGAGATCATGACCTGAGCTGAAACCAAGAGTCAGACCCTCAACTGACTGAGTCAGCCAGGTGCCCAGAGGACTTCTACTTTAAATGGCCAAAAGTAATCATCTCCCAGCTGCCATAAGAATGTTAATGGAATTATAGAAAAACAGTTCTGAAAATAGAAAGAGTCAATCATCACAACAATTTGGCGGAAATTTCCCTAACTACAATTCTGATGAAAGATTGACCAGGTACCTATTGTCTCATGGCCTCAATGCAAGTGACTTATAACACTGTTTGATAATTTAATATCTGTTGGGCATTCCAAAATAGCCCCACAATTCTCAGCTACTTTGGTGGCACAGGTTCTGCCCACTGTTCTCTCTGAAAGGGATGGTGCCAATTGCTGGGGAATAAGCAGGAAGAACTGTGAATCTATAATTTTCATATACAACCTAAGGAAGGACTGGCATTGTGCATTGAATCCTGGAGGCTGTTGTGGAAAAACATGGACAAAAGGTGAGCTCTGGGAACAGGGAATGCTGGAAGTGGGTAGCAGTTTACAGATTTTTATGAACTGCATTTGGTCAAAAAAGAATCCCCAACTTACTCTTACCTTTACTAGGAATTACATTCTTTGCCGTAAGTCATACCTACAATCAGAGCAGTAGGAAATACATTAGATGCTAGAATTTGAAGCCAGGGAGGTGAACATCAGTCTTTCCTATAGCTTTAACTCGGAGAAGGAATTTTGCTTGGCTCTGGCTGTCTGTGTTATTTTGGGTAAAATATTCCATATCTTGGATTTCTCACTTCTAAAATAGAGATTGGAATATCTATGCCATAGGGTTTAAGGGAGATTAAGTTAGTTTTCAGCATTTGGTTCTTAGTTCATACTTCTTAGTGCACACTAAGGCCTCATTAAATATATTACTATCAATTATTATGCCTAATCCAGTAACTGCATTGGAGAAAAAGCAGACAACATAAGCCATCCATTTTATTAATAAATTCTAGTCCTATACATCAAAATAAAAAGCTTCTGCACCACAAAGGAAACAATCAACAAAAATAAAAGGCAACCTACTGAATGGAAGAAGATATTTGCAAATGACATATCCAAAAAAGGGTTAGTATTCAAAATATATAAAGAAATTATACAAATCAATACCCCCAAAACAAATAATTCAATTAAAAAATGGGCAGGAGACATGAACAGATATTTCTCCAAATAAGACATCGAAATGGCCAACAGACACATGAAAAGATGCTCAATATCACTCATCATCAGGGGAATGCAAACAAAACTACAGTGAGATATCACCTCACACCTGCCAGATGGCTAAAATCAAAAATACAAGAAACAACAGGTGTTGGCGAGGTTGTGGAAAAAAAGGAACCCTCTTGCACTGTTGGTGGGGATGCAAACTGGGTGCAACCACTCTGGAAAACAGTCTGGAGGTTCCTCAAAAAGTTAAAAATAGAATTATTCTAGGATACAGTAATTCCACTATTGGGTATTTACCAAGAGAATACAAAAACATTAGTTCAAAGGGATACATGCACCCATCCCTATGTTTATAGCAGCATTATTTACAATAGCTAAGATAAGGAAGCTGCCCAAAGGCCTATCGACAGATGAATGGATAAAGAAGATGTGATGTATATATACAAGGGGATATTATTCAGCTATAAAAAAGAATGAAATCTTGTCACTTGCAATGACAAGGAAGGAGCTAGAGAGTGTAATGCTAAGTGAAATAAGTCAGTCAGAGAGGGACAAATGCCATATGATTTCACTCATATGTGGAATTTAGGAAACAAAGGAAAGAGAGAGAGAAGGGGAGAGAGAAAGAGAGAGAGAGAGGCCAAGAAACAGACTCTTAACTATAGTGAACAAACTGATGGTTACCAGAAGGGAGGTGAGTGGGCTGATGGGTATAATAGGTGATGGGGATTAAGAAGTGCACTTCTCATGATGAGCACTGGGTGATGTGTGGAATTGTTGAATCACTATATTGTACACACCTGAAATTAATATAACACTGTATGTTCACTATACTTGAATTAAAATTAAAAAAAGACACAAATGCTAGGTTCTAGATGGAAAGAACCACGTATAAAGATGAAATAGCAGAAAAACAAAACAAACAATAAACAGAATGAAGCCTTTCAAATATTCCTGAAGCAAAAATTATTTATAACTAAGATTAGAAGAACATCTACCTAACATCTGAATTTTAGAAAGGATAGCCTTCATGGTATAAGAATAGGCAGAGAATAAGAGATAAGAGAATGAGATACAAAGTCAGCAGATGAAATGGTAAGAAAGCTAATTGAACTTGAAAAAGGTTCTCAGAAAAATGAAACAAATTAATGTGTGAATTCAATTGTTGGTATAATCACACAGAGAGGAACTACTCCAAGTGACACTAAAACACAGTACTTTTACATCTCTAGAGGAATATTTTCTAAGGATGAAAAGAATTGCAAAATATCTTAAATTGTATTCAGTATCATATTGGTGGTGGTAGTGTTGATATAATTATTCTGGGACTAGGTGTGTATCATGGAACAAATCAAATGAGTGATTATGTTGCTGACATTGAAAGCTGAGATTTTTGGCATGGTTGAAAGGAAAGAAGGGTGTAAGATGGATGAGGTTAAGCAAAAACTCTGTAACTCTGAATTTGAATCATCAACGTGAACTGTATTTTACCTTAAAACATTTTCCTATCTGTTGACTGAAAGGGCTGGGAAGTGATGACTAACCCAGTAAACAGTGAGCATCTTTGGTGTTTAGCTTATAATCTCTAATATCATTTATACAGAGAGGAACCAGAGCTTTTTGGAGAACTGGCTGATTCCAGCTCTGGGGAAGAAAAGGTTCAAGATAAGCCTAAAATAACTTGTTACACTAGATAGCAAAGAAGCTACTAAATACTACTAGAGATGTGTCAAAGGGCTTAGGAGACCGCCTGAATAAGTTCCTGCTGCCTAAAGATGGGACAAATTGGTCATCCATAAGGATAACAATGGTGACAGACTAAAACACATCAAATAGGTTTCAGTGCATATGTTCATAATGATAATAAGAAAATAAAACTTATCAATAACTTTTGGAGGATGCTCTGGAATCATCTTATTGTTTTAAAATATAGAAAATAAAGGGAAAATGTCAAACATTTATCCTGCCTTTATTTTCAGATTTCTCCTGGATAATGAGTTGAGGAGGAGTAGCTTCTCTGTATAGAAGAATTTCAACTGATATGCAAAGAATGATAGAGTTAGATCATTTTGCAGTGTTTAAAGCATTAATGAATCCAGGCACTGGAGACAGATAATGCATATAAATGGTTGATAACATCACAACAAGAGAGACTATCAGACATTTATGTATGTCCTGATGGAAATAAACACCACCACTTTTGAGATAGTCTTGCTTGTGTGTGTATGTGTGTGTATACACAAAGGAGAAATGTGGAAAATAAATATAGACTTCATGTTGTTCCTGATGTCACAGTCTTCTGGTACAAGCATTCATTTTGCTTTTGGCCCACTGGAAACCGACCTATTTTCCTAGAATTTCATTCTAACTCTGACTCTGATGAAGTTTCTAGATCTAAATATCATTTTCAGGAAGCACAGAGACCAAAGGAACATGTTAATGATACCACAGGAATGCAATCCACAAAGTCCAAAATGTAGGACCCTCTACAGAACAAATCCTGGTTTCTACAGAAAAACAAAATGATGACAACAGAAGTATATAAAAAGTTGAAGGACAATTTAAAAAATGGAGGATATCTATAAATTACAAGAGATTTAAGGGTTACATCAACCAAATTGATTTCTGTTTCAAACAAACCGTGTTTTGTTTTTTTTTTTAAACACAACTGATAAAACATTTAGGGAAATCTGAACACTGATTTTAGATGTATTTATGCTGAGGAATTATGATGAGTTGTTTTAGATATGATGTGGCATTGTTGGTAATTCTTCAAAAGAAGAATCACCTTTTAGAGATACATAGTGAAACATTAATACTCACAGATGAAATGATACCTCTACTTTTGTATAAATTTAAAACATTTCATAATAAAGAGATAATGAGAACAGAAGTGACTTCTAGGCGAATAAAAATGCAAAGCTGAATGAAAATCTGGTTGTAGACTATGGAGGGCAGAAACAACTGAAAAATAGTGATTAACGTAAAGAGGACAATCTTGGATTGTTCTCCCATTGTACCTAAGTAAAGCACTTATCATAGTTTCTTGAAGACAGAAGGAGCTTAAGCTATGTTTTTCTCTCCTCCTCAAGGTTGACTTTTCTGCTTCATCCTACCCCAACCAGAGCTAGAGCACAGAGGAATTGTATGGGAAATACCACATGGCAATGATTTCCAAGGGATGGGAATTGGGTTTACACTCTTCACCCTTTCAGTACAACAAGACTAGAACCCTAGATCCCAGCTGTCCTGTTGAAAAGTGAAGTTCTAGGAAAATAGATCACTTTCCAGTGGATCTGCAAGCAAGATGATCTTGAAAGCTTGTACAGGAAGACTCTGACATTAGGAACATCATGAAGTCTGTATTTATTCATTCTTTCACATTTTTCCTTCCATCCACTCATTGACACTTGAAATCTTTGGGATTTGAGAACATAATGTTATTTCCTGATGCATGAAATTTCAGTGGCTCCCTTTGCCTAAAAATAATGTGTCAAGTCACATATACAGCAGTCAAACCCCCCCACCTTACAAATGCTATGGTCCTCAGATTCCTCAGCATGAATGCTCTTCATCTCTACCAACCCAATCCTATCCATTTCTCAAGACTCAACTCAAATGTCTCCTCTTTCATGTAGACTTCCTTGTCTAATTTCATACTTGATGAATTCTTTCTTCTCCCTCTCTTTTGAACTTTTGCAAAGCTTGATTGGTATTTAAAAGATGACTCACATCTTTAGCCTTGTATTTAAGTTGATGGCTCATCTTTCCTACTAGGTTTGGGCTTTTGCATTATATTATTTTAGTGTACCTCTAATTAGCAGCATATATGTAGATTAAAAAAACCCAAACATATAATTGTCTTTTTTCTAGACAAATTTAATACATTTATATTTTGTGTAATTATTGAATTGTGCACTCTTATTTCTATGTGAAATTTTTTTTGGCTTATCATACTCTTTTTGGATTTCTTTTTATCTACTTTTCTTCTGAATTGATAAAATTTTCTTAATTCCCTTTTATTTTCCCTTTGGTTTGGCAAGCCAATTAGATTTCTTGTAATGGTTATCCTTAAATTTGAACATATATATTATTTGTGTATTTATGTAATATAGTATCTCTATTCTCTTTCAAACATAAAAGAAGTAGAACAATGTTTCAGCACACTTTATTACAAACTGTTCTTTGATTCTGCCTCTTTTGTTACTATCATCTAATGCTTTGGGCCCATATTTTTGATACAAAAACCTTAGTTTTATTATGACGTGTATGGACGATTTTGGCCACTTTTTCTCTACTCTATTGCTTTTTGTATCACAGATTTCCCTCTGCATTTATGGGGTTTTTTTCTTGAAATATATTTAGCAATTCTTTCAGTGATGGTCTGTGAGTGGTAAATTATCTGTCTTGAAAGTCTGAAATGTACTTATTTTGCTATAACTCACCAACAAGGGTTTGTAAATATATACTTCCAAGTGACAGTTGTACCCCATCAGCACTGATTGATGCTATCCCCTTGTCTTTTGGCATCTCCTGTTGCTTAGGACAATTTGAAGGTAATGGAGTCGTCTTTTGGCTTCTATACTTCCTCCATGTCCTTGAGTTTCACATCATCACCGCAGCTTATTTACTTGTGGATTAATTTCTATTCCTCCTGTTTGGCTTTCAGTCTAAAAGACTTCTGTCCTTTTTTTTTAAAGATTTGATTTATTTATTCATGAGAGACAGAGAGAGAGAGAGAGGTAGAGGGAGAAGCAGGCTCCCAAGGAGCAGGGAGCCCGATGTGGGACTCGATCCCAGGACCCTGGGATCATGACCTGAGCCGAAGGCAGACGCTTAACCATCTGAGCCACCCAGGCGCCCAAGACTTCTGTCCTTTTTAATGCTAGAAAATTCTTGGCTATTGTTTCTGAGTATATTGCTTCTCCTCTGTTCCCTCTGCTTTTTACTTGGGAATTCTTATTAGATGTATGTTGGAGTCTTTCAATCTTTCTCCAGATCTCTTACTTTCTTCCTCATGCTTTGTAATCTTCTATTTTCTCTCTGGGTAAAATCCTCAGAGAGCTTCCAATTCACCAATGTCCAGTTTAATTTTCCAGTCCAACAGACCTCTGTCCAGTCTGGAGTGTATTGAACTTGTCCTCATCCATTTAAAAATTTTTGATAAAAATGTTTTTATTTCCCAGGACTTATAATTGGTTCTTTCTAAAATAGTAATCTCTTCTGCCTGTTTTTTTTTTTTTAATGAAAAATTTTTACTTTTAAGTTGATTACAAAAAACCTCAAATGAAAACCTTGACCCAAAGCCTTCATCATAGGCCCTTGTGTCCTCTCTATAGCCTGACTTGGGAACATCCATACTACATTGTCATTGCCCTTCTGGTAGCCACAGGCAGGGTATGGGCACCAGAGTATGAGTCTATTAATCATGCTAATGCTTTGGCAAAGGGGTACAAGGAGTTGTTCATGGCCCCTGAAGCAACTCACACATTTTGATAACATGGTTTTTCTTTTACTCTCCTTTATTTTAAGAAGTGTGTTTGGACCACAGAGATTAAAACTATGAAAACTCCAACCCATAAATCTATTTTTTCTAAGTTATTAAGTCTCATACTGCTGTGCATTAATTTTATCTATAGGTGTCAAGTTTACTAGAAACCAAATTATTTTGTTTAAATTCCTACTTTATCTGTCAATTAACTGAAAGATCATAGATAATTTTTAGCAAATAAAACACATTTACTGATGTCAGATTTCTTAATGGCAAGAATGTTATTGAAAGTACAGCTACAAGATTAATAAAGGACTATATCTATTTATGACTTCTAAAGCTACCAGTTGCCTCTGAACTAATCTTGTATTATTTTCAAATAATTTAGAAATAATTGAGATTGTGAAAGCCAAAGTTTTGGTGATAGTTTGAATCACATTTAAGTTCTGTAGCTCATCTGGACCTAAACAGGTGGTTGTTGCCTGAAGTCCTCCTATTAATTCATATTGAGGGCTGTACGATCCAGGCATATTCTTCAATCATTGCACACATGAATAAAGCTTAACTTTCTATACTGTTTTTCTTTCTTTGCTTGGTACAGTTCACTCTCTGGAAGTATCAAATCATCACAAACCTTCCCAGTTGCTGACTGTAAGGAAAGGTAACTACAGCAGACAATATTTGAGCTCTGCCTAAATCCCTTGAGATGCCTTTTACCTTTTCTGTGACTCCCTCCCCATAGGCGCGGAGAGAGGCCAGCACTTGGGAGTTTCTGCCAGTGACCAAGGGACAGGCAAGTGTGACAGCTCAGCTCCCCTGCCTCAGGGCAGGAAAACCTCTTAGCTGCAATTATATGGGACTAGGCTGAGACAGACACTCTGCCTGAAACTGGACCCTTGTATTGTGGCTTCTTGTTTCCTATCCTGCTCCCTCGGCTCCCTTTTGGGGTCTCCTTGGAGGGAGTCCTGACCAAATCACTTGTGGATGATCCCTATCTCAGTGTGGGCTTCAGGGAACCATGTCTATATCAGTAACCTTCCTGAGTGCAAATCAGGTGATGCACATTTCTCTTCATATTAGAACATCCATGTTGTAAGAAAGGTGAATGTTTTCAGATTTTCTTGCCCATGAAAAAAAAGTCTGTCAGGTGAAATTTGGCACCACTGGGCTGGCCATGATTTTTTGAGATTGTCCTTTTGATTGCTAGGGAGCCATTCTGCTCAGGGCTGGGCACTGCGTGGGGTGAGAGCTGCAGCATCCCTGGAGGGAACTCAGCATTATCCATGTGGTCGGCTGGGGAGGTGGTGTGTTTTCCATGGGGACTCTGAGCCACACATAAAGAATCCTTTGCTTGGGCACTTTCTCCAGGTCCATGTCTGGGGGGACCTGATCTGGTTTTGTTGTTGTTCTTTTTTTTGTTGTTTTTCTTTTTTTTGTTTTTGTTCTTTTAAAAGTGTCCTTGCATTACCTCTTCGAGGAGCTTAAACATACCAATTGTAAAGCCAATATGTGATTGTTCTCAGTTTTTCCATTTTGTTGGGCGTGAACTCATCCTTTGACTATTGATTTTGTTGTTCAGCCTTCTTAGCATTAGCTTTCCCTGGGGTGGTTGGGTTTCCTTTCCTTCGGGCACACACTGAGTGGGGATTTTGTTTTCTCCCACTCCACACTCACTTCTCCCTGCCCTGCAGCTTTGTGGTTGTCCCCATCTGGCCAAATGGGACCTCAGATGCAGGCCTCGCATCCCATGTTGGTATCAGAGCTGTTGCACACCCAGGAGCTGGTCCTACATGATCAGCTTTTTCCTGGCTCTCCTGGAACTGCTGGTGCTGGTGCAAGCTGCTGTCCAAGGCAGTGCTCACAGTTTGCTCTTAACCTTCTTTCATACAAGGATGTCGAAGCTGTGTTTTATGTGGCAGGCTGGCTCTTTCCCTCTAGCACTTTTGGGATTGGGGTCTCCATTATTCCCTGTAGTTGAATTCCCAGGCTCTTTTAGTTTGTATCTGGAGTCAACAGGGTCATGGCCTCAGGGCCTTCCTGGCATTTAGGTTGTCTTCTGTTTTTGATTCACTGTCAAATTTCTTTTCTCTTTGTAAATGACTTTGTCTTCATTAAAAAAAAAAAAGCCAATGAAAAATATTAAATTCCTCTTTTTAGAGCAGAGAGGGTAGTTTAAAGAGTGAACCCTTGACTGGAAATCCAATTTTGAGTTTTTAAGAAGAGGATCTGCGTTCTCTTCCTATGGCTAAATACACAGAGCTAGCATCACGTCTTGTAATAGCTCACAATAAAATACTTCTTTGAATTATTGAGTGGTTAGTTGGGTGGTTTTCAAACTTAATCCTCAGCCCTGGAACTTTCTTCCCAAGTAAAGTTTTACATACGTACAAGTCCCCAGTATACAAACATATAGAAGGGACATTTTTAAAATATATATTATTTTATGAAGTTCACATTTATTACATTTACTTATTCTAAAGTCAATTTTTAAATTCAGGGAAACTTTGGAAAAATGAACATTTAAAAAGTTCTTATGTATGAGAAAACCTGTTATTTCAATCTCATCTTCCGGTTTCTTTTTCTTTGTTTTTTGTTTCTTCTTTTTTACTTTCTTCTTTCCTTCCTCTTTTCTTTTCTATTCCTTCTTTCCCCCTACCTCCCTCTACCTCTCTTCTTTCTTTCTTTCTTTTCTTTCTTTCTTTCTTTCTCTTTCTTTCTTTCTTTCTTTCTTTCTTTCTTTCTTTCTTTCTTTTCTTTTCTTTTCTTTTCTTTTCTTTTCTTTTCTTTTATTCTTTCCAGTTTAGTTCCATTTGTTTTTCCATCATCCCAAAAACGTGTGGTAGGGTCTACATGTGGCAGGGTCTACTAACCAGTCACTGTTTGAAAACCTCTGGGGTAGTGTGGTCACTTGTGATAGCAGTTGGTGCCTTGTTTTCTAGGTCACATTGTCGGTGTCAGAGGTACAGCCAGACCTCGTTTTCTGGTTTCCTTCCCACATGGGAATCTTTTCTCTTACTATGGTGTCATTCCCAAAAGAGACTAAGCAGCACTGGGGGCTGGGGGGAGGTTCACCACCTGTCTCTGTCTCCCACAGCCAGCCAAGCCCCAGGCAATTAAAGCCTCAGGCCTGTCTTTTCCATGCCTTTCTATTCTCACTCTCCTCCAAGACTGTCTTGCTTGGTGTAAACACCAGGAAGGATCTGGAACAAGAACCAATGGTTGCTGTCCTCAGATGGTGGCCTGGCCGTGAGTGTCAGTGGAAGACCATTGCTGAGCATCCTTCATGTGTAAAACAGACCTTGAACAGACTTTGTGGTTAATGACCAGTGACAGGATCATGATGATCATACTTTCTTAATGTTCCTTGCTGCCTTCTGAACAGAATTTGGATGCAAATGTCTAGGGGAAGGAGATGTGAAGCTCTCATTTCCACAGGCTTTTAGCTTGAGAACAGCAACCAAAGCACCAGTGGTGTGCTGGTAAAGGTTTAACAACTGGCTCTCTGAAAACAAAAGCCCTGAGTTGTAGCATTAGTCAGTTTCTATGGTGTAAATTCTCCACATGGCCAATTTCAGGCTACCAACAATTTAACACCTGGTTTGCAAAATTCCTGAAATTTGAACCATTAGTTTTCTCACACTGGTACAAGCTGGCTCTAGCACACCACTGGCCTGGAGACACATGGACAAGGGATGCCCGGATTATGTTCTCAGGGCTCTCATTGTATGTGGTTATGCTTCAGATCTGTGTGTGAGCCTCCTGCCCTATTATCAGACTCTCTTCTAGGATGCCAGTTGGTCCCAGTATCCTCAACCTTTGTCCCCTGCTGCTCCTCTGTGACCTGTATCACTGGGTCAGTTGTGTTTACTTGAAGGTTCGTGGTGGCAGGTGTCTAGATAAGGAGTCATCACAGCTGAAGCTTGAATCTGGTTTTGTCTGCAATTCGAAAAGAGGGAAATGACTCATTATGAAGGGAAGCCTTGTCTTTATTCAAGAACTATTTAGGAAATGGTGAGAATAAATGAACTGATGCCTGCCTGCTTGGATTACCCATGATTATATCCTCTGGCTGAGTAACATGGTAGAAGGAAGAGAGAAGGAAAGGATTAATAATGTCTTGTCACTCGGACATAAAGATGGCATCCAAGCTCAACAATGGAGAGAAAGTTTGGCTAAATAGGTGAGTAACACTGCCTTGGGAAAATGTTGCACTTCAGCAGTTTCTTTTCTGGTTTTTTAAATTTTATTTTTACAGAGGAAAAACAGCCACAGAAATCCAGCTGTTTTGGTCATTGCATGATGGAGCCGCAAGTAGAGGCATTGACTCAAAAGGAGACAATTCAGGAAGGAAAGCAAATGATGGCTCAGATGTAATCTGGCAAGGTCTTGAAATTCATTTAGCTTTTGCCAGCGCAGGTCGGTTCAGGGTAAGGTCTTTAAGCAAGGAAAACATATTTGATTGTTGGCAATAATGACCAAAGAAAGCCCTGATGACACCTGGATCCCTCAATTTTTGTGCTGACTTTAAAGCAGACACAGAGCATATATTTATTAAAATTTTGAAAGGATACAGGAGAGAGCTATACTGTAAATTCTGTAAGATAACAATGGGCAAACTAGGTCATAACATTTCCTACATGGCCTCCACTTTGGAAATTAAGAAACACTCTGATGATTATTTTTATTATCTTTTATCGTTTCATTGTTCTCATTCACTGGCTGCAGATGCTATCAGTGAAATCATGAAATACTGAGATCTCAGCATTGTGAAGGAAAAGAGAGTGGGAGGGAAATGAAAAGAAAATAAATGATTATTTATTTTAGTATATGT
The DNA here is from genome assembly GCF_002201575.2 of Neomonachus schauinslandi. Lineage (NCBI taxonomy): Eukaryota > Metazoa > Chordata > Mammalia > Carnivora > Phocidae > Neomonachus > Neomonachus schauinslandi. The sequence goes on from NC_058408.1 coordinate 107,734,533, forward strand.
GCTGCCGAAGTGAGCACATAAATGATTATTTATTGAGTAACTCCTATGTTCCAGGAAGTGTAGGAGGCCCTTTTACAAATTAAATTCTCACACTTGTGAAGGAGATTTGGAACACTGTACTAACTATTCAAAATATTTATTGTTTCCCCTCCTCCCCTCAGACCAGTCTCTGCAAGAACCCTCCTGCACCTTTCTAAGGGAAGGGTCTTATTGATGGGTTCTCTGGTTGAAGTTAGGCTTGATCATATGACTTGCTTTGGCCAATGGAACTTGAGTGTAAATGATGTGTGCCTTCTCCTAGCAAAAGCTCTGCAAGTCATTGGTGTTTCTGCCCTTACTCTTTTCCATCTATCTGAGAATAGCATGTCACAGATATAAGGGCTGGCCTTCAGCCTAGATCCCAGAATGAAGAAGACCCGGGGAGCAGAGCCACAACTGATTTGCAGCCAACATTAGCATGAATGAGAAGTAAACCCTTGCTGCTTAAGTCCCTGGGATTTGCAGGTTTGTTATGGTAGCAAAACTTAGCAAAATGTTGACTGGTATAAAAATTGGTACCAGAAAAGGGGTGCTGCATAACAGCAAAAGCAACAACGGAATCTAAAATATGTGGCAATGCCAAAACACTTGGTAAAACTGTTGCCACAACAGCTTGTGTTGGAGGAGGTCATTGAGAGGATGTGACCATTGGTTGACCTGGGAGCTGGCTCTGGCAGTCAGAGGCTCCTCACCCTGTCTCTGTCCTTAGAATGTCTGTTCTGCTCGCAGTTCCCATGATGGGAGCCCTCTCAAGGACATGGTTGGAAAGAGTAAGGTCTTGTTGAGACCAACTGGATGGTACATGTGAATGAACCCAGGTGAGGCCTCGATATAAACTTTAAGATTGTGACAGGCAGTGTAGACTTCTGTTCCTCTTCCAGTTGCCCAAGACAAACCTTGTAAGTTCCCTTGCTCTTTAAACCTGCCATCTACCCATCTGGAGTGGCTTGCTTCTTTCTTCGCTCCCTCTGTGTATGGGGGCCAGTTTGTGAACCAATAGCATAGAAAGTAGATAATGAATCAAATGGACTCATGGCTTCAGGAGAAACCGGAAAAATAGAATGTGAGTTGGCTGCTATAGGAAATGTGCTGAAGTGATGAGGTTTGCTCAAAAAAGAACTGGCCAATCTGTAAGCAGAATTGAAAGTGAATATAGAGTCTAGAAATTCCAGGATGTTCATGGTTGAAAGATGCGCTTGGTTTTCATTTATAAAGTTGAGACATGCTTTGGCATGTCTCAAAAAAGACTTATGGGTGCCATTTACATGTGTTGCCAATCAAAGAAATAAATAGTTATGTTTTTGAGAGAGTCCTATTGCCAAAAAAGATATTAGCATGGATTAAAGAGACTGAGACCTTTGAAGACTTAAAATGGCCTTAGGACACCTAATCGTCTATAGGAAGAAATAGTTCATCAGTCCATGAGAGGGGCATATTTTCCAGGTCCATCCTCTGAGGTGCAGTTGAAAAGGGAGGATTTTCAAGAGGGCACAGCTATGAAGAGCAATGTATTCCCAATCTTAGGTTAAAGGGCTTTTTAAACATCTGTCCCATAGGACTTCAGAATTTTGTGGACCAGTAACTGATGTGTGTCTATCCTTTCCTTTTCCGCATGGGAATATTTGTTTTGGTTATCTTGTCCTTCTTGACCCATTGTATGCTGCATGTATTTGAGCAGGTGTGTGTGGTGGTGGTGCTGCAGGTAACTTGTCTCTAGTTCATAGCTCTCCATATCAAGAGGAGCCACATAGATCAGGTGCAGAAACACTTCAAAAGATATTTTGGGCTTTGGGTCTGAAGCCATTATTAGATAGGCCTTTGGGAGAGATTTTTCCTTGGGGTGCGGAGGAGTGTATTTTTCATGCGCAGGGAGAAAAGTGAATATTTGTGATCAAGAGAGCAGATCATGAAGGATTGTGTAATTTGTTCATAGTATTTGCTGTTCTCCTTTCAGACCATTGCGTCAGAGCCCCCCTTTGTACTCTTCTATTCATTTATATCAGGCTTGGACACATGACTTGCATTGGCCAATGACTGGAGCTGGGGTGTGCTGCGTTGTAGCAGAAACTTTGAGAACCGTTGCTGTTTCCAGTACTGGGCTTTTCTTTATGCCAGATAGCAACACATCCCTATTAGGAGTCTGGAACCCAGAGGGAGGAAATGTGGAGCAACACCATGGCCAGCCCACAGCTGAAATGTACCAGGAGTAATAAACCTTAATTGATGTAAGCCATGGAGATTTAGGGGTTGTTTATGACCACAATACAACCTAATGAAAGCTGACAGACAAAGAAAATGAGACTCATATATGTGACAGTTTTAACTGCCAAGAGCAATGTGAAAAAGCACTGCCATAACCGTACTCTTGCCAACCTTGGCGTTCATTCCATTTGTTTTCGTATTTAACAGTTTGAAAGCCACACAGAAAATTTTATCCCAATAGTCTCCATTTTTATGACTATTAGAAAAGTCAAACAGTTTTTCACATATTTGCACTTTAATTTGGGGAACTTATTTTCTTTGAGGACCATCCATGTCTACTTCCCATTTTCTATTATTTTTCTTTTCCTCGTGAATCATACAATTTTTTTAATAGCTTATTAAAGACATCTTTTCTTTACCATAGACATTGCAAATAGCTTTTCCTAGTTTGCTTTTGCATGTGATGACTTTCGATATGCAGAAGTTTCAACATTTCATGTAGCCCCAATGCATGTGCCCGGTAGTGCCAGTAAATATTTGTTTAATGAATCAGTGAATCAATAAATAGCTTAGTTCTTTGCTTTTATGTATATAAAATGCCCCCCTCATGTTGACATGAGAGACTATTCACCTAAATTTTTCTCTCATTTTATTTCATATGTTTTGTTTAAATCTCTGGATTAGGAGCTCTAGCTCGAGTTGCGTGTTGGCATCAATAATAGTTGGAGAACTTCTTAAAAGCACAACTTTCATACTGTCTGAGGGTATGACGTGGGATTCTGTACTTTCACACAGCCTCCTTTTCCTTCCCCAGGGTGTTCGGATGCAGTTAGTCTGCATTTTGGAGAGTGCTGTTAAACACGTTTTAGCTTTGATACAGTCCAATTTACCCACTTTTTCTTTTGTTGCTTGTGCTTTTGGTGTATTATCAAAGAAACTTTAGCTTAAAACAAGATTAGGAAGATTTACTTTTATTTTTTCTTCTAAAACATTCACAGTTTTATCTCTTACATTTAGATCTATGATCTCTTTTCAGTTAATTGGTGTGAATTAAGGGTCCAACTTCATTCTGTGGATATTCAATGATCCCAACATCATTTTTGGAAGATACCATCCTCCCACCCTGAATTGTCTTGGCATGCTGGTCAAAAATCAGTTGCCTGTAAATGTGAGGGTTTATTTCTAGATTCTCAATTTTACTCCATTGATCTATTCATCTATATGTATGCTAGTATCACACAGCTCGATTAGTGTAGCTTTGTAGTAAATTATATAATTGGGAAGTGTGGATTCTTTACCTTTGTTCTTTTTAAAGATTATTTTGGCTCTTCTGGGTCCATACGAATTTCCTTATGAATTTTAGGATCAACTTTTCAGTTGCTGCAAAAACCACCTGGTAAACATCTTCTCCTACCACCCTCATCACAGTGTTCTCCTTTTCCCCTGGCCATAGGTGTGACCTGATGTGTTTTTATTAACAGGAATTGTTTCCAAAATAGATGGTGAAGTTAGAATAGCTTTGAATTCCACATTATTATGGAAAACCTAAAGACTTAATCTCTGGATTCAATTCTCCCTTTACAATGAGGTGGGAACAGATCAGTAAGCCCAAGTGCCTGTGTGTGGGTTGACAGACTACTCAGAGCTTTGCCATTTGTTCCTTTCTATTCAATTCAGTGGTGATTACTCGCTATGCTGCTTCCTTCTTTTTTTTCACTTTTCTTCTCCCTCCATGTGTGCTGATGTCCCCCGGACTAGATCTTTTCTCAGGCTCTTTAGGCTTTTTGAGGACTGTGATTTGATGAAGAGGTCAGCATTCCAAGAAAACCCCCTTTCTCAAGAATTGAAAGTCATTTCCAACTACTGGGTCTACTCAGTTCATTTTAGTGTTACATTGCTTGGAGTCCTGATGTGTTTGCCTCTATGGAAATGGTCATTAACTAAGTCTTTGTCTTTGCCTCATGGACTTTAGTTACGTCGTGCATCATGAGTAGAACAAGCATCAAGGGATAATATTTTATTTTCCTAGCATTGCATACTAGTTTGCATTATTGATACTAGGTTGTCTTTGAATCACCATAGCAGAGTTAAATGTAAATGGGCTTTGCCAGTTCTGAGAAGGGAAGGAAAACAGGCTCTAAGTGTATCTTTTTAGTCTGTTGGTGGGTGAAAGGGCTCTATAACATGGAATCTGGCCTCTAACCACCCTGAAGAATTCCTCTAGCTATGGACCTCTTGTCTAATTTTTACTTGTCCTTCTGTGAGAGCACAGTAGTATTAGTGCCTGGTATCTAATAGGAGCTTAATAAATATTCATTGGATGAATAAATTCAATTTAATAAAAAAATTCATTGGATGATTAATTCTGTGATTGAATCTTGCATTATGCCAAGTATCATGCCATGCACATTTCACTTAATCCACACTATAACCCCATAAATTCTTAATCCATTGACTGGTATTAATATTTGTCATTTGGACAACGCTGCCACATTCCTTATATTCTTTGAATCTCATAATATCCTGAGGTAGATGCAATTGGTTTTATCCCTATTTTACAGATACAGGATATAGAGACACAGAAGATGTTTAATGCTTTAAATCAGTATTTCTTCAGTTTAAATGTTGCACAAACCAGCTGAGATTCTTATTAAAATAGAGATTCTGATTCAGCAGAAGATCTGGGTGGGCCTGAGAGTAGTAGTTCTAATGAGTTTATAGGTGATGATGCCGTTGTTGCTGTTCTACAAATTATACTTTGAGTAGCAAGGTTTTAAATAGAACTTTTTCTTTGCTTTTGTGAAGATGAGGGATTAAAAAAATAAACAAGACAAACATTATCTCCTCCCCTCCCAAAATAGAGCTAGGAACTAAGAAATCTAAAAGCAAGGTATATTCATAAACAGCACTCAAATGAAACCCTACAGATAAAGCTTGATAAATCAGCCATTCTTTGAGACTATAGCCATTCTTTGAGACTATGCTCTAGTCTAAAAGATAGAAGTGTAGAAGCTTAGAAGATATTGCAGACTAACAAAGTTGGAGGATTCATTCTTTTGATTTTAACAGTCACTGCAAAACTACTTTTAAAATCTAAAACCAGTCAGTTAGATGTCTGACTTTGGCTCAGATCATCATCCTGGAGTCCTGGGGTGGAGCCCCGAGTCGGGCTCCCTGCTCAATAGGGAGCCTGCTTCTCCCTCTCCCTCTGCTCCCCCCAACCCTTTGTGCTCTCTCTCTTTCTTGAATAAATAAATAAAATCTTTAAAATAAATAAATAAATAAAATCTAAAACCAAAGCTACAAATAGGATTGAGAAGATGCTTGTGATTGTCTCTAGAAAAGATTGATTTTGACCAATATAATGCAGATTAACTCCATAATATGCCTAGATATTTCCTTATAAAAAGGGACTTTAAATTTGTATATAGTAAAGAGTAAAAACTGTTTGCTTATTACATGTGGAAACAGAAAACTAACATCACTCTTAGGAAATCTTGATCATCTTCATGGGTTGCCTAAGAAAGCAAGGTTGTCCTAAAGCATGAAGATAAAGACTTGATATTTGTGGCTGTGCACTTGATCAGTTACTGGAGCTTTCTATATGGGACTCCACAGACATTCACCACTACTGCTACCTTTCACAATCAGGATACCTCATCTGCCTAGACCAGATAATTTCATATCTTTTTGTATACTAAAGAGTTCACCATTTTCCATGGCTTTTGCTCCTTGAAACATGCAGATGCTTTGGGGAGTTATGAGCAGAAGGCAATAAGGAGATGTGGGCAGCAGATATCCCAGTCCTGGGCTAGAGGATTATAGCAGAAAGCAGAACACCAAGTGACAGCTATTGGACTATTGGGTTTTGCCTACTGTGCAAAGATTTTTTACTTTATTTCTTTTAAAGAGAGAGAGAGACAGAGAGAGAGCTCAGGGGAGGAGCACAGGGAAAGGGAGAGAGAGAATCCCAAGTAGGCACCACACTTAGTGCGGAGCCCGACACAGGGCTTGATCCCACAGCCCTGAGATCATGACCTCAGCCAAAATCAAGAGTTGGATGCTTAACCAATTGAGCCACCCAGGCGCCCCTACTGTGCAAAGATTTTAAAGCTAAAGGTCATTGTGTCCTTTTTTCCTCATAATAATTGCTAAAGATGTTTTGCAGCTAGTAGGCACCCATGTTCCAGATCATGGGTATCTCCCTGAGTTAAGTAAAATGGGGCAAACCTTAAAGGTACCTGGGATTGAAAGATTTGGAAGAATTATTGGCTCAGAGAATTCAGAATGTAGAGCATAATTAGAAATCAAACTTGAATTTCTAGTTCAAGATAGCATATAAATCCCATGAATGAATTCTCCCTGAATCCTAAATTCCATCGAATGACTAATAGAACACAGGAAACCATGAAAAGGTGCTTCTTATTTGCGAGAATGTTGGCGAATTTTTGCATGATAAAGTGTAGCCATGACCACACTGAGTAGAGTCTGATTACTTTGTGAGATGCTGCATCAAAAATAAAGTCTGCCTGGGCGCCTGGGTGGCTCAGGTGGTTAAGCGACTGCCTTCGGCTCAGGTCATGATCCTGGAGTCCCGGGATCGAGTCCCGTGTCGGGCTCCCTGCTCGGCAGGGAGTCTGCTTCTCCCTCTGACCCTCCTCCCTTTCATGCTCTCTGTATCTCATTCTCTCTGTCTCAAATAAATAAATAAAATCTTTAAAAAAAAAAATAAATAAAGTCTGCCTGAGAATTAATGGATGGGATTTCTGGTAGAAGCTTTCTAATGCTAATGAAGATGAGAGCAGAAGGGCTAGAGGTATGTGTTGTGTGTGGGTCACTTGGAGGTAATTTTCAACTCTACTTGAAAATCCTAAGGCAAGTTTGCACTGGCAGAGATCCCCGAGATGGCTGGATTTGGTGCTTACTCTCAGTAGCCCAGCTGAGTTCTCTCAAACACTTGGCTCAGCTAGGGTTCTCTGTGAACTGGAGGCCACAGGAATGGCTAAACTGTCAGGGAGGTCATTGTCCAAGTTAGAGAAGGACCACACTAATCTTTAAATTGCAGTGATAAACAAGGAGAAGTAACCTGCTGTACAAAGGAGAAGCAAAATGTCTTCTGGCTGCCTCTTTTGGATGCTAGTTCCCTTCTTCCCAGAGAAAAGCAGACTTCTCATCTGACAAAGTACAATTACAACACCTGAGTATTCAGCTGGAGATGTCAGAGGGACATTTGACTACATGAATCTGGGCCGTAGAGAGATCTGGACTGTGGTCAGCAGTACATGGGTGGTAACTGAGACCATGCTGTGGATGAAGTCATTTGGAGAGGGATTAGACTCTGCAAAGAGAGGGCTAGAACTGACCCCAGAAGAATTCCAGCATTGAGAAGGATCTCTCTGAGGCTGGACTGAGGGGAGAACTACAAAGCACTGTGAGGACAGGCTCCACAGAGGACAGAGAGGGAGGAGGAGAATCAGGATTATGGAGTATTTTGGATGTCCAGACATGAGTGTTTTAAGAAAAGAGTGGTCATTTGTGTTAAATGCTACTGGAAAGTCAAATAAGAATCTGAAAAATCTTTGTATTTCACAGCATCTCTGTCTATGTGAAATAAAGAACTGGGTCATCTGAAGTGAGAGTGTGTGTGTATGAAGGATGGTAGCAAGGACTGGGGTGGATAGTTGTAGTAGTTAGAGTTCTCCAGAGGAACATAGCCAATAATGTGTCCCTATGTAGAGAGATGGAGAGAGAGAGACAGAGAGAAACAGAGACACAGAGGGAAACAGAGAGAAATCCAAAATCTGTAGGGCATGCTGGCTGATTGGAGACCTAGGGAAGAGTGGATGTTTTACCTTGAATCTGAAGGCAGACAGCTGGCAGAATTTCCTGTTCCCCTGCGGACTTCAGTCTTTTCCTTTAAGGCCTTCACCTAATTGGATGAGACCCACCCACATCATGGAGGGTAATCTGTGTTACTCAAAGTCTACTGATTTAAATGCTACTCCTGGGGCACCTGGGTGGCACAGCTGGTTAAGTGTCCAACTCTTGCTTTTGGCTCAGGTTGTGATCTCAGGGTTGTGAGATCAAGCCCCGAGTTGGGCTCTGCACTCAGTGTGGAGTCTGCCTGTGACTCTCCCTCTGTCCCTCCCCCCTAACCCCAACACTCTTAGATAGATAGATAGATAGATAGATAGATAGTTAGATAGATAGATGATAGATAGATAGATAGGTAAATGCTACTCTCATCTAAAGAATACCTTCACAGTAGCATCCATATGTGTCTGACCAAATATCTGGGTATCATGGCCTAGCCACGTTGACGCCTAAAATTGGCCATAACGATGGTGCAGTTTGGATGAGGGTGGAGACATTCTGAAGTGTTCGAGGAAGAGACACTGGACCAGAGTAGTGTAGAAAGAGAGCCTGGAGTGCCACAGGCCCACCTGAGGGAGGCAATCATGAATTTATGGCAATTCCTCTTTGTCCAGGTGTCTGAGTTCTCTGGCAGCAATTAGCTGCCTGAGTGCAGGGCCAGAGAAAAAGGGTTGGCAGCAAAATAAAAATCAAATTTTATGCTTCATGTGTGGGGAGGAATTTATCTTTCAACAAGGATGTCATTCTGTGTGTGTGTATTTACTCATCTGAAAGCCTTTCTTTCTGCACTGATTACAATGCTCTTGCATCTTGTTTCCGCTCTGTTGTTACGTTGGGTACTTTCCCCATTTCTTAACTTTTTCTTCATTGGCTTATCTAACGACTCCTTGCACGTCTTACAGCACATCAAACTGGTTTTGCTATAAAGTCATTATGTCTAAAATAAAACCCATATTTATCCAGCCCCAACTCTTCCCCCACCATCCCCAAATCTCTGCTTATTTTTCCATGTTTACTTGTCACACTTTTGGGAGGCCTGTATGGCAGGTTTTAAGGGTTACAGTAGTTCCCAAAGTTAGCTTGCCCATAACTCACCTACAATTCAAATCTAGGAATCCTGGCCCTAAATCTTTCTTTGCCACCTGAAAGTCTTTAAGGTTTATTTAAAAAATTAAACACTGCAGAGGCACCTGGGTGGCTCAAATGGTTGCCTTTGGCTTGGGTCATGATCTCCAGGTCCTGGGATTGAGCCCTATGTTGGGCTCCCGGCTCAGTGGGGAGTCTGCTTCTCCCTCTCCCTCTGCCTCTCCCCCACTTGTGCTCTCTCTGTCTCATCTCTCTCTCAAATGAATAAATAAAAAAAAATAAAAATAAAAGTAAATTAAGCATTGCAGATTCATTGATCTTGGGATTGAAAGGTACAGGACAAAAGGAGAAAGAAAGTGGATGAATTTTCCATCGTCTGATGAAATATTCAGAGCAGTTAGCGCCACAGGTCTCCTCCTAAATTCCGTGGGGGCACCAGGACATAGGGATTGTAGAAGGCTCTCTTGGCGGGAGGGTTTGGGCACAGCTCTAACTCTAGGTTCTGCAACCACCAAGTTACAAGTGAATTCATGAGGAGGAAAGTTTTACAACTGTCTTTTTTCAGATAGAAAACAATAAAGGTTTTTAAAGGACATTAAAGGTTGATTTGGGCCAATTTTCCTTTCTTTTCCTATTGAGTCTTGTGATATTTTGACAGATGTAGAAAGGAAAAAAAAAAAAAGATCGAAGGAAGGCTACTGACATTCCCTTCTCTATTTCTGTAAAATTCACCACGGGTCTGAATGCCGCAGTGTCACAGTGACTTCTCACGCTTTGCTGGAGCATTCCTTAAAGGAATCACAATCCAGGATGTCCACTTCATCTTGAAACAGAGCTTCCTACTCAAAGGGGAGAATACATCATGAATGGCGTAGAAACATCTTGCTAAAAGTTGCGTATTTTTTCATTTTGCAAATATCTTAAACCTCGGAAGAAATATAAATGATCCTCATACATGCATACAGTTTTCTTGAGTATTTCTAAGTAAACCTCAATGTATTAGTGCCTACTTTGTTTTCTAATTGATGAATTTATTACGCTTTTGATGGTGAAAATCTTAGTTGTGGCCTACTAGATACAGACCAAACCGTGAAAGCAACTGCTTTTCTGTCTGAGTCTCAGTTTGGCCATTTGTCAAATGAGGATGACTCTACGTAAGGTCCTTGAGAACCAGGCCACACAGTAAAGCTATAAAGTGTGGGGATTGTTTTCAAGGGAGGGCACTAGGCTCTTATACTCGTGTTATGGTCTGAGTGTTTCCCTCTGAAATTCATATGTTGAAAACTAAGCCCTAAATGATGGTATTAGGCGGTGAGGCCTTTGGGTGGGGGGTGGTGATTAGGTCAGGTCATGAGGGTGGAACCCTCCTGAATGGCATTAGTGACCTCATAAAAAGTGCCTTCCCCCGAATGAGATACAGTGAGAAGACAGCTGTCTAGGAGGTCGGCTCTCACCCGACATCAAATGTGTTGGTGCTTTAATCTTGGACTTCCCAGCCTCCAGAACTGTGAGGCACAAAGCCCTGTTGTTTATAAGCCACCAGTCTGTGCCATTTTGCCATAGCAGCCTGAATGGTCCTTGTGACTGACAGCAGTTGGCAGAGAGCACTGTCATGTGTTGGGCAAATCGGAGAGCCACAGCTGTGCCAGGGCGGGGGTGGGGGGCGACTCTGTATGGTGTGACGCGCGGACCCCGGGTCCAGATTTCCCACAGTGAGGGGTTCTGGAGGAGCGCAGGATGATGAATGAGGTTGACGCCGCACTCTGGTCACCAAACCTAGCCTCTGTCGGCAGCCATCCACGGCGCCAGGTCAAGGAGGGAAAGGAGGAGGCTGGGCCTGCCCTCCGGACCCTGTCCCCACTTTGCACTTCGAAAACAGAAAGCTCATTTTCCGAATCTCTCAACGTCTTTTCTGAAACCTTGGGCTGCAATACTGTTTTGTTTGCACTTGAGTGCTGTGCACTGCTGTTTTTTTTTAATTTAATTTTATTATGTTATGTTAATCACCATGCATTACATCATTAGTTTTTGATGTAGTGTTCCCTGATTCATTGTTTGCATATAACACCCATGCACTGCTGTTTTGTTGCATTCATTCCTCTACGAAAATGAATTGTCTTTCACAATATTTACTTAAGTAAGCATCCATCTGATTTAACATTAAAATATGGATAGAACAAACCAAGCCTCGGGATAATTTCCAGGCTGAGTGCTGAGATCCTTCTTGACGGGATGACATCAGAAACTATGCTGTGACCTTGCCCGTGGTCTTCTTAGATGTGAGGCCCCTTCCGGAGAAACATACATACACGCAGCCCCTTCTCCCCCTTCCTTTGCTCTCCCCCGTGCACCCTGGCGCACTGCACAGGAGAAGTGGACCCCTAGGCCCACCGTGCACCCGAGTCTCTGCACTATGACCTCCACAAACATGCCCTCTTTTGGGAGTTCATTTTCAACCACTCTAAGCCTTTACATATCCAGCACTAAGTCTTCAAGGCATGTGACATGGAGGTAGAACTTTCCCTAATTTTGAATTCTGGAGCAGGTCCTCCAGTTTTTCAGCGGGTTTGGTTCTAGCATTCACCTTTGGGGTGCAGAGGGAGTTGGAACAGTATTTCTTTAAGAGTCTCATGGGCCTCTCATGGGCTCATCTCTAATTAGGGCTCTGTGATTGTTTCCTTACTTGCAGTCTCCCCAGTGCACCATGAGATCTCACGCCCAGAGGTCCAGGTGTGTGCATATCTGACACTTAAGTATACATTTATTAAAACACATATGGGGGCGCCTGAGTGGCTCAGTCGGTTAAGCGACTGCCTTCGGCTCAGGTCATGATCCTGGAGTCCCTGGATCGAGTCCCGCATCCGGCTCCCTGCTCGGCGGGGAGTCTGCTTCTCCCTCTGACCCTCCCCCCTCTCATGTGCTCTCTCTCTCTCTCATTCTGTCTCAAATAAATAAATAAAATCTTTAAAAAAAAAAAAATAAAATAAATATATTTAAAAAAAAAATAAAAAAAAATAAAACACATATGACACTTGTATGCTGAAAACTACAAAACCCACTTTTTATTTCATTCATTTTCTCCTTTTTTCCCAGTTGTGTTGATTTCTGTTAATTATTTCCTTCCTTTTGCTTGTTTTGGGTTTATTTTTGCTCTTCTCTTTTGGTTCTTAAGGTGGGACTTTAGATTATTATGATTATTTTTTTAAAGATTTATGTATTTATTTTAGAGAGAGAGAAAGAGAGAGAGCATGTGCGAGCGAGGGGAGAGGGTTAGAGGGAGAGAGAGAACCCCAAGCAGATTCCCTGCTGAGTGTGGAGCCTGAATCGGGGTTTGATCTCACAACCCTGAGATCATGACCTGAGCTGAAATCAAGTGTCAGATGTCTAACCCACTGAGCCATCCAGGCACTCCAGGACTTTAGATTACTGATTTGAGACTTTCCTTCTTTTTTTTTTTTTTTAAATATAGGCATTTAGATCTGTGATTTTCCCTTAGCCCTGCTATGGCTATGTCACACAAATTTTTATATGCTGTATTTTCATTTTCATTCAGTTCAACATACATATTTTTAAATTTGTCTTTGACCCATGGATTATTTAGAAGTGTGTTGTTTAGTTTCCAAAGTATCTAGCAATTTTCCTGTTTTCATTCAGGTACTGACTTCTGGTTTGATTCCACTGTGGTTGGAGAACACACTCGGTATGATTTCCATTCTTTTCATTTGCTTTTGGTTTGTTTTGTGGCCCAGGATATGGTTTATCTTGCTATGCATTTTGTGGGCACTTGAAAATAATGTATATTTGGTTGTTGTGTGGTGGTGTGTTCTGTAAATATCACCTGGATCTTGTGGGTTGATAGTGTTGTTGGGCTCTGGATCCTTGCGATTCTTTGTCTAGTTGTTCTATCAATTGATGCAAAAGGAGTACTGATGTCTCCAACCATAATTCTGGATTTGTCTGTTCTCCTTTTGTTCTGTCAACTTTTCCTTCACATATTGCATTGATGTTTGGTGAATACGCATTAAAGATTGCTACATTTTCTTCATGGATTGACCCTGACATCATTCTATAATGTTCCTCTTTCTCTCTGTTAATTTTCTTCGTTCTAAAGTTTACCTTATCTGATATTGGTATAGCCATACCTGCTTTTCTTCGGTTAATGTTTGCATAATATACTTTCCCGATCCTTTTACTTTCAACATGCCTGTATCATTATATCTGAAGTGACTTTTTTAATAGACAGCATAGCGTTGGTCATATTTTTAAATCCACTCTACCAATCACTAAGTGGGATGTAGAAGGATAAATAATGACATGAAAATGTTCAAAATACACTGTTAAGTTTAAAACAACAAGTGAAAAACCACATTTAGAATGATTCCATTAAAAATATTTGAAATGGTGCATATAGGGGCACCTGGGTGGCTCAGTTGGTTAAGTGTCTGACTCTTGATTTCGGCTCAGGTCATGATCTCAGGGCCATGAGATCAAGCCTTGCATGGGGCTGTTTGCTGGGCGTGGAGCCTGCTTAAGATTCTCTGTCTCCTTCTCCCTCTGCCCCTCCCTGCTCACGCTTTCTCTCTCTCTCTCTCTCAAAAAAAAAAAAAAATGGTGCATACAGATGGGGTTATGTATGTCCTGATAAATCCAGTGTAAGCTGAAAATATCGTTAAGTCAAAATACATTTAATACACTTAACCTACCGAATAGCATAGCTCAGCCTAGCCTACCTTCAATGTGCTTAGAAACATACATTAGTCTCCAGTTGGGCAAAATCATCTAACAATGTGCTATCGTATAATAAGGTGTTGAATATCTAGTAATTTATTGAATGTTGTATTGAAAGTGAGAAACAGAATGGCTGTGTGGGTACAGAATGGTTGTGAGGTTAGTGGTTGTTTACCCTTGTGATCTCATGGCTAACAGGGAGCTGTGACTCACTGCTTCTGCCCAGCAAAACAATAGAATTGTGCCATACATTGCTAGCCCAGGAAAAGATCATAACTGAAAATTCGAAATACAGTTTCTACTGAATGCATATTGCTTTCGCACCAATCATACAGTCAAAAAACTTTAAGTTGAACCACCATAAATCCGAGACTGCCTATGTTGGAATCTTAGCTCCATTTGAATCTAGCTGCGTAAACTTTAGCCAATTATTAATGTATTTATACTTTGGTTTTCTTATCTATGAGATGGGGATGGTGATAAAATTCCCTTCGTGAGGTTTTTGTGAGAAATTAGTGATTAATATTCATCAAGATTTTAGAATAGTTCCTGGCACAAAATAAGTGATACAAAGAAGTTAATCGTTATTACCATTAACACTATGATTGAAAGGTATATTGTAGGTCAAGATGTTGACAATAGTGATAATGACCTAGGTGTAAGATTTCAAGGTGTTTATTTCTTTTTGCACTTATTTTTATTTATAAATCTTTTTACAAATGCTATAAGAAAAAGTTCTTAAACATGCATATATATGTCAATATTTGAAGAAAATACTGATAAATGTTACACAATTGTGCTTGTAGGTATGTATGAATGTGTATTGGAAAAATAAAAGTCCAAATCACTCATAAATCTTAAAGTTTGATCCACCAACCCTTACCCTCCCTCTCTAGGTCTTATTTTGTCAGATGAATGTCTGTGCATATCATTCATGTGAATGAATATCCAGAGTGGATGCATATTAATCTTGCTTTCTCACAACCTATTATTCATATATTTTAATGTTGTTAGAAAGTATACACATGATATTTTACCTAAAAAATAGTAATTTATGAAGTAGATATAACATACACTAACCTCATAGACAGGCTTCTATTATTGTAATTTTTGGATATTTCCAATTCAAACCACTGCAATTATCTTATACCTTTTAGCTCTTTCTGTATTCTGAATACAAAGAGGTCAGATTATTGGCCTAACTCTAAGACTTAAAAAAAAAGCTGTGAAATTTATTGCCAAATTTCTTTCCAGAAGCCTCTATCAATTTATACTGCCTCCAGAAGAAGTAGGAGTGTCCTGAACGTTCTACATCCTCTGAGAGCCTCGGACATCTTTTTTAAAGTTTTGCTAATTATTAGGTGAGAACTGGTAACTTGTTATTATTTACATTTCTATGCTTTTTATGGGGCCCCCAACTTGTTAGTTCACAGGTTGTATTTTCTCTTTTGTAAATCTCCTGCTGATGGCCATTTATCTTGATGTTTTTCTTATCCATCGCCATACTTGATAGAGACCATTTATTTTTTTTTATTTTTATTTTTTTTAAAGATTTTATTTTTTATTTTTTATTTATTTATTTGAGACAGAGAGAATGAGAGACAGAGAGCATGAGAGGGAGGAGGGTCAGAGGGAGAAGCAGACTCCCCGCCGAGCAGGGAGCCCAATGCGGGACTCGATCCCGGGACTCCAGGATCATGACCTGAGCCGAAGGCAGTCGCTCAACCAACTGAGCCACCCAGGCGCCCGATAGAGACCATTTAATAAGGGCACTTACCCTTGTCACATTTCCTGTGAGCAATTTTTTCAGTCTGCTGTTTGTCTTTATATTTGGTTGCTTTTTATGTGCAGAAGTTACAAATTTTTTTGGTACTCAGATCCTTCAATATTTTCGTTTTTTTCTCATGTTATTGGTAGGTTTAGAAAGTGATCTTTTTTAAAGAGCTTTGAAAAATATGTCACTCTGTTTTCTTCTAGTTTTTTTCATTGATTTTTTTTTGAAGGAAAATATTTAATCTACCTGAATTCTATCTTGATGAATTGAGAGGGTGGAGAGCAAGCCTTTTGAATGAACAAAGAAGAATAAAAACTTAACGAGAATGTGATGTTAAATGAATGAGAAGTGTCTTCTTTGGATACTGCCCAGATCTTCCTTGGCGTGCTATTTTTATTTCATTCTAGATTCACTGGCCCGAGTTCAGAGGAAAATGCCTAGGATGACAAAAGGAACGCAGTCTATGCATTATGAGAAATGGTTCGAAGACCCCAAAATCAAATGATGGTTGTTTACAAATGGATGCTTGCCAACATGTTGTGTAGTCTGAGAACTGATGCTCTCAGGGCACAGGGACCTGCATGCATGTCCCAGCTTTGCCACTTATGGGATATATACTTTAGGGATAGATGCAGATCCCTATTAAGCCTCAATTTCTTCATCTCTTAAATGGGAATAATAATAGAACTTCCTCACAGTGGTGGGCATTAAAAAGATTAAATGAGAAAATGCAGGTAGGTATTTCATAAGGTGTTTGGCTCAGAGAAGGCACTCAAGAGATACTGGTTGCGGTCTCATGAATTTTGTTTTTTATTCTGTTTTGTACAAACCCAAAGAAAAGAATGAGGATGAAGAATGACAAATTTTAGCCTATGCGAGGCAGGATTTTATGAGATTCTGGATTGTTTCCGGGGACAATGGCTCTTTTATCAGGGCGCATTTTCAGACAATGGCTGGGATAGGACCGAAGCTTTTGGTGAGCGGCTAGACCATGTGATTTTCCTGTCTTCCATGCTACCATTCTCTGAGACTGTCCTCACCTGGGGCCCTGCAGAGCAGTATGTGGAACACTTGCTTCTTCCTGCCCCTGCATTCCCTTGGCATGTTAGCTCAGGGATATAAATGAAATTGAGGCTTAGGCCAGCCAGTGCAGAGTATTGAATACTAATTAGCTTGTCAACACTGCAGGTGTTTTTGAAGAGAGGAAGGCATGGTGCAACCTATACTTTGGGAGGAAGATGAAGAGTGGATTGCTTGGGAGACAGATTTGAGGCAGAGAGACATAAAGGAGGTGGTTATTCCATTGGTGCAGGTGGGCAGCCTCGAAGACTGAGGGGAGAGGGCAGAGGTGGGGCCTCGGGTCAGGTACAAGACACAATGAAGAGGACATCTGACAGGATTTGACCACATGCCTGTGTGTGCGTGTGTGTGCATGTGTGTGTGTATGTAAGAAAGATAAAGCCAGACAATAATGTGGTGAAAACAGATTTGATTCAGTAACTGCTGACAGTAGGAGAAAGAGCTGAGCACCATTCTGGTTTATACAGAGCTGACAGTGTTTTAGAAGAAAAATGAGGGAATAGTGAGGGGAAGTGAGCCGGGCTCAAGTAGAGCCAGGGAAGTAAACAATCACAAAAAGCTGGTCATAGGGTGGGTCAGTGTAAGTGTGACTAGACCTGCTATGTCTGCTAGCAAACTGAGATCTAAGTTAGGATTCTATCCTCCCACGAGCCCAGGACACAAAGGCCCCATCCTTCCTGATGATTTCATTTTAAAGGAATGGCTTTCAAGTCCTTGAGGACAGTCTTGGGTTGTAGGAGACACATACATATAGATCTGAAAGGGGTAGAGGACAGATTTATAATTGTAAGCTTTATTTTTTTAGATAGGAGAGTGTCAGGGGTCAGGGACTGGCTGTGGTCAGGTGCTGGCTAGAACAAAATATGCATTTTTCTGACAGCCTGGAGCTTTTTCAGACAGGAACTCAAAGGAAGTCTCAGCCATCACCACGGGCATGTGGCCTTGGGCTGGAGGAAGGCATGCTAGGCCTGCCAAGCGTTTAGTGCAGCTGTTTGGAGGGGGTCGCTGTGGCAAGGGTTCTTGTGTGATTCTTGTGTGGTTCTCCACACCAGGGTGTCGAGGAGCCTTCTGCCCCTGCACAAGGCATGGGGCAGTACAGATGGGTGCAGGGGTGAAATGCTGGGTGCTAGTCCTGTTTCTGTGATTCCTGAGTGAGAAAAACATTGCTTCCCTCATGTTGTGATGATCAAAAGGGATAATATATGTGAGAGGACTTGGGAAATTGAAGTAATCATTTTTGATACTGGAAACCATAATTGGAGAACTTGGATCCCTCTCGGATCGTGAATTTATGTAGCAGTGGAAATGGCCAGGGCCTGCGAGGGAGGGGTTCCAAGGGGCAGACTGCTCAGCCCTCCTTTATAATTCCCTTTGTAAAGTGATTACTTTTTGCATGATACTTATTTCCTTCATTTTTTTTTTTTTTAAAGATTTTATTTATTTATTTGACAGAGAGAGAGGTAGCGAGAGCAGGAACACAAGCAGGGGGAGTGGGACAGGGAGAAGCAGGCTTCCTGCCGAGCAGGGAGCCCGATGTGGGACTCGATCCCAGGACCCTGGGATCATGACCTGAGCCGAAGGCAGACGCTTAACGACTGAGCCACCCAGGTGCCCCCATTTTTTTTTTTTTTCTTTAAGACGGGCTTTCTCAGCTTCAGGCTCAACTCCACTGCCCACAGAGAAAATGCTTTAAACAGAATGCCTCGTACGCTCAAAGTGTGACCAGCATTATGAGTTTTCTTTCTTTCTTTCTTTTTTTAATTTTAAAGGCTTTCTCAGTATGAGTGTATTAAAAAAGAAAGATAGAGTGTGATATTTCTCACGACTTTTCTGTCCTGTATCCAGGAGATATGTCACTTGGAAAACATTGGTCCTCGGGCAAAGGCTGTGACTCGATTTCTCCCTTTATAGGACTGATGGAAACAGTCGAATGATGTACTAGTTGATGAACTTCAGATCTTAATTAATGTAAAATACCTTTTGAATTCGGATGAAAACACTAATTGTTTTGTTTCTGCTTTGTACTTAATCTGCTTTCCCCATAGAGCCAGTGGCTGAAAGCTTTTTTGAAAGGAATGCTAAAGAATACTATCTGAGTTTTGATAATGCCTTCATCTTTTCAAAGTGCTTTTCATGATCTCATTTGATGTCCAGGACAAACTGCAGAGCCTGGAGCAAGGACGAGTGTGCCAAGTGCGCAGATCAGGACGCAGAGGCCAGGGGATGCGTGCGCCTGTTAACTTGAGTGCCGCAAACTACCGCCGCCCCAGTCAAAGGGTGCAGTACCTGTATGGACCACGGCATGGACGGGGGCCTTGTAAATCTAGCACAACTTCGTAGTGAGGCTGTACAAGTCCAGTTGAAGACTGGGGGCATCCTTGTTTGGGGTTAAAGTAAGATTACTGTTCAACCTGTCTAATATCCCATATGGGGGGAAAAACCACATTTTTTTCAAAGGGTTTAGAACTAGGCATGAATGGTCTCTTCTGATGTTGGGATTTGTTTTCTTTTTTCTTTGGAATAGCTTTGTTGGGATATATTCACCATATAATTTGCACATTCAAAGTGTATAATTCAGTGGTTTTTCGTATATGCACAGCTGTGGGAAACTATCACCACAGTTCACTTTAGAATAAAAGAAACGCTGTACCCTTTAGCTGTTATTCTCTTCTTACCTCATTTGAACCCAACCCTAAACCACAACTAATCTTTTTTTCTCTGTAGATTTCCCTATACCGGATTTTCATGTGAATAGAATCATATGATATGTAGACTTCTGTGATTTTTTTTTGGCATCATGTTTTCAAGGTTCGTCGAAGTTGTTGCCTGCATGAGTATTTCCTTCCTACTTATGGCTGGATAGTAGGCCATCTTAGGTGTACATCACTCCTCGTTTCTCCATTTGTCAGTTGGTAGTAGATATTTGGGTTGTTTCCACCTTTGGGCTATTATGAATAATGTTGCTATACATTTTTAGGTACAAGATTTTGTGGGTAGACTCGTCCCCCATTATCCGCTATTTTGTTTTCTGTCGTTTTAGTTACCTGTGGTCAACCACGGTCGGGTAGCAGATAATCCTCCTCCCAACATATCGTCAGAGGGTCAGTAATAGCCTAATGCTACGTCCCAATATTTACGACATTCACCTCACCTCCTCTCATCACACGGACATTTTATCATCTCATGTTCATCAAGAGAAGAAGAATGAGTGCAGTACAATAAGATATTTTGAGAGAGAGAGACCACATTCACATAACTGTTAATACAGTATGTTTAGAAACTGTTAAAATAGTTCTATTTCATCATTAGTTATTGTTAATCTCCTGCTGTGCCTAATTTATACATTAAACTTTATCATATGTATGTAGGTAAAGGAAAAATGTAGTATATATATTGTTCGGTACTATCTGCAGTTTCAGGTGTCCCCTGGGGGTGTTGGAATGTATCTCCAGTGGGTAAGAGGGAGACTACTGTACATATATTCTCATTTCTATTAGCTAAATACCTACAGACAGAATTTCTGGATCCTATGATAACTCTATGTCTGAGGAACTGCTAGACTGTTTTCCAAAGTGGTTTCATTATTTTACGTTCCCGCTAGCAATGTGTGAGGGTTACATTTCTCTATATCCTCACAAATACTCATAATATGACATTTTGATTCTAGACATTCCAGTGGATGTAAAGTGGTATTTCATTGTGGTTTTGATTAATATTTTCTTGATGACTGATGATAGGATGATGTGAGCATTTTTTCGTGTGCTTGTAGGCCATTTGTATATCTTCCTTGGAAAAATGTCTATTCTGATCCTTTGCCCATTCTTTAATTGGGTTATCTGTCTTTATTATTGAGTTGTTAGAGTTCTTTAAGTATTCTAGATACAAGTTTCTTATCAGATATGTGATTTACAAATATTTTCTCTTTTTCTGTGGGTTTTCACTTTCTTGATGGTGTCCTTGAAGTCTAACACTTTTTAATTTTGATCAGTGTAATTTATCTGTTTTCTCTTCTTGCTCATGCTTTGGATGTTATATCTGAGAACCTGATACCAAATCCAAGATCATGAAGATTTCCCCGTGTTCTCTACTAAGAGTTTTAACAGTTTTTCCTCTTACATGTAGGTCTTCGATTTCATTTTGAGTTAATTTTTGTATATGATGTGAACTAAGAGCTCAACCTCATTTTTTGTATGTGGATATCCATTTTCCTACTATTATTTGTTGAAAAGACTATTCCTTCCTCATGCTCTTGGCATTATTGTTGAAAATCAGTTGATTATAGATGTATAGGTTAATTTCTTTAGTCACAATCCTATTCCTTTCATTTACATGTCTATCTTTATGCCAATAGCACAATGTCTTGAAAACCATTCTTTTATACTAAGTTTTGAAATTAGGAAGTATGAATCCACCTACTCTTTTTTTTTTTTTTTTCTTTCAAGATTGTTTGGCTCTTCTGGGTTCCTTCAATTCCATACATATTTTAGAATCAACCTGTCAATTTCTACGAAGAAGTCAGTTAGGATTCTGATAGGAACTGTATGGAATTTGTAGATCAGTTCTGGGACTATTATACCTTAACAGAGTTAAATCTTCTGATCCATGAACATGTGCTGTTTTCCATTTACTTAGATCTTATTTAATATCCACAATATTTTGTAGTCTTCAGACTGTAAGTTTTGTTAAATTTATTCCCAAGTATTTTATTCTTTTTGATGTTATTGTGAATGGAATTGTTTCCCTAGTTTCATTTTCAGATTGTTAATTTGCAAATATACAAAACACAATTAATATTTCTATATTGATCTTGTATCCTGCAATGTTGCTAAATTTATTAGTTCTAATAGTTTTTTAGGGGTGCCCGGGTGGCTCAGTCATTAAGCGTCTGCCTTTGGCTCAGGTCATGATCCCAGGGTCCTGGGATCGAGCCCCGCATCAGGCTCCCTGCTCCGTGGGAAGCCTGCTTCTCCCTCTCCCACTCCCCCTGCTTGTTTCCCTCTCTCGCTGTGTCTCTCTCTGTCAAATAAATAAAATCTTAAAAAAAAAAAAAAATTTTTTTTTAGTGTGTTCCTTAGGATTTTCTTTCTCTCTCTCTTTTTTTAAGATTTTATTTATTTATTATTTTAGAGGGAGATAGAGAGCACAAGCAGGGGAGGGGCAGAGGGAGAAGGAGAGAGAGAGAATCTCAAGCAGACTGCGCTGAGCGCAGAGCCCGATGCGGGGCCTGATCTCATGACCCTGACATCATGACCTGAGCCAAAATCAAGAGTCAGAGGCTGAACCAACTGAGCCACCCAGCTGCCCCTCCTTAGGATTTTCTATGTATCCCATCCAATGATATCCTGTGAATAGAGGTCTACTTCTTCCTTTCTTTTCATTTCTTTTTCTTACCTATTTGACCTAGCTAGAACTCCCAGTACAATGTCACATAGAAGTGATAAAAGCAGACATTCTTATCTTATTTTCATTGCATATAGGTGTTTCTCTTATATTTGAAATTGTTTAGCTCATTTTAATCAGGTCTGGGATGGGGCAGGGGTGGAATTTGAAGACTTTCATTGAAATGATCACCTTTATCACTCACAAATTATGTTCCATAATTACTGTGTGTGTATGTGTGTGTGTGTGTGTGAGAGAGAGAGAGAGAGAGAGAGAGAGAGAAGGGGAGGGGAGAGAGGGAAACCAGCTTTGATGTGTCCTTTGTGTCCTTTGGTGCATCATCATCTTATCTGGTCTGGCTTGTTTTTGTTCTCTCTCCCTTTTTTATCATGTTATTTGCAGCACTCTTTTAAAGAGATACTCTGTTAAAGAGGACAATGTTTCATCTTAGTTTCTCAGCGAGCCTATGAGCTAGTTATTATATACTTAGGCTTGATCCTTAAAGGAAACTGAGTCTTTAGAAGCATTGTATGCTTCAGATTGTTAAACAGAACATCATAATGACTTGTAATAATTGGTTCTAATATATTTATTTAATTTGTAATTGAGTGTACTCAAAGGCTGTATTTGCCTTTTCAACCTTTTAAATACGTAAGTACAGCAAACACATAATTTCCACATGGACCAAGAGAAGGTAGAAAAAGATTTTTCTGCACAAAAACATCTTAAAATAAATTTTAATCCATAACTATGGATTAAATGATAGATAGCTACTTTATTGATTACTCCAATTTACAGTCTGTCTTTACATTTAAAATAATCTGATACTCTCATTATCCAAAAAGGTAAGTCATATTCATTTTAAGATGGTAACAGAAATTGACCTGGAATATCTGTTTCTGACTGCCTTCTATTCTTATCACTTTCTGTCTGGCTTCTGAATCTTGCCTCATGATCCCATTTGTGATTTTGAGGCTGCCTTTTAGGCTTGGCATTTTTATATGATCCCACCAGATTTTGATTCTGAGCTTCTTTTCATGGCCATTAGCTCTGACATATTTTTTTCTGTTTTGGATTATAATAAAGGTTCATTCCTCCAATAAATGTCTCAGTGGGTCTACCTCTTTTTTATTTGGGAGCAAAGAGAGAACTGGATTCAGAGCATGTCTACATAGCCAGACTAGATAAGAAAATACCTATAGATATCCTACAGGATATTGTAGAAAAAAATAAAAGGTCTTGGAATGGAAACAGTAGGAAGATAATAGGTGGAATAGGGTATAACAGATAAATAAAATAAAATAAAACAGTTGGAACTTGAGCAACAGGTAGAGAAGTCTCTTGCTATCAGACAAAACATCAATAGGTGGATAGTTCTATAATATCAAGAAAGAGTTTTCCCATAGGTGTGGTTAATTATCACAGATAAATAATTAATTCTTAAGATATTATGCTTTTTTTAAAAAAAATGAGAAAGTCATAATTTTTTATACATACATTAAGGGGTACAATGAGATCTGATATCCTTCTTCAATTTCTTTTACCTAAGAGGCTGATAATAATCCCTCAGCTGCCAGGATGAGCAGGGGAACTTTCACAAAATTGATTACATCATTAAGGGAAAAGGAAAAGTCAAATGATTATCTCATTTAGAGATCAAAATGTTCTTTGAGCAAGTTCCATATCCATTTCTAATAAAAATAACTTAAAAACTGGGAATAAAATTATGTTTTAAATGATATTTTATCTATCTTAAAGGTATGACAAATTGACAGTAGGTATCAAAGCCTGAAAAATGTGCTTATCTGTTGTCTCAATAATTCCATTTCTGAGAATTGATCTAAGGAATAACTCAGAAATGTATGCAATATTTTTTCAAAGTTGTTATCTGTGATACTAAAAATTGAGCACAACTTCCATAGTCATCATTTACACCTTAGATCTTGACAGTATAGCCACAAAAAATATATCACTGTTCAGCGTTTGGAAGTCATGCTATGGAACAGGAATTGTCAAACTTTCTCTGTAAAGAGCCAGGTGCAGTAAATATTTTAGCTTTGGGAGCTCTATAGTCTCTATTGCAACAATTTGATTTTGCTTTTGTAGTGGGAAAGCAGCCCATACACAATACACAAATGAATGAGTATGGCTGTATTCCAATAAAACTTTAATTCTGGACCCTGAAGTTTGAACTTCATACAATTTACCTGTGTCACAAAATAATACTCTTCTTTTCATATTCCCCCTCCCCCCCAAACCATCTAAAAATGTAAAAACCATTCTTAGCTCGCAGGCCATACAAAAACATGCAGCAGGCAGGATTTTATCCCTGCTGTAGAGCAATAAATATTTTGTAATAGCAAACATTTATCACATATTGACAAGTAAACACGAGTTATGAAAAAGTATGTGAACTATTGTCCTCATTTTCTAAATGAAAATTAAGTGCTATGGTAAGGTCTGGGCTGGAGAAGAGAGGAAGTCAGGGCTCACCTCTGAGAGCAGTGCATATAAGTGAGCACCAGACATTGGCAAACTTGGCACAAGCTGAGGCTTGAAAAAATACATGTACGTTTCTTCTTTCTTTTCTGGATCGTGTTCACTGTCATAAGGAAATTCCTGGGCTAGGCTGCTAGAGGGATGTGAGACATGTAGGAGGGCTAAGATGTCCTTGTCAAGACTATCCTAGACCAGCCAGGCCCCAGCAACCCAGCAGCTAAATCCCAATGCACCAGTGATGCCAAATGAGATCATGGAAGCCCAGCCCAGATCAGCAGAACCGCCCCCTGAGGGACAGACTTACGAGAACCAATAAGCCCATGTTGTTTTCAGCCATTAAGTTTTGGGGCGGTTTGTTGTGCATCAGTGCTAATTGAATTGGAGAGTCTGGAGAGATGGTGCTGAAATCTCAATGTGTAGATGATCCAACAGGACAAAGAGAGGCAGGAGGACCGAGGTGAGAGTTTGTGGTGTGGGTACTGGGGAAACCAGCTCCGAGCAGAGGGTAGGACTCTACGCCTGGGGTAAGGGCAGTCCTGATCCATGGCCACTATTTATGTGCCCCCCATGGCTATGCCCACCTTGGTATTACTCTTTCCAATTAACAGAAAATTACCCTGCTAGCCAAGAACAGGCTTTTTCAGGAGATAAACTGTGCTTGTTTACAACTCTCCTTGCTGAGACAGAGCCATGGAAGCTTCCCAGGCATTGTGGCTACAGTGTTGGCTTCTGGATCCTAATTTGGAATGGCCCCAAACCCCCACATGGTCTTTTCACAGTTTCTTCTAGAGGAATTAGGAGCTTTTGCGTACCTGAGTGTCCTTGGGCTTATCACAAATACTTTAGAATTCCTAAGATGAGTATGCATATGTTAGGGCCACCTGTGATCCTTGGCTGTTTTGACTTGGTCAGAAATAGTACCTTTTATTATTTTGTGTCAGAAGGAAGGCCCTGACAATGCTTTTTGTACCAACATGATGAATTCAGTAACTTGAAATTACTTTGGTGAGTACAAGCCTTGTCTTTTCTATTCAGGATCTACGGTCAAGTATGGGATTCTCCCTCTGCTGAGTAGAAAGAATTTTACACCCTTCACTTCTGCATAGCTCTTTACAAAACCCCTTCACGTGAATGACCCCATTTATTCTCATTACAATCCTAGGAGGTACATATTATTATTCACACTTTAAATAAGAAGACAGTGAAGATAAGAGAGGAGAATAACTTATTTCAGGTTCAAGTTCATTAAGTGGCAGAAATGGCACACAAAACGCAGGTCCCTTGATTTAAAGTCCAAATCCCTCTCCCTGACAGCCTAGCTGTCTCCCTGAACACATCTTCTTAGGTGAGCTGTATATGGGTGATTTAACCAATTTTCTCCCTCCAAGGCAGAGGAGCTGGTTACTCTAGAGCATCACTTGCTGTTTCCAGGGATCCTCACTGCAGAGCAAGTGAGGAGATTGGTTGCCTATTAGGCAGTCATTCAAAACATCTGCAAAACTCATCTGCGTTACTGTGGGAATGTGATTTAGATGAAACAATTTGGAATTATACTCTAGAGGTCCTTTGCGGGATGTGCACTAACTGAATTGTGGAGCTCTCCTAGACTCTTCTTATTTTTATTTCCTTCTATGTTCCATACTTCCTTTAATAGCATCATTATTCTTCTAGTCCCCTAGGACTTTTGGCCACATTTTACTTTTCCTCTCATTCTCATCTACAAATGGCATCTAGCAAATGGTGGCATCTAACTAAATGCCAAGCCATGTGGGTCCCATCACTGTGATATCACTGATTTCTCTTCCCTTCCTTCCATTCCTGAGGCTATGGCCTTGTCAAACCCCTCGCTATCTTCTCCATAGAACACCTGGGGAGCAACCACAGGGGATTATGCTTCCTTCCCCTCCCTCTCCTCCCATGCTTATTGGGCATCACCCCAGATTAACCTTTGGAGACAGAGTTACATCATTCCTTTGTTTATTGAAATCTGTGGATCACTACTGCTTAGGAATAGAACACTGACTATAAGTAGGCTGTCTATATGTATATATATATTTCCCTTTTAAATAGGTTTTAAAGCAGTTTTAAGCTCACAACCAAATTGAGGAGAAAGTACAAAGAATTTCCATATATCCCTACCAGCTCATATGCACAGCCACCCCAGTGTAACCACTGTACACCAGAATGATACATTTAGTGCAATTGCTCAACCTACATTGATGCATCACCCAAAGTCCATCACTGACATTAGCATTCACTCTTGATGTTTCTGATGGTTGATTTTATGTGTCAACTTGACTGGGCTGAGGGATTCCCAGATAGCTGGTAAAACATTTCTGGGTCTGTCTGTGAGGGTGTTTCCAGAAAAGATTAGCATTCATATCAGTAGCCTGAGTAAAGAAGATCTACCGTAATCAATGTGGATGGGCATCATCCAGTCCTTTGAGGGCCCGAATAGAATAAAAAGCAAATGAAGCATGAATTCTCTTTTTCTCTTCTTGAGTGGGACACCTATCCTCTCCTACCTTAGCACATTGGAGCTCCTGGTTCTCAGGTCTCTGGACTTGGATTTGGGCTAAATTATATCACAGCCTCTCTGCCTCTACAGCCTGCAGATGGCAAGCCCAAATACCCAAAATACTACTCATATTCCCTGGCCCAACGTCATTGTCTTCTCCTTCATGCATTGCCTGATCACTCACCTGGAATTGCATCTCTCCACTGAACAAAAATTTGTAACTCTTAATCCTCATGTGTTGTTTTTACTAGTAGGTGGGGGAGCTCCTTAGTGTGGAATTTACTTCTGATTCAGCATTTATTCCCAGTGCCATTTAACCTGTCCTAACATTTAATATTAACATGAAATGGAGAAAATTATGGGGGCAAGCAGGAAACCTTGGAAATCTCTCCCTATCTTCTTTGCTGCTGGGAGTTTGACATTGTCTTAAGATGCCAGAACTTGAGTCTCAGACATAAGTGTCCTTTGGCTCATCCCTTTGTCAAGTTAATTGTTACAGTGCATCTCTGTTAGTCTCTTATATCATTCCTGGGCATAGTAACTGAGCTTATGTCTTGGTATTTAAATGATGAGCAATTTTGGGTCTTCAAATGTATGATGGAAGCCTTCATTTTAGAAATCCGGGAGAGTTTACAACATAAGGAAGTTGCATTTGTGTCACAACCAACATAAAAGAGGAGAAGGGGGTTATATAATTTATATAAATCTGAGACAAAAATTATCCTTGGCATGAGTTTGGAGTGTCTCCTTATGCTATTCTGTGCAGTTAACTTGATGAATTAACTTAGTACTACCCCATATCAACTCTTTCCTATCAAGGTAACCTTAGGACATCCTGGCCACTGGGCATAAAGGACCCAGTTCTATGATAGTGCCTGTACAAGACCTTGCAAAGCAGAATGTGTGATACTTCCATGGTCAAGGAATAAGAAGCTGCTTCAGTTCTGAGTAATGCACAGGGTTCTTCATTTTCAAATACTTTTTATTCTTCTTTAGGAATTTAGCTATTAAGTCCCCACTGGTTTAAATAGCTATGAAACATTGAACATTCATTTGCTTTTGAGCCCTAAGTGAATAGCCAAGAGGGTCTATTCCTTTAGAAAATATATATTTATTCTGCCCATTGCATCTAAATGAATCTACTGCAAAGCTGTGTTTACCCGCATCCATATGCAAATATTGACTTATGCATTACAACGATGTAAGCTTGGTAGGTTTTGGAAGAAAAACATAACACAGATAAACATTTATAAGCAATTCAAATATTAAAGAGCTTAAACATTTCAAAAGGCATTCACATATGAGTTTTTCTGGGATGTCGTTATGGTGCTGCAGTCATTTGCAAAATATAGTTACTGAACTACATAGTTTTTATGTATGAAAGAATGTGTTTATTTCTGATGGCAATAAAATCAATATGTTAGGTATTCATACCATCCTTTATAATAGTCCCTGGGGAGATATACTCAACTCTGTATTCTCTTTTTAGGTGATACTATAGTGAAATGGGACAGTAAATTTCATAAACTCTCATAAGTGTTGCTAAATATTCCTGGTAATTGTGGGATAAGGATTGTTTTAAATGTTTATTCTGATACTCAGAGGTATATAACTTTGCAGTAGAATATGTCATTTGAGGCTTCTCATATATGTTATTTGTTCATCTAACATGACTTTTGTTAAAATGTCATCACACTTGGTTAGTATACATGTCACTCTTTTGAATTCTGATGACTATTTTCTTTCTATTTTCCTCCTTTTATAAGCAATTATATTATAATGCAGTTTTAACTTACTTTGAGTTCTGAGGATTGCCAAAAACCGGTAAACTCACACCTCAAGACAAACTTCAGAAATGCCAGAGAAATTCCTAAAGATCTGCTACTACCCCTAGTTCTACCCCTAACCATCCTTGGGGCAAATTCTTCATAATGATGCTTCATGGTAAAAATATGCAGTCCTATCATTAATTACTAACTATATAAGTCAAGAGTGGGAACCTAAACTTCATTCAAAACTCTTTTCTCATGTGACTTTTATTAAATAAAGAAACTACTGTTATGGAAAGAGGTAAGAATGACATTCACAGAAGATTCTTTCAACTTTCAATAGTAAAAATGCAGAGAGACTAGGAATAAGTGACCATGAAATATGCTAATTCACAAAAACTTTATGGCTAATTAATTTATTCAATAAAGTTTTTTGTGTGCTTATTTTTAAAAGTCACTAAACAGGCTAAGTCCTGTTTGGGATATGTTTTTTTATGAGACTGGGAGGCAGCTCTTGAGGAAACTATGGTCTTCAAGTTGAGTTATGACATGTGTATATGTATCAACAGAACACAACAATAAAATGTTACTGCTACAGGGAACTACAAACAAGAGCTGAAAGAATGCCAAGAAGGGAGGGACCATTTTTGTTGAGGTGATCCAGACAGACATCACAGAAGAGGCAGCCTCTAAAATGGTCTTTAAAGAAATGACAGAAATTCGGTAGATGTGGGATGGTGGCTTAGGAAGAGAAAGTGGCAGGGGGCCTGGGTGGCTCAGTTGATTATGCGTATGCCTTTGGCTCAGGTCGTATTCTCGGGGTGTGGGATCCAGCCCCCTTGTAGGGTTCCCTGCTCAGCAGGGGGTCTGCTTCTCCTTCTGCCCTTCCCCCCACTTGTGCGATCTCTCTTTCTCTCTCTCTCTCTTGCTCACTCTCTCATATAAATAAATAGAATCTTTTTTTTAAAAAAAGTAAGAGGAAGTGTGGAGGGGGGTAAAGGTAGAACATGCTTGGGTACTGGCCTCCAGCAAAGGGTTCATGAAGGCAAATAATGGAAAATGGGACTGGAAATGGTCAATTGTGAAGGGTCTCTACTCTTTTTTTTTTTGAGTTGTTTTATTAATTAATTTTATTCAATAAATATTTTATTGAGTTCTCAGTATATGCTTGATGCCATGCCAGGACAGTTGGGGCAGTTATGTTCATGGTGTGTAAAGCAGAGCGAGGGAACTGAGTAGTTACCTGAGCTGGATGTTGTGCTGGATGTCACCTATCTCCTTACCGTTCCACTCTCTGTCACCTCATTCCACTTTGCTTTGGGCTCTGACTTCTTTGGAATGAAGGAAAAGATGCCCGTGTCCCAGGCTTCTGGGTTCACCCAAAGGGAGGGAGAATCAGAGGTAGAAAGAGGGTGAGGTTGGGATATTTATTCTCCTGGCTTTCTCTCTGCTGGGACACTTTGAGTTGGCCATGTCCCGCTACTGAAGGCCATGGTTCCTCTTGGGGAGCTCTCTTTATTCAGCTATTTTTTGAGGCTTGTGAGCTGTTTCCTTCTCTTGTCCTCTCAGAAGTAATAGAGGCAAATTATTATCATTAGCCCTGGGCTACTATGCCCTCCCTTTATTTAGCTCTTCTCATTAGCCAGCTTGACTGTACCATCCTTTGTCTGATGGGCCTCTGACTGAGAGAGCTATGAGAGTGTATTAGCTACCTGAGGCTGCTGGGACAAATTACCACAAATTGGGTGGCTTAAAACAACAGAAACTTGTTCTCTTACAGTCCTGGAGGCCAAAAGTTTGAAATCCGTGTCAATGGACTGAAATCACAGTGTGGTAGGCTGTATTCTCTCTGGAAACTCTAGTGGAGAATCCGTTCTTCCCTTTTCTGGGTTCCATTTTCACATCCCCTTTCCTCTTCTGTCTATACGAAATTCCCTTCTGCTTTCCTTTCATAAGGACCCTTGTGATGGTATTTAGGACCCACTCCCCATCTCAAGATCCTTAATTTAATCACATCTGCAAAGACCCTCTTTGCTATAAGGTAAGATTTACAGGTTCTAGAGATTAGGGTCTGATATCTTGGAGGGGTCGTCATTCAGCCAACTTCAGATAGTGAGGTGCAAGATGCTAGGTAGCACAAAGCAGAGAAACCCCGACCAATCTAGTAGGTCCAGAGATGCTTTCCCAAGGAATAAGGAATAAGGAACAACTGAAATTTGTAGGTAACAGAAATTATCTAGGCAAAGGGGACCATGGATGGAGTTGGGTGGGGGACTATATAAAGCAATGAGTAGCTGGAAAAGGGATAGAGCATGCATTACCCACTTGGCACATTTGAAGACTTGACTGGCTAGTGTGTAGACTTAGGTGAGTAGGAGAGGTTGATAGGAAGGTGGCTGGCAGGAGATGGGTCCAGAAAATGAAAGATTTTATCAGTGACGTTGGGGAGTTTGGACATAGTCCAGTTGGCAAAGAGCATACATTGCATATTTTTTAATGAGGGAATGAAATGATAAAAGTGGGGCTTCAGAAAGATTTAGTGTTAGAACACAGGGCAGATTGCATCAGGGAGAGCCCAGAGGCAGGGAACCCAGTTGAGCAATGAGATGAAAATTTCACTGATGTTGGTCACTTGGTAAATATCTGAGGGTATTAGACTCTGAGTAGAGTGTGCTCAGTGTCATCAATCATCGAATATTTATTAACTTTGAACAGCATGTTAGATTGTGACTAGTTGAGGAAGATGGAAGAAAGGCCTAGTATGTGGTCTGGGCGCATATATAAGGTTTGCAATTTAATTGCATTGAGCTCTCTTTTTCTCAAAATATTACTTCCTGTTTACTGTTTAGGAAATAATTGATCTACTTGTTATCTTGAGTGTTTTGCCAGATACCACATTACTGATTCTACAAAGAAAGGTTAGTTTCTGAAATTTAATCCTGGAGGTCGAAGGCCAGGAAGAAAACATCTGTGGGCTCTAAGACACCATTTCCAAAGAAACCTTCAATGACATTAACTAGAAAACTGTTAACCAGAAGTCTGTGATTTTGTGTCACACTAAAAAAATACTGGAAGAAAACAAATGTAGTGCAAGCTCTCTGTGTAATTTTAGAAATGTAATTTGGAATATCTGACAATTTCTTATGCACTATAGTAATGGATAAACACAAAAGAATGTTCAAAACAGGTTGATCTGGTGAATGTGAACAATTCAGTTGTTACTAAGTTACTTTTTACCTATTGAAATATACACTTCTGGAATAAAACAAGTAGACCAGAAAATCTTGATAATTTTAAGTTTGAAAAACCACAAGGGAAAATGTAATACTAATATGTCCCAATTCTACCCTGTCCCCCAGCCAAGTCATACTGTCCAAACAGCTTTTTTCTTAAGGGGAACATTTTTCTATATTCAATAGTCTATTATTAATTCTTAATAATTTCTTAATTAGGCAAGATGTATATCTACCAGAATGTAGTTAACATGCAAGTTCAGCTCTTCCAAAGAGATGTTGATGAGTTTGCTGTATATGGATGGTAGGAAACTATATCCAATTTTTTGAAAATTAAAACATTATGAAGTGATAATGGAAAAATAGCAATAATCATGCCCATAAATGTGCCTATAGCCAGAGTTTAGAAGAAGAGTTGAATTGAGAGATGAATATGTTCAGCCAAGACCCAAGGAAAGAGCAATGTGCATTGCATTTTCACCAAAAAAAAAAAAAACAACAAAAAAAACCCCCTAAAATGTGGGTAAAACTGTTACCCTCATTTTATAGATTTTACCTTTCAAAATTGTGTCACTGTTTATCTGGCTTCTATTATCTGGGGGCAATGTGCATTGCAGAGACGTCCACACTTGACAGGGGAAAGCCATCAAGACTGGGTTACTTCATAACCTGTCAAACAATATGGCAAAGACTGGCATACTGATGGAAAGTACTTCATTAGAGTGGTTCTGCTTCCCCAGTCAAACCCTAGCGGTACAGCTTGACTGTACCATCCTTTGTCTGAAACATTAATCCCTTTCAAGTAACCATCATCTTCCACTAAAAAGAAAATATGTTGCCTAATTACAGTTATTATATCATATCATAGGATTTCAAAGGAGAATATACATACACACACATTCACATGTGATATGCTCTGCATTAAAAGGTGAGGTGCTGTATTCCTCTGCAGCTTCCTACCCTGATGAACTTGACCCCTTTGCCGCTCCCTCTATCCTGCCATGGCTCTCTTCTAATCAGGCTCCTCCTTTCTAACACAATAAGACCCAAAACCCTCCATGAAATTTCAAGAGCAGAAGTAAAGGGGATGCATTTTTCCTTGGCCCATATTACCAGCTCTTCCCTGGGTGGAACAGATTAAGAGGAGAAAGAGTCAGAATTTTTGGTGATTGTGTAGCTAAATTCTGTAGACATTCAACCCTTGTTGACCAAGTAGATTCAACAATGAAAGCTGATGTAAAACAGTGGTGATGTAATTCCTCTTAAAGAAAGGGACTGGAAGAGCGTCAGAAGTTTCTAGCGTGGGCTTTCATTACAGTACTTTGTGAACCTTGTTACTTTTTCTATATCCATTTGACACCAATTCTGTGGCGGATATAGGCTTTCAAGGCCTTTACTTGGAGGTTGCTATCAAGGCTTCTGAAATATGACCAAAAATGCTTAAATTAATTTTATTTCAATGCCACTTTGTATACTAAGCCAAGAAACCATACCTTACTTTATTTCCCAATTGTAAAGAACTCTCAGCTATGTCATCTAAAACAATTCAGCCAGCTGACTTATATAATGTCCCAAGAACAGTATAACACAGTTACACCTTGCTAGAGACATAAAACGCTCAACATATGATTGTACCATATAAAATTAAACAGTATAAACCCTTTCCCATGGGGTTCCTTAGAGGAACCAGTAGAGTTCCTTGATGTGTACCAAAATATTTCACTCTTAACTTCTTTCTCTCCTCAGTCTCAGCCAGATTTCAATGGGGATTTGGTAGGTGGACAGGTCTCTTCAGGAACTTATTCTTTCTTAAACAGTGCTGGTGGGCTTGTAACAAGGGCAGGGTGCATCAGGCCTGCTGTCTTTAGTTAGAAGTCACGAAATATTCTTTGAGTTTGTTAATTTTTCTTCACCTTCACCACTATGGGCCTAGTCCAAGACATTTTTACTTCTGCATTAATCTTCTTGCATATATTTTTCTCTTCCTTCTGTTCCTCACTTCCCTGAAGCTATAGTGATGAAAAAGACATTTGACTATATTGTAGTGCTACTTAGAAGCTACTGTCCAGTTTTATCTTGCACCCTTCAACTTCTCGATTACTTTGTTTTAGTGATACTAGGTGATTTTTCAGTTTCTGGAAGGAACCATGCTCTCTGCCAACTCTGATCATCACACTTGGGCTTATCTCCACCTGGATGCTCCAAGAAGTACATAATGGGGGAGATTCATCTTGTTGGGTGGCCCAGAAAGAGCTTCCTTCAGAGAAGGATGCTTGAGATGAAATCTGGAGGCTTGTTAGGTTTAATTAGTAGAATTAAGTTTTACACATGAAGTTTTGCATATGAAGAATACCCAGAGATGGGAGTTCATGTAACACATGATGCTTCCCTAAGAAGTGTCTGGAGGTGTCAGGAGAGTGGGAGAGGTCACATTAAGGATTTCAGTCTTTCACCTTAAGGGCATTTGGAAGCCACCAAAGATAAAAAAGCGTGTCCATTAGATTGCTCCATTGCCCAGGATTTGTAGCTAATGCCTAAACCCAGGGACTATTTACCAGTATTCTAAGTTCAGAGATCTACCAGTTGATGGGTTTAGCCACCTCACCACATGGTCTATTGAAAGGGTTCAGTCTTAACATAAGCCCTACCACCAACCCCAGCAATATACTAATAGAAAAGAAATGGGAGCTTCTTGGCCTTTGGAGTCCCAGCATTGCTCATGGAGAGAAGGGAGGGGAACTTTAGATAATCATTTCTAAATAGGAGGGGTAGAAGGAGGGTAGGGCGTTGGAGGGCTGCCTAGAGAAGGAGACTGATGTTATCCCTAACTTTTCACGGAAAAATGTCAAACCCTCTCAGTTGCAAGAATTGTACAATGAACATCTGTATAACTTGCACTTGGATTTATCAGTTGTTAACATTTTGTCACTTTGGCTTGATTTCCCTCTCTTTCTATAAATGTGTGTGTGTGAATATTTATTTGTAAATGATTAGAGAGCTAGTTGAGAGTTAGTAATGACACTTCACTGCTAAATTCTTCAGTACGTATCTCCTAAGACTCAATCTTACATCACCATAATACAAATATCACCCCCAGGAAATTTAATATCAGTATAATACTTTTCTTCCAACGTAGAGAAAGACCCAGAAAGCTGACACTTGGATTACCATTGGAAAAAACTGAATAGATTATAGGTGACCTTTGCTTTTTGCCTTGTGCTTTGTCATCCAAAATTCTCAGTATTTGTTTTACTTATTTAAAATAAACACAAGTTACATAAGTACGTAGAAATATAGCATCCAATATTAGGAATGCAATGAAACTGTTGATTTGATATGAAAGGTCTAAAACATATCAAAAAAGCAGGCAATAAACTCCTTAAAACCGTGCACATGTTTGACCCAGAAAGGTCGATTCTAGCAATTCATACAAACGCACACCAAAACCAGGCTCAGAGATTTTCTCATCAGTGTTATATTTAGGCAACATATGGGGAACAACCTAAAAGCTAACCAGTAACAGTTTGGTCAAATAAATTATGATACATGTGCACTATATAATACTATGTAATTCATTTAAAATGTATGTTTTGTAAGGATTTTTAATGCCATGGTAAACAATTTATATTAAGAGAAGAAAGGGCTAAAACCTTGGAAAAAATTTTAATGTAGGTATAATTCTGTATATACATGCATACACACATATACTCTCATATAAAGAAAAAAATTTGGAAAGAATGAATCAAAATGTCCAAGGTGGTTATTTATGGTTGGTGGAATCTGAACCATTTTAATGTTCTTACTTATGCTTTCCTCAATTCTCCAAATTTTCCTCAGTGAATAGATATTGCTTGTTTCTGAGTGAATTTCTATTATAAAGTAAAAACATTTACCTTGTAGAAAATGAAGTCAAAAGAAAAAAGGAAATTAAAATTTCCTGTTGGGGCACCTGGGTGGCTCAGTGGGTTAAGCATCTGACTCTTGATTACAGCGGTCTGAAAGGTCCGATCTCAGGGTCATGAGATCAAGCCCTGAGTCGGGCTCCGAGCTCAGTGGGGAGTCTGCTTGAGATTCTCTCTCTCCCTCTGCTCCCACCCCCTTGTGCTCACACTGTCTCTCTCTCTCAAATAAATAAATCTTTAAAAATAAATAAAATAAAATCTCCTGTAATCTTG
The DNA here is from genome assembly GCF_002201575.2 of Neomonachus schauinslandi. NCBI lineage: Eukaryota > Metazoa > Chordata > Mammalia > Carnivora > Phocidae > Neomonachus > Neomonachus schauinslandi. The sequence goes on from NC_058408.1 coordinate 107,770,889, forward strand.
AGCATTTAAAGTTGTAAATATTATCTCTATATTTTATCATTATAAGTATATGCATGTGTTATTGCATGTTTGTGTAGGTAAAATATGCACATGTGTGTATATGGACAAATGTGTATATGTCATACTCATCAGTGACAGGGTTAAATTTGTATCAACAAAGATTCAGAATCATCTTCCCATAGTGATCAGACATGAGCCATTAATTGGAAATAACAAGAAATATATGGAGAAGAAAATGATCGGTGAATTGATCTGTGGGTATTAATCAGACATGTATACACACAAAAATACATAGATAAAACTTATCTTAAATAAGATAATACTCTGCACAGTTTTATTTTTCATTAGTGACACATTGTGAGTCATTCCACATCATTCCATATTTATTTCTGATCCTGCTATATTCCATTGCAGGGCTTATACTGTTAAAGCAATATTTCTTTCACAAATTGAACTGAGCTCATCAAAGTGTATTACTTATTAATGAGGAAACCACAAAGTACCCGTGGCCCACGATGGTGGTTGGATATTTGAATCACCTGGAGAGTTTTCAAAAACACAGAAGCCTGGAGCTCACCTCCAGTGATTCTGTTCTAGTTAGTCTGGGATGGGGTCCAGGAATAAGTATTTTTAAAAAGTTTCTAATGTACATTCAGGATTATGCACCACTGAGGAAGATATGCCAGTTTGATGTAATATGGGAGAAAAGGGGCTTACAAACATAAGACTTCTAACTCAGCACAGACTGCTGTTTTGCACTTTTACTTCCCCTGGCCATGATGTCACATGGATACAGTGACAAGAATAAATGTGCAGCATGGACCATTCTGAGCCACTTTCCCAAGCTGATCAGACATGAACCATTAGCTGGAAATAACAAGGAGTATACAGAGACGCAAATGATGAGTAAATTGATCTGTGGCTATTAATTAGACATACCAAGCACCATGGAGTTATTTGACAGGCGCCAATTAGTAAATAGGTGACAAAATGTGTTAAGTGAAGGTCAGCTAACAGAGTGGGGTCTTGTTTTTCCTGCAGCTGCTGTTGGAGGATTTCTCTAGCAAGCCCTCTGAGATGCTGACCACTCCATTTACTTAATTCTCAGTTTTTTGGGAAAAGAGTTCCTTTTTCAGTAGAGTAGTATATTCAACCAACATAGTATATTACATCAACTCTCAGATGCACATTGTAATATGTTAACATCTGTGAAATTGATTCCATCTGTGAATTTGACTCCATCTTACAACTGAAATGGTAAAAACATTGCTACTGTTTAATTGGTAGCATTGTTTCCTGTCTTACTGGTACATAGAATAGTGGGGCATCTTGAAACTAAAGGTGCAATGAAATATGGTCTATTTTAAAGTCTTCACAATTGGGCAATTTCTTACCATCTTTTTTTTTTTTTTTAAGATTTTACTTATTTACTCTAGAGAGAGTGAGAAGAGGAGGGAGCAGAGGGAGAGGGATAAGCAGACTCCATGCTGAGCGCAGAGCCTGATGCGGTGTTCCAACCCACGACCCTGAGATCATGACCTGAGCTGAATGAAGAGTCTGAGGATTAACCGACGGAGCCACCCAGGCACCGCAATTTCTTACCATCTTTAACACTGTCTTCCTGGGATAACCCTCCATCATTTTTGCCTACCTTTTTGCAATAACCTCCCAGCTTATCATTCTACTTCCAGCCTGTGTCCTTCTTCAATCCATTCCTAACAGTGACCAAAGTGTTTCTGTTAAAACTGTAGCCTCGCCTCCACTTCAGGACCAGGCTTCCCCTGCAGCCCTCCCAAGGGGGTTTCTTTTTTTCTCCCCGTCATCACACCTTTAGAGGTGGGCTCCTCATTGCACCCTTACTTTCTCCTTGCTTCCTCCATGAAAACCCTGAGTTTTGCATCAGTGAAGGCATTGGCTTCTGGTTCATTGTCATTCTCACCAATGGTTTGCTATTGTGATGCTTAGTGATTTACATATACACAAAGAAGATCCTTCCAATTCCCTGGTTTAGTGGTTTCTTAATCTTGCCTTTAGTAATCTTGTCCTTTGCCCTAATTAAGCACTCTCCTTCAGGGTAAACCTTGATTTTGTCCTGAAACTGTATCTCCTACAAACTTGTCCATTTTAAGTACTCTGTAACTCTCCCCCCACCCCCTTTTCCTGCTCATCACTTTTAGTATCTAACTTCCATAGCTTTAGTCTCCACGTGGGCCTTTAATCCCCAGATGTTACCATCTGTCCATACTCCATCAACCCCTTCGTGTCTTCTCTCCCTTTTGACCCAAGCTTCAATTCTACGGTCAATCATTTTCGACACTTCCTTGCACACACCCTCAACTCTCTCGACCCCTTTCAGTTTGTCATGCTGTTTGATGCAGCCATGGATGAACCTCCTCCCAGGCCTGGATCCACGACGGAAAGTGGCTATAGTAAAACATCCAAGGCTGCTGACGGCTCTCTCTACGCTGACGGTCAATAACCTCAGGTGAGCCTCTAAAGCTGCCAGGGGATCACATCCTATTTTCCACATTTATGTCTTTTCTGCTATCTTAGATAGGTATTTCTTACTTTCCTAATCTGAAATCTCTCGCATTTTCTTTCCATCCCCACTTAGCTGTGATACTAAGGAAAGTGACTACCTTTGAAAGAGCTTCCACAGAGTCCTGCTATCATAGCTGACAGCTTACTTGCATTGGGCTCTATCTAGATGTCACTCTGGATGAACTGTCTATGTTCCCAGCTACTGCTAAGCTTTGTTCCCATGCATAGTTCCCATCCTCTCTCACTTGCATCCCTCCAGTAAGTTCCCCCATCTCTCTCCTGCATCATCAGCTTTCCCCTTGCTTCTGGGTCATTCCTGTAAGTGGAGCAACATGCTGTTATTTCTCTCAATTTACAAACAAACAAGCAAACTTTTTTGACCTCACCACCCAATTTCTTTCTCTTCCTATTTGTGGTGAAGCTGCAGAAAAAGGTGTCTATTCCTGTTGTTTAATTTCTCTTCAATTCCCTCTTGAACCCACTCCAAACAGGTTGTCACTTCCACCCTTCCCTCTAAATACTCTTACCATGCTCGGGGCGCCTGGGTGGCTCAGTCGTTAAGCATCTGCCTTCAACTGGGGTCATGATCCCAGGGTCCTGGGATCGAGCCCTGCATCGGGCTCCCCGCTCGGCGGGAAGCCTGATTCTCCCTCTCCCTCTCCCCCTGCTTGTGTTCCCTCTCTCACTGTGTCTCTCTCTGTCAAATAAATAAATAAATAAAATCTTAAAAAAAAAAAAAACTCTTACCAGGCTCACCAACTACCTCCAATGTCATTTGCACAATCCAGTGTCACTTCTCCATTTCCACCCTGTCAGTCAACAAAAATAAATCTCCTCTTAGACACTTCCTTCTTTTGGTCTTCAGATTCTACTTTTCCTGTTTTCCTCCCACTTCACCAGCTGCTCATTCTCAGTCTCCTTTGCTGATGACTTCTCATTTTCCTAATCTTTAGATGTTGTCCCTGGGGGCTTAGTTTAAATATCTGTTTTTTTTCTTCTTCTATAAACATGAAATCCCTAGATGATCTTATCCAGTACCATGCCTCTAAATATACCAAATGCTGATGACCCCCCAAATCGTATCTCTAGCTCAGACCTTTCCCCTGAACTCCAGATTTGTATATCTGCCTTGTTCCTTGGTGTCTCCATTGGGATGTCTAGTAGGCATCTCAAAGTCAATAGATCCCAAGTGGAACTCTCGATCTTTCTCCCCATTCTATCCTCCTCTGGAAAAAAACATGTATTTAAAAGAGTGCTGCACCTTATCTGGCAGAATAGGGCAGAAAAGCAATGCCTTACTCAGGTAAAAACACTATGCTACTCACATTAGTGAGAGAGAAAAAAATTTAAACTTTAATTAATGCCATGGGTGGATTTATATATTTGGAATTGTAGCAGTTCCATCAAACAAGGAAGTATATTTTTACCTCCTCTAAACATCTGTGGGTTTAAAAATTCCATTTTAACGGGGGACTTAGGAAAAAAAAAAAGGATTTTTCTGTACTTGCTTTATCAGCTTTCTGTCTTACTTTTTTTTTTTTTGCAAGATGATTTATGCTATTTAACGAGTTATTTCTTTTAATTTAGGTGTTTGGGCCATTTTTCAATCCTTCATATAATCTCAAGCAGTGCAAACTCCTTCTCTACTTTCTTTCCCAATTCAAAATGAGAAACAATGTAGGCTAGGGTTAGGTCTGTGAAAGGTTCAATTCTTATTTATACAAAATTTAAAACATGAATAAAAAACATTTTTAATATATGGAATTGTCTGGAAAACTCTCAGGAAAAATTCATGGAATTTAGTTTAGGTCATCTAATGGGTGTGAATTGCTCTGTGATTAAGTCAAAACAAATGCACCTCTGTCAAGGTCAGCACTGGCTCCCTTATCCTCTTGCTTACTCAAGAATAGTAAGTGCTTTAATACTTTTCTCTCTCGTATCAATAACTTTTTTTCCTTATTAGATTTTGTCATCATCACATAACATGCTGTATTACTTTCCAACTTAAAATGAAAAAACTCCCTTTACCCCTTTGCCTCTTCTGTTACCAATCCATATCTCTGTTCTGTATAGAAAACTTCCTTGAAAGTATTGTCCATACACCTCCCATTTTACTGACACCCATTTGAGTCCATTAGTATTAGGTTTGGGTGTGTATAATAGAAAATATAACATAAAAGAAAATTAAAAAGATGGCAGTTATTTTTTTTTCCCCACACAAAATAAGGTCAGATTTAGTCTGGTCAGGTTAGTATGGTGACTTCATGGACAGATGGAACACATCTTTCTACTCTACCACCTATGCATGGTGCTTCCAAGGCCACATGACCCACAGAGGCTGCTGGTGCTCCAGCCATCACTTTGAGTTTTAGTGCTTAGAAGGTATGGACAAAGGAAGGTGTAGTAGATGTTATTATTTGTGCAAATTTTTTCTTATCTCCACTCCCCTGCCATGGTTCCCAGTTGGTGGAGAATAATAACCTTCATTGACTTTGGGCCCAATCATGTAAATTTTGGGGCCAATAGGTGGAAGTGACTGTGGGTTCTGAGCATTAGGAAGCATTAGAAGATGTGGCAAATTTCCAAACTTCTTAGGGCTCCCACCCCTGCCACAGGAACAGCATATTTTTCTGTCAGCCTGGAACTGAAGCAGCCCTGAACTTGATCCAGAGCCTGGAGGGCAGCCTCTCTCAGTGAAGTCCAGTGAGCTCAGCTCAGATCAACCACAGTACTGATCCAGAAGCATGAAATAGAATATATGTTGTAGGTCATTGAAATATTTTTGGGTTTGTTTCATAGAACTGTCACAGTAAAAATCTGACTAGTGCAGAAAGGCAAAGGATGCCTCCTGGCTCAATCAACTTCCTTTTCAGCTAGGTTCCCGGAAATCCCACACACACTTCTACTTACTTGTCATATATGGTCACACCAGGATGAAAGGAAGATTAGAAAATATAGCTGGATGCCTTTTACCCCAAATGAAACCAGAGTTCTTGTTCCTAAAGAAGAACAGTGCATGGCTGTTGGGTGGAAACCAGCAGTTGCTTCCATAGGAATCCAATCAGGCTTTTTCTCCAGCCCTTCAAAGAAGCAGCCCTCCACAAGTCAGCCCCACTCTACTGGCCTCTCAGTAGCCTTTGCCACAGTTCACTCCCTGGAATGCTTTCCTACTTTCCTTTTAGGACAGCTCTTGGTTCTTTTCCTCCCTCGTTGGCCACGCCTTTTCTTTTCCTTTTTGTGTTCATCCTTTTCCTTGAGCTCTCAACATTGGTTGGAGCTCAGCCCTCAGCTTACTTTATTGGAGAGCCATCTTCATTCTCATTGATCTTATCCAGTCCAAACATCTTAAAGAACATCTATATACACTCATGCCTCCCAAATTCATTTCTTCAGCTCCGACTTCTCTCATAACTTCAGACATACATATCCAACTGTGTCCTTAGTCTTGCCGTTAGATGTTTAACATGTGTGTCTCATATGACCCAAACAGAACTGTTTCCCATCCCCACTGAACTAAAATTGCTCCTTCTACAGCTTCCCCATGATAATTCCAAGACTTCTAGAAGTTCAGGCTAAAAAATGATTCCTATCTTTCTTTCAAACTCCATTTCCAAACCATCAGCAAATAACTATCAGCTATCTTTATAAATAAATCATGCTATATTCAGTGAAAAGGAATGAACTCACTGTGTATGTGAACAACATGGATTAATCTTACAGATATAATACTAAGTGAAATATGCCAGGCATAAAAGGATATATTTTATATTATTCCATTTGTATGAAGTGCATAAACAGACAAATCTATATTGAGAGAGGCTGGAATAGTGGTTATCTCTGGGGACAATAGAGAAGGGAGAGGAGGCATTCAGGGAGGTTACAACAGTATACACAAATGTGAAAATTAATCAGATGATTCAATTAAAACTTGCACACTTTAATGCATGTAAGTTATACTTCAATAAAAGAGAAATATTATTATTGGTTATTAGTACCAATAATTCACAAACTATAGATTTGTTATGTTGTATATGATGGAAAAAATGAATTCATTGAGAATATATTTTGTGATTTATGTTTATAATAAGAAATATATATTTATTCTTTATCCCTGCTTTGGGCACAGAAGTAAAACCCTTGGAATTTTTTAAGTGATGAGAACAACAAAGATGTTTGTTATGTTAATGAGGTGACTTTCAGAACTCACCTTAGGATGGGGGCTGGTTGCCTGGAGAACCAATCTAGGTGATTAGAGGAGTAGAACTTTCAGTCCCAACCCCTGACTTCGGGAGGGGAGCCAGCCTGGAGATTTGTTCAGTCACTAATGGCCCGTGATTTAATCATTCATGCCTATGTAAAACCCATGCCTCTGTAAAAACCCAAAAGGCTGGGGTTTGGAGAACTTCCAGGTTGGTGAACTAGAAAGTATCCATGTGTCACCATGCAGGGCCCCAAGCTCCATGAAGACAGAAGCTCCTTTGTTGGGGAACTTACCCTATGGATCTGTTCATCTGGCTTTAATATCCTTTGTAATAAATCAGTAATATAGTGAAAAAATGTGTTTCCTGACTCCTGTGAGCTGTCCTAGCAAATTAATCAAACCCAAGGAATGGGTCATGGGAACCTCTGATTTATAGCCAGTCAGAAGCACAGGTGACAAGCTGGGTTTGTGATTGGCATCTGAAGTGAAGGGCAGTCTTGTGGGACTGAGCCCTTTGCCTGTGGAATCTGATGTTATCTCTGGGTAGAGAGAGTCATAGTTGCCGGTTGGTGGTGGAAGACTCTAAACACACACACACACACACACACACACACACAGGAATTGGTTCCAGGAGCCCAAAAAGATATTTTGTAGGTATGTCTGTATCCATAGAGTATCTTTATGGAATTGGCCACTTGATACATCCATTGCTCTATGATCCTGGTTCAAACCACCACAGTGTCTTAACTAGATTATCAAAATAGCCTTTTAGTATCCCTATTTTCCCCTTCAGCTCCCCTTTGATTATTCATACAGCATTAAGATTATCTTTTTGAAATCTAAGTCAGATCATATTTGTCCTCTGCTGAAAATCCTCTAAAGATTTCTTGTTGTACTCAGAGTAAAAACCAAAATCCATGTGGTTGTCCCCATAGTTCCTTAATGTCTCCCCTCAAAAGTCATCTAAGTAGTGGAGACTTTCATGACCATCCTATATAAATAGTATTCTCCCACCTTCCTGATACTTTCCACTCCCTTTAACTGCTTTTTCTTTAGAACTCAAATCACCTTCTTATAGAGCATCAGTTTAGAGGTTTATTTTGTTTATTTTTGTCTCCTTCTTTCCCACTGGAGTGTGAGATGAGGTGTATGGTCCCTCCCCTTGAATCTGGAGGGGCTTTCTGACTGCTTGCCTAATAGAATATGGTGGATGTGGTGAGGTGCCAGTTCCTGGTCCAGGCCTTGAGACACTGGAGGCTTCCTCTCTCTATCTTTTGGAACACACTCTCTGGGATCTGTGAGTAACTATATAAGAAGTCCAACTACTTTGAGACCTCCATGTTGGAAAGGTTATGCGTAGGCACACCAGAGGACTTATCCCAGTGGAGCCTAGCCTTCTAGCTATGCCAGACATGAGTGAAGCCATCTTCAGCCCTCTGGACCAGCCATCCTCCATCTGGATACCAACAAGTGACCTCAGCCTATGTCACAATATCTGTCTCATCAGAAAAATTGTCCAGTTGAGTCCTGTCTGAATTAGGGAGCCAATTATTAGGAGACATAGTAAAATGGTTGATATGTTAAATCTCAACATTTTGGGTTAAATTGTTTAACAGCAATAGCTAATCAGACAGAAGTTGTCTATATATGTGTTGGGGGATACCAACTAGTAGGTTTTATTTCAGGCTGTACATACAGGGAGCACGTAGGCAGGCGTCCTCCTACCCCCAGTGACAAAACCAACAGGGCTTCACCCTGTGGCGCCATCACCCACACCCACACCACTGACTCTCTTTAGGCAGATCATGTAATTTCATTAAAGAAGAGATTTTAGACTTCAGTATGGGCATGGATATTAACTTTTCCAGTCTCTCTATGTGTGGGGGTGCAGGAGATATGTCCTAGGTGTCCCATACACCCTCCTCTATTTCTCTTGATCACATTTGGACACTTGGAAGTGTTGCCAGTAGAATAGCCCCCGAGTTCCTATGGCCTCTTCTGTGTGTCCTGCCTATAGCTTCCTGCAGTCTGTTGACACCCTTCTCTCCCCTTCCTTGCCTGTAGAAATTCATCAAAATGTCTGAGTCAACTCATGGGTTCCAATTCCCCCCCACTTTTTTTTTTTTATATTCTTCAGCAAAGTTTATTTATTATTTATTTATTTTTTATTCTTGTGTTAATCCCCATACTTTACATCATTAGTTTTAGATGAAGTGTTCCATGATTCATTGTTTGTGCATAACACCCAGTGCTCCATGCAGAATGTGCCCTCCTCAGTACCCACCACCAGGCTAACCCATCCTCCCACCCCCCTCCCCTCTAGAACCCTGTTTGTTTTTCAGAGTCCATCGTCTCTCATGGTTCGTCTACCCCTCCGATTTCCCCCGCTTCATTCTTCCCCTCCTGCTACCTTCTTCTTCTTCTTTTTTTTTTTTCCTTGACATATATTGCATTATTTGTTTCAGAGGTACAGATCTGAGATTCAATAGTCTTGCACAATTCACAGCGCTTACCAGAGCACATACCCTCCCCAGTGTCTATCACCCAGTCACCCCATCCTTCCCACCCCACCCCCCACTCCTGCAACCCTCAGTTTGTTTCCTGAGATTAAGAATTCCTCATATCAGTGAGATCATATGATACACGTCTTTCTCTGTTTGACTTATTTCACTTAACATAATACCCTCCAGTTCCATCCACGTCGTTGCAAATGGCAAGATCTCATTCCTTTTGATGGCTGCATAATATTCCATTGTATATATATACCACCTCTTCTTTATCCATTCATCTGTCGATGGACATCTTGGCTCTTTCCACAGTTTGGCTATTGTGGACATTGCTGCTATAAACATCGGGGTGCACGTACCCCTTCGGATCCCTACTTTTGTATCTTTGGGGTAAATACCCAGTAGTGCAATTGCTGGATCATATGGTAGCTCTATTTTCAACTTTTTGAGGAACCTCCATACAGTTTTTCAGAGTGGCTGCACCAGCTTGCATTCCCACCAACAGTGTAGGAGGGTTCCCCTTTCTCCGCATCCCCGCCAACATCTGTCATTTCCTGACTTGTTAATTTTAGCCATTCTGACAGGTGTGAGGTGGTATCTCATTGAGGTTTTGATTTGGATTTCCCTGATGCCGAGCGATATTGAGCACTTTTTCATGTGTCTGTTGGCCATTTGGATGTCTTCTTTGGAAAAATGTCTGTTCATGTCTTCTGCCCATTTCTTGATTGGATTCTTTGTTCTTTGGGTGTTGAGTTTGATGAGTTCTTTATAGATTTTGGATACTAGCCCTTTATCTGATATGTCATTTGCAAATATCTTCTCCCATTCTGTCGGCTGTCTTTTGGTTTTGTTGACTGTTTCCTTTGCTTTGCAAAAGTTTTTTATCTTGATGAAGTCCCAATAGTTCATTTTTGCCCTTGCCTCCCTTGCCTTTGGTGATGTTTCTAGGAAGAAGTTGCTTCGGCTGAGGTCAGAGAGGTTGCTGCCTGTGTTCTCCTTTAGGATTTTGATGGACTCCTGTCTCACATTGAGGTCTTTCAACCATTTGGAGTCTATTTTTGTGTGTGGTGTAAGGAAATGGTCCAGTTTCATTCTTCTGCATGTGGCTATCCAATTTTCCCAACACCGTTTGTTGAAGAGACTGTCTTTGTTCCATTGGACATTCTTTCCTGCTTTGTCAAAGATGAGTTGACCATAGAGTTGAGGGTCCATTTCTGGGCTCTCTATTCTGTTCCATTGATCTATGTGTCTGTTTTTGTGCCAGTACCATGCTGTCTTGATGATGACAGCTTTGTAATAGAGCTGGAAGTCCGGAATTGTGATGCCGCCGGCTTTGCTTTTCTTTTTCAACATTCCTCTGGCTATGCGGGGTCTTTTCTGGTTCCATACAAATTTTAGGATTATTTGTTCCAGTTCCTTGAAAAAAGTGGATGGTATTTTGATGGGGATTGCATTGAATGTGTAGATTGCTCTAGGTAGCATTGACATCTTCACAATATTTGTTCTTCCAATCCATGAGCATGGAACGTTTTTCCATTTCTTTGTGTCTTCCTCAATTTCTTTCATGAGTATTTTATAGTTTTCTGAGTACAGATCCTTTGTCTCTTTGGTTAGATTTATTCCTAGGTATCTTATGGTTTTGGGTGCAATTGTAAATGGGATCGACTCCTTAATTTCTCTTTCTTCTGTCTTGTTGTTGGTGTATAGGAATGCCACTGACTTCTGTGCATTGATTTTATATCCTGCCACTTTCCTGAATTCCTGTATGAGTTCTAGCAGTTTTGGGGTGGAGTCTTTTGGGTTTTCCACATAAAGTATCATATCATCTACAAAGAGTGAGAGTTTGACTTCTTCTTTGCCAATTTGGATGCCTTTGATTTCTTTTTGTTGTCTGATTGCTGTGGCTAGGACTTCTAATACTATGTTGAATAGCAGTGGTGATAGTGGACATCCCTGCCGCGTTCCTGACCTTAGGGGGAAAGCTCTCAGTTTTTCCCCATTGAGAATGATATTCGCTGTAGGTTTTTCATAGATGGCTTTTATGATATTGAGGTATGTACCCTCTATCCCTATACTCTGAAGAGTTTTGATCAAGAAAGGATGCTGTCCTTTGTCAAAAGCTTTTTCTGCATCTATTGAGAGGATCATATGATTCTTGTTCTTTCTTTTGTTAATGTGTTGTATCACATTGATTGATTTGCGGATGTTGAACCAACCTTGCAGCCCAGGGATAAATCCCACTTGGTCATGGTGAATAATCCTTTTAATGTACTGTTGGATCCTATTGGCTAGTATTTTGGTGAGAATTTTTGCATCCATGTTCATCAGGGATATTGGTCTGTAATTCTCCTTTTTGATGGGGTCTTTGTCTGGTTTTGGGATCAAGGTAATGCTGGCCTCATAAAATGAGTTTGGAAGTTTTCCTTCCATTTCTATTTTTTGGAACAGTTTCAGAAGAATAGGTATTAATTCTTCTTGAAATGTTTGGTAGAATTCCCCTGGGAAGCCATCTGGCCCTGGGCTTTTGTTTTTTGGGAGATTTTTGATGCCTGCTTCAATTTCCTTAGTGGTTATAGGTCTGTTCAGGTTTTCTATTTCATCCTGGTTCAGTTTTGGTAGTTGATACATCTCTAGGAATGCATCCATTTCTTCCAGGTTATTTAATTTGCTGGCATAGAGTTGCTCATAATATGTTCTTATAATTGTTTGTATTTCTTTGGTGTTGGTTGTGATCTCTCCTCTTTCATTCATGATTTTGTTGATGTGGGTCATTTCTCTTCTCTTTTTGATAAGTCTGGCCAGGGGTTTATCAATCTTGTTAATTCTTTCAAAGAACCAGCTCCTAGTTTCGTTGATCTGTTCTACTGTTCTTTTAGTTTCTATTTCATTGATTTCTGCTCTGATCTTTCTTATTTCTCTTCTCCTGCTGGGTTTAGGCTTTATTTGCTGTTCTTTCTCCAGCTCCTTTAGGTGTAGGGTTAGGTTGTGTACTTGAGACCTTTCTTGCTTCTTGAGAAAGGCTTGTATTGCTATATACTTTCCTCTTAGGACTGCCTTTGCTGCATCCCAAAGATTTTGAATAGTTGTGTTTTCATTTTCATTGGTTTCCATGTATTTTTTTAATTCTTCTTTAATTTCCTGGTTGACCCATTCATTCTTCAGTAGGATGCACTTTAGTCTCCATATATTTGAGTTCTAGTTTCAAAGCATTGTGGTCTGAAAATAGGCAGGGAATGATCCCAATCTTTTGGTACTGGTTGAGACCTGATTTATGACCTAGGATGTGATCTATTCTGGAGAATGTTCCATGGGCACTAGAGAAGAATGTGTATTCCGTTGCTTTGGGATGCAATGTTTTGAATATGTCTGTGAAGTCCATTTGGTCCAGTGTGTCATTTAAAGTCTTTATTTCCTTGTTGATCTTTTGCTTAGATGATCTGTCCATTTCAGTGAGCGGGGTGTTAAAGTCCCCCACTATTATTGTATTGTTGTCGATGTGTTTCTTTGCTTTTGTTATTAATTGCCTTATATAATTGGCTGCTCCCATGTTAGGGGCATAGATATTTACAATTGTTAGATCTTCTTGTTGGATAGACCCTTTAAGTAGGATATAGTGTCCTTCCTCATCTCTTATTACAGTCTTTGGTTTAAAATCTAATTTGTCTGATATAAGGATTGCCACCCCAGCTTTCTTTTGGTGTCCATTAGCATGGTAAATGGTTTTCCACCCCCTCACTTTCAATCTGGGGTTGTCTTTGGGTCTAAAATGAGTCTCTTGCAGACAGCATATTGATGGGTCTTGTTTTTTAATCCAGTCTGATAGCCTGTGTCTTTTGATTGGGGCATTGAGCCCATTTACATTCAGGGTAACTACTGAAAGATATGAATTTAGTGCCATTGTATTGCCTGTAAGGTGACTGTTACCGTATATTGTCTGTGTTCCTTTCTGGTCTATGTTGCTTTTAGGCTCTCTCTTTGCTTAGAGGACCCCTTTCAAGATTTCCTGTAGGGCTGGTTTTGTGTTTGCAAATTCCTTTAGTTTTTGTTTGTCCTGGAAGCTTTTTATCTCTCCTTCAATTTTCAATGACAGCCTAGCTGGATAGAGTATTCTTGGCTGCATATTTTTCTCATTTAGTGCTCTGAATATATCCTGCCAGTCCTTTCTGGCCTGCCAGGTCTCTGTGGATAGGTCTGTTGCCAATCTAATGTTTCTACCCTTGTAGGTTACATATCTCTTCTCCCGAGCTGCTTTCAGGATTTTCTCTTTGTCTATGAGACTCGTAAGTTTTACTATTAGATGTCGGGGTGTTGACCTATTTTTATTGATTTTGAGAGGGGTTCTCTGTGCTTCCTGGATTTTGATGCCTGTTTCCTTCCCCAAATTAGGAAAGTTCTCTGCTATAATTTGCTCCATTATACCTTCTGCCCCTCTCTCTCTTTCTTCTTCTTCTGGGATCCCAATTATTCTAATGTTGTTTCGTCTTATGGTATCGCTTATCTCTCGAATTCTGCCCTCGTGATCCAGTAGTTGTTTATCTCTCTTTTTCTCAGCTTCTTTATTTTCCATCATTTCATCTTCTATATTACTGATTCTCTCTTCTGCCTCATTTATTCTAGCAGTTAGCGCCCCCATTTTTGATTGCACCTCATTAATAGCCTTTTTGATTTCTACTTGGTTGGATTTTAGTTCTTTACTTCTCCAGAAAGGGTTTCTCTAATAACTTCCATATTTTTTTCAAGCCCAGCTAATATCTTTAAAGTGATGATTCTGAACTCTAGATCTGACATCGTACTAATGTCCGTATTGAGTAGGTCCCTGGCAGTCGGTACTACCTCTTGTTCTTTTTGTTGAGGTGATTTTTTCCGTCTTGTCATTTTGTGCAGAGGAGAATAGATCAATGAGAGAACAAAATGCTAGCAGAGTAACAACGTCCCCAGAAAATATACTCTAAACAAATCAGAAAAAACCTGAAGCAGTGGGAAAAGAAAGGGAAAGAGAGAAAAAAGAAAAAGAAAAAAAAGAAAAAGATAAAGATAAAAACAAAAACAAACAAAACAAAACAACAACAAAAAAGCCAGAATGTGATCAAATATGATCAGGCTGGTATATAGATCAGTGCCACACACTAGATTTGGGGTGTATTTTGGTCTTTTAGAAGAAAGTGCCTCCCAAAATTTTAAAGAAAGAAAAACTTACATATGTACAAAAATAAGGGTTGATATGATGAAGGGATGGAATATGACTGTAAAGATGGAAATTATAAAAATTTTTATAAAAGGAATTGATAAGAAGTTGTTTGAAAAAAGAAAGAAGAGGATTTAAAAAAAGAAAAAAAAAAGGGAGAGGATATGATCAGGCAGGGGAATAGAAAATACCATATACTAGAGATTTAGGGTATATTTTGATCTGTTAGAAGAAACTATCTCAAAATTTTAAAGAGAGAACAACTTATATATATAAGCCAAAAATACGGGTAACTACTATGAAGGGATAGAATATGACTCTAAAAATGAAAAATAAAAATGTTTTTTTTTTTTTTTAAAAAAGGGATTGATAAGATGTTGGTTGAAAAAGGGAAAAAGAAAAATTGAAAAAGAAAAAAAAGAAAAAAAGACAGTTAAAAAAAAATTAACTTCGAAAGACTACAGAATCATGGTAAAAAAGCCATGAATTCTATGTGCAGTAGTCCCCTAGAGCTGGAGTTCTGCCGTTCTCATTGATGGGTGAACTTGGTCTTGGCTGGCTGTTCTCGCTGATCTTCTGGGGAGGGGCCTGTTGCCGTGGTTTCCAAATGTCTCTGCCAGAGGCGGAATTGCCCCGCCCTTGTCCCCTCCCGGTTAAGTAATCTGCTCAGGTTTGCTCTCCGGGGCTTTTGTTCCCTGCGAGCTTTCTGTACAGCTTTGGAGGCGGAGAGTGAAAACGGCGGCCTCCCAATCTCCGCCGCGGAGGAGCCGAGAACTCGGGGCCCTGCTCCTCAGTGTGCCCCAGAGAAAAGCCGTCAGTCACTCCCGTCTCCCTGGTCTCCAGCCGCACTCCGTGCTCACCCGGCCTGTGACCGCGCGTTTCTATCTCTGGCACCCGACCCCGGGTGGAGTCTCCAAACCCAGCAGATCCCTGCGGTGCACTCCCGCACGGCTCCTCCCGGGGGAGGAAGGTGAGTCTCCCCGGATCTGCCGCTTGTTGGGTCCCTGCTGGAGGAGCAGTGGCCCGACTGTGCCGCGGATCACGGTTTATGGCAACCCCGAGCTGAGAGCCCGCGCCTGGGCTCCGCCTCTGCAGCTGGCTTCCCTGCTCCGATACCTGGGAGCTCTGCTGCCCTCAGGCACCCCCGGTCTTTCTGTGACCCTGAGGGTCCTGAGACCACACTGTCCCGGAGGGTTGCACCCCCCGCTTAGCCACCAGAGTGACGTCCCTCGGTGGAGCAGACTTTTAAAAGTTCCGATTTTGTGCTCCGCGGCTCTATCACTTGCCAGAAGTGGCTGCCGGAGGCCCCTCCCCCGCTGTCTATCCTCCCGAATATCGCCTCGGATTCACTTCTCCGCACGTCCTACCTTCCAGAAAGTGGTCGCTTTTCTGTTCAGAGAGTTGTTCATATTCTTTTCTTCGATCTCCTGTTGAGTTTGTAGGTGTTCAGAATGGTTTGATCCCTATCCAGCTGAATTCCTGAGAGGAGACGAAATCCAGGTCTCCTACTCCTCTGCCATCTTGCTCCGCCCCCCACTTTTTTTTTTTTTAATCAGAGCAGGAACAGGTGTATTCCTTTCTGTACCTTTTTGCTCATTTCAGTGGGATTTGGGGTGGTGGGAGGGAAACACTTACGCTTTTTTTTTTTTCCCAAAACCCAAACATGTATTTCTATATTAGAAAATACATGGCAGGAATTCTTCAAAGAAAAGGGATCTTTATTTTTTTTTTAAAGATTTTATTTATTTATTTGAGAGAGAGAGAATGAGAGACAGAGAGCATGAGAGGGAGGAGGGTCAGAGGGAGAAGCAGACTCCCTGCCGAGCAGGGAGTCCGATGCGGGACTTGATCCCGGGACTCCAGGATCATGACCTGAGCCGAAGGCAGTCGCTTAACCAACTGAGCCACCCAGGCGCCCAAGAAAAGGGATCTTTAAAGAAGTGTGTGTTTTGGGCGCCTGGGTGGCTCAGTCGTTAAGCGTCTGCCTTCGGCTCAGGTCATGATCCCACGGTCCTGGGATCGAGTCCCACATCGGGCTCCCTGCTCCATGGGAAGCCTGCTTCTCCCTCTCCCACTCCCCCTGCTTGTGTTCCCTCTCTCGCTGCGTCTCTCTCTGTCAAATAAATAAAATCTTTAAAAAAAAAAAAAAAAAAAAAAAAAAAAAAGAAGTGTGTGTTTTGAAGAAACTGAATTCTGATTGTTCAAGGGTCATCTCTTTTGTCACTTGTTCAGATATACCCTCAGAGCTGGCTGGGTCCAGCTAATCAGGAAATGCAAACTCATTTTCTCTGCCCACTGGGACCTTCTCAGTTCAAAGCTACCTGGTCTCAGAGAAGGGGGCAGGGAGGGCACTGTCCCCAAACCAAGTTCCCTAAGAAGCATTTCAGTCTGGGCAGTGAACCATAGCATTGAACTTCATGGCATGAAAGTCTAGATGTAGCATATGTAGGTTTTATTTATTTTCAGATCCTATTCTTTAATTAACTGAATTGCCCACATTAGTACTGTATAATTTAGAGGAGCACATACACTTTTATTACACAGTCAACTAAAATGTTCATCAAGCATTTTTAATGATGTGAGAAAATGTTTATGATAAAATGGTGAGAGCAAAAGCAAAAAAGAAAGCATAATTAAAAATGTTAGCTAGCCTATGACTTTGAAAATGTGAAAAAAAAAGAACTAGGAGCGTGTGTGAGGACACTCATTTGATTTGCTTAAAATAATTGTGGGTGTTTTTTGTTAAAAATGTATGTGCGATCTAAGTAAACTTATTATTTTTTTTTTTTAAAAGCCGAAGTATGTCTGACAGAACATAGGACTTTTCTAATTCTGGCATATAACGGGTAAATAAGGTTCTATGTTTAGGGCTATAGCTTGCTAATAATTCAGACTGACCATCCACTGAAAACAATTAGAAATCCAGGATAAAAAATGTAAAAAAACAACAAAACAAAACATTTTAAAAGCATCTAAGAGGGACAAGATAGTAAGGGATTGCTAAGTCCAAGTCTCGTTCATGGTGGCAACCTTGGGAGGTCAGCAGAGCACCAAAGCTCCTCCCTGTTGCTATGCCCCTTTTGCTGAATTTGGCAAGCTGATAGTTTTTGGAACTTGCTGAGTGGGAGAGAGAGAAGCCCAGTGACCACCCATGTTGGAGAGTCTAAGAGGAGACCATCCACCAGAAAGCTAGGACTCCAGAATGCTACACTCTCAGGATGAGTGAACCAGAAATATGTCACCCCTGCTCCCAGGGGACTATAGGACCTGTGTATTGGTTTCCAGCTGTGAAGAGGTTAAAAAAACCCTGAGGAATTGTCACCATAAGCCTGCCACTAGTGGAATTTGAAGTTCCAACTTTGACTTCACCTGGGGGCGGGTGGGTCTAGGTTTTGTGGGGACTAATGCTTTTATAATTTGGGGTGGGGTGTTCATTGAGAGGAAAAAAAGAAACAATTAAAATACATAATTAGGTACAAACATTGAGTATTCATTTGGAAGAGAAAATGAGTTGCAACAAATTCCAAATTTAAAAAGCTGACCAATATCACAAATAACATAAAATTTAGAAAAATAAGATTTTTGTATTTATTAAAGACCTCACCTCAATAGAACCCTTTTATCCCCCTACATTTTTTGGCTGCTTTGATAGCCTCTTTTTATGACAATGATTTTATATAGAGAACATAAACATGATTTAGCCTGTACTCTAGCATGGTTGATAGAAATTTATTTTATTACTGATGGCTTGGAAAAACTTCTTTAGGTTTCATACCTCATTATGGGTAACGTCATGTACGTTTTTAGGATTGTTATCAAATTTGGGACATTTTGGGATATCTCCCAAGTTTTTTTTTTTTTTTTTTTTTTTTTTTAAATTTGGGAAATTTTGGGATATTTCCCAATTTTTTTTTTTTTTTTTTTTTTTAATATATAAGCTATAAAATCTCAGAGCACTTCAAATTTTCTTGGGCAGTGACTAATCTTAAATACTCTTTAAATTAATGGTCCATTAACCAGTTATTGTTGATGTTAGATTGTAGTGGCATATTATTAGTTTTATATTACCTTAGTTCATGTCAGTATTTTGCATCAGATTGGTAAGAAATTTAAATCTTTTAATATGGGTTTAGATATTTCACTTATTTATTAATTTCATTTTCAAGTTATCCAAGAATCCATTTCTTACTTTTATCTGAAATTTATGTCTTTCTCTTAGTCATTTACTACTCTTGGTATAATCTAAAACATTTTTCGCTACTCTTTGCTTCTTGATGTATAATTTAAGAATCATTTTTGTTGATTCCTTCATTCATCTTTATCACCATTATTGTATATTTCATTAATACTTTATCAAAATTTCCTTTCAGTTCTTTTTAAATAAATCTAAAGATGACAAGAAGTACCCATTTTGGACTCTAACACAGGATTCTTTATCACTTGTTTTTTTTCTTATTTTTTTAAAAAAATTTATTTATTTGAGAGAGAGAGAGATAGAGCACAATGGGGGCAGGGGGAGGGGCAGAGGGAGAAGCAGGCTCTGCGCTGAGCAGGGAGTGCCACCCCCCCCACCGCCCCCACTGCAAGGCTCTATCCCAGGACCCTGGGATTATGACCTGAGCTGAAGGCAGACATTTAACCCAGGCACCCCGTTAACACTTGTTTTATTGAAACATTCCAAAATACTTTCCCAAATTGTGGTTAAAATGGCACATTTGGACTTCATCAACATTGAACAATCTCTTTGGCATCTCCTTTGCATTTGAGTTTCTCTGCTGAATCTTTGAAAATCTATATTCAAATCTTTAAAATGGCACTCCACTCCTGTTGCAAGATTGAACAGGTTTATAATGGGCAAGGCATCTCATTACATTTCTTAGATTATTTAAAGGAAACACCACCTTTGTACACATATTTAAAATACTCCACATAAAAGACAATCTGAAAAGAAACAGAGTAACTGTTGCAAAATACCAGAGTGGTCAACCATAAGAGGGACTGTGGAGGCAGCTCTTTGTCACACAAGGCTAAAGGAATGAGCTGCCTGCAGACATATGAAGGGGTTTCAGCCCTGTAGCCTTTGTTATGGTGTATTTGCCTGTGATTATTATTAGTCTACAGCAGGTTACGCTTGTATAGAACTTGCTTCACGTTGCTGAATAAACTTACAGACAGAAGTTTTTCAACGGATGGAAAAGTTAGAAACTATGCTCAGAGTTTGTTTGTTTTTTGCTATGCCATTTGTACTTAAATAATTAGAGTTTAAACAATCTCCAACTGATTCATGTTTGTCCCGTATGGTGACAAATCTACAATAATGTAGATGTCTTTACTGTCTGGCTTGTTTGGTTTATCACCTTATTGTATACAAATTTTCTATTACTTTTACTAATTATTCACAACCTGTTTTAGGTAAATAGCTTGAGTTTCTGTTTTTTTCCTGAAATTTTGGAGACGCTTATGCAAAAGGTGTATCAAATTTAGCCAGTAGATGATTCCCATGACATTCTTATTATTTGAAAAATATTATTTTCACTCTCATCTCTGAAACCTCTTTTTCTTAAACATTACATACCCACAATTACCCTATAAATCACTTAAAAATAATAAATGTTCTTCATTTTCTGTTTGTAGTTTTCTCCTTGGGCTTATAAAATCTTATTAAATTTTTTCCCTAGGTGCTTTATAGTTTTGATTCTAATGTAAATGGTACCTTTAAAAATATTTATAATATCTTTTTCATTGCTATATGGAAATGTAACCATTTCTGTTTGCTGTCTGCTGATTTCATATCTAGAACCACTGCTAACATCTAATGTCAATAATTCATCTGTAGATTAGTTTCTAGATTAGTGTACATACAATATCATATCATCTAAGATAATCACAGATTTGTTTATTTTTAAAAAATCTTTATGGTTTAACTTTTATTCATTTTTTTAACTTAAGTATAATTAACATACAGTGTTATGTTAGTTTCAGGTGTACAATATAGTGATTCAACAATTCTATATGTTACTCGGTGCTCATCACGGTAAGTGTCCTCTTAAACCCCTTTAGGTATTTCACCCATCCCCACCCACCTCCCCTCTGGCAACCACCAGATTGTTTTCTGTATTTAAGAGTCTGTTTTTCTGTTTGTCTTCTTTATCTGTTCATCTATGGATGGACATGTGGGTTGCTTCCATATCTCGATTATTGTAAATAATGCTGCAATAAACATAGGGGTGCATATATCTTTTTGAATTAGTGTTTTTGTTTTCTTTGGATAAATACTCAGTAGTGGAATTACTGGATCATATGGTAATTCTATTTTTAATTTTTTGAGGAACCTCTGTACTGTCTTCCACAGTGGTTGCCCCAGTGTGCATTCCCACCAACAGAGCACGGGGGTTCCTTTTCCTCAACATCCTCACCAACACTTGTTGTTGCTTGTGTTTTTGATCTTAGCCATTCTGACTGGTGTGAAGTGATATTTCATTGTGGTTTTGATTTGCATTTCCCTTTCCCTGAGGATTAGTAATGTTGAGCATCTTTTCATATGTCTGTGGCCATTTGTATGTCTTTGGAAAAATGTCTATTCAGGTCCTCTGCCCATCTTTAAATTGGATTATTTGGGGGGTTTTTTGTTTGTGTGTTTTAATTTTTTATTCTTTACCTGGCTATGACTGCAGCATGATGTTGAATAAAATTGGTGATAATGGACAATTTAGTCTTCTTTCTAACCTCAGGAGGAATGTGTTCAATATTTCCCCATTAGCTGTGATGAGCACTGTAGAATTGTTATGATACACTTGTTTACCATATTAACACTCTGAGCTGAAAGGGTCTACTGAGTCACAAGATTGGAAGAGATGGCTGAGGGAATGGCCACTACCCCATACTGAGTGGCAATGTGGACTTCATGGGGTTAGGAAGGATTTAAAAGACTAGCATTGGGGCACCAGAGTCAGAGAGAGTGTTAAATGTGGTAGAAGGGAACACAGGCATCTGCAGGAAATCCAGATGCCTGGAAAGAGGTCCTCCATCTGGGCACAGGACTAAGGACAGGGTGGTGAGAACAAGGCACTTCATGATTTCAGCCCAAATCAATTCTGAATTTGTCCTGTTTATGTTTTATTATACCAGATATGAAATAAGATTGTCATTGGACTTTCTTCAAAGTTGCCAATCTGACTTTCCTGGCAGAGGGTGGGAGGAAGAAGACCCCATGCCCCAAATGGCAGATAGCTGAGCAAACTTCTCCGTGGGTATCAATGCTGCAGAAATCAAAGAACCATCCTAACTATGGTGAGGAAAGGAGACTAGTACATGCTTTTCATTTTCTTTAAACTTAATTATTTTATTTTAGGGTTAAATTTTTTTTTCATTTTTGGTAAAATGTTAAGACATTGGAGACTGTGTTTGTATCGTATTCTTTCCTGTCCCCTCTACTGGTGTCCCAGCTACTTCACTCCTTAGAGGAAACTACAGTGATCAGTTTGTTGTATCTCCTTCCAGATATATTTCAATGAATTTTTGTTCATTAATATGGCTATAAAATATATATAGTATTGTTGTTGCTGGTATGTGTGTGCATTTGTGTGTGTGTATGTTTAATGCAAATTCTATCACATTCAAGTTATAGTTTCCCTTTCCTCCTTTTGGAGCATCAATTTCTTCAATGGTATCTCCAGAGAAAACACTGTAAGAACTGCAGTGAAACAGTCTTCTCTGGAAATTTCATCAGAGGTGATAATGAACATAGGGATAGAAGATGCTAATGCCATAGAAACTCAGGACTAAGATAATTGAAAATGGCTCAGTTTACTGTGGGAACCGTATGGCCGATAAAAGAAAAACAGCTGCCCCAAATTTCCTCCTTTGCAGAGAATGGCCCACAGGGCACCTGTATACCTTAGCGAGGAGGAGCTCAAGTGAGGGCTCTGGCTGACACCAAAACAGCTACTAATTGTTTCCTCTCCTTAAGATCAAGTCTGAACGAAGAGGCTAAATGAGTTTCCTTTAAGCATGAGAAGCTCCTGTTCAATGCAGTAGGACTGCTGCAAAATGAAGGATGAATGGGTGGTGTGTTTTTTAAGGACTCTGCTTCCAATTATTCTCGTTCCTTTATTGATGAGAAGCAGTGCCTGTGTTAGTAGGATCAGGGACTGAATACTCTTCAGAAATTCATTATATGCAGCAGCCACTTTTTAACCTTTGCCTGCGAGTGAATTTTGAAAAGCACTCGTGGTAGACAGGTTTTAAATTCTAAAGGTGAATGAAATGGCATTGTCAGAGCAGTAATGTCTATGGTGATGACAACCCTGGGACCTGGAAATTGAGTTCTCCAAGGGAGGGATATTATGGGAAGAGTTAGAAAGAATTGCGTCTTGATTTCCAATATATTAATTTATTCAAATAGCCTCATCTACTTCTATAAAGGAATCATAGGATGTTAGAGTCAACAAAACATTAGAGACAATCCAGTTATTGAAATGAAATTTTTAGATGTAATGAGAGAGATAGACAAAGCATTGGAACAGTTCAAGGTCACACAGTGGACGGAACAAGAAAAACTCAGGCTTCCCGGGTTGGGGTGGGTACCATAGGCTTTCTCTGCAGCACACACTGGGTGACTTAATCTGGTCATGCAATGGCCATGTGTTGATTGAAGCATTACAAGAGAATGAAGCTTTTGTGAGATGGTGTGTGTGTTGGAGGAATGGGCATGAGTTATGGAGCTAGACACCCGAATTTGAATTGTGAATCTGCCATTTATGTGATTTTAGGCAAATCCCTTTCCTGGCCTCACCTTAGTTTAGCCATCTTGCCTATCTTGCAAGGAAGATACATTTTGAGGGGAAGCTAAATGAAATCATTTCAGGAAAGTGCCGGTAGAAGGTCCACCGCATTGTGGGATCTTGAGAAGTGATCGCTTCCTTCTTCTCTGTTAAACAAGATGTCAAAAAGGAGAAAATAAACAGAATAGAACCAAACAAAAACCCAGAAATAACTCTCACTGGAAATAACTCTTATCTTGGGTTTTCTATATTTTTCTCCTTTTTCCTTCCTTCCCTAATGTACTAAATTAGGTAAGCAATCATAGCTCTGGTTTTGCCTCATCTGCAAAGTGATCTTGGGAACATTGGCTTACCAGGAAAAGCTGCTAGGTGTCTAATTTTACATGATGACCCAAGAAATGGTGAAGAGAACTCTGGAAACTTGTGGTTGGGCCCCAGGTCACTTGGATTCAAGCACTCAACAGGAAAAAAGGTGAGGGTTGCTCCTGATTTTTCAGAACTTCCCTCAGTGCATAGGCAACTCATTCTGAGAATGTAGAAGGACATTCTTATGTTTTGCCTGAGGGTAACTCTTGGCTGTGGGCAGGGAAGAATGGTTCTTGGTGTGGAAACGTGAGGGGATCATCAAAACGCCCTCTGCTGAATACCAGCTCATGCAAGTTTGATAAGCATTTTTAAAGGCTGCCTGGGGCTAGCTGTTGGGGCTTCAAGGATAAACAAGGCATGATATCTCACTTCTGGGGAAGGTGGTCTCAAATCCTTGAAAGACAGGCTGTAAGAAACCAACGTAGAAAATCAATATGAAACAAAGACCTGTGTCTCCGTCCCTACTCCAGGGACCCTGCCTGAAGTGACCAAGGAAATGTAAATGTTTTAAGTCAGAGAAGGGTGCCATTCAGCTCCAGAATTAGCTGCACTGCAGGTGGAACCAGATGATACAAAGGACCCAGAGCACTCACTTTGAACTCTATCCTGAAGAAAGTGGTATGTGTTCAAGGGAATTAAGTAGAGGGGGAACTCAGATGTTTGTCAGAAAGACAAAAAAGAAAGATGGAGATAGGGGCACCTGGGTGGCTCAGTCGTTAAGTGTCTGCCTTCAGCTCAGGTCATGATCCCAGGATCCTGGGATCGAGCCTCGCATCGGGCTCCCCGCTCAGCGGGAAGCCTGCTTCTCCCTCTGTCTGCCACTCCCCCTGCTTGTGTTCCTTCTCTTGCTGTATCTCTCTCTGTCAAATAAGTAAATAAAATCTTAAAAAAAAAAAAAAAAGAAAGATGGAGATAAAGTCAGGCTGACATACGGGGGAGCGTGCCGTTCAGATTGGAAGCTGTGTCAGATGAAGGTAGTAGCAGCAGATGCTTTGTTTTGTTTTACAGATTTAAAGGTCTTCCTACTGAATAAGTACGGTAGGACCTGGAGGGAAGCTTGAGAAAGTCAAGGGGCTGGATCGGGAGGCTGGGAAGGGAGGGGTTGCTGCCCCGATCCCTTGGTGGATGAATAGCAGGTGGCAGCAGCAATGAGCGAGGTTCTCCCTTGGCATTGAACAGATGTTGCAGATTTTGGGTGTTTTTCTCAGCATTCAACAGAGGCACAGTCATGAATGGGGTTTACAGAAATCCCAGGAACGAAGTTAAGTAGCACTGGGTTGCTGCCCAGGGAGGCCTAGCCCCTGCAGGGAGTGGAAAGGGGCCACGGGTAGGGCAAGCTGAATGGGGAGGGTCCTGCCCTACTGGTTCCAGCACCTTCCCATTAGCAGCACTGCATACTCAGAAGAAGCACAAGGGTTGCTGGGGTCAGGGTGACAACCAGCAGGGGTACCCATGCCCACTTTCCCACCTCTGGACACCTCAGTTCCCTTCATCTCTCCCTGCCACCCCTGCCCCAAGTGTGCAACTGAGCTTCTGGTTTCAAGCACATTTCCAAAAATGCTTTCTAGTCTTCCAGCGATAACCGTGGGGTTTGAATTGCTTCTTTGTACACTTGAGTCAAGTGCTCCACACCTTCACTCGCTTGTGGTCCAGATAATGTCTTGGTGATTTGAATCTGACTGATAGGGATGAGAACACCTAGGGGGAGGCAATGAACGTGGGGCAGAAAATGAGGCGACACCAACAATGATGTGGAAGGCAATGAAATAGAAAAGAAACTAGGTCAGACTCTGGGAGAGCGGTCGCAAAGAGGCCCAGAATCTGTTTATCACATGGGGCTTTTGAAGCTGAGAATCTGTTAGTGGTTTGATTCAAAAGAAATAGTAACCGGTAACAAACTGAGCACAATACTCCCGGAGAGTCTTCATGCCACCGTGGGGCGGGAGAGCACTGTTTGTACAGTTCCTGCAGATGGCAAGTAGTTTCACACGGACACTCACAAGCCAGGTGGGACAGGTGGAAAGCCCCAGGCACCTTCTGCAAAAGAGCCTGAATGTCCCAGGCCAGGGACAGTATCACCTCTCCCTCGAACTTCCCCTTTTGACAGCCAGTGGGTATAGTCAACTCCTGAGCTTCCACCCCCTGCCCTCACGGAAAGGGAACTGGAGTGGGCGCCGTGCAGCAACTTCCTGGGGATGGGTGCTACAAGTCCTGATGACCATCTAGGGGTCAGGGTCAAACCTGTGCCCTCTCATGCCTCCTGACTCCCCTCCCCCACTCCTGCAGCTTTTTCCTTTTTGGCCCTGGCTCCTTCAAGCAAGTGGGTGGACGTGGATTCTTCTCGAGCTTTTTCCATTTCCAGGCAGGCGTTTCCTTCACACACTGCGGGCTGGCGGACCCTTCCCTCAACCTGATCCTGTCTGCTCTCTCTCTCTTAGAGAATTAATTGACATGAGGTTCAAGGATGAAAGAGGGTGTTTTGCCTTTAAACATCTAGACAAGTTTTCTGTTCCAGATAGGAAGAAATTGTCAAATATATAGGCACATGGTAGCAGAGAAATCCCAGTGCACACTTAGATTTGGAAAGCACCAATTATAAAAAACAAAAACAACTGCCTTTACTGAGAAGGATGTATTGAGACAGACGATAATGATATTCAGCTAATTCCAGGTTTTCCTTATTGTCTCTGTCACTCTGTACTTCTCTCTTACTCTATAGTTTTGCTATTACTTCTCATTCACTTTTGACTTTCCACCATGTTAGTTGCCATTTTGATTGTTTTCCTGTTCCTTGCTCCATTTGGACTATTGTTCTTTTTTATGTATGATTATAGTGAAAGCCTGAAGTCCAGATAAAATTAAGCTCCAAAGGCGCTGTTAATATGCATTTGCACCACAAAAAGGAAATGAGCTCATTTGTATGATAAATTAAAATGTGTTATCTTGCAGAAATAGTGAACATGAAGGTCATGCAATGTGAAGATGCCATGACGTTTCCCCAAGTTCAAAGATTGCATTTGGGAACTGTATTTCCCCTGGGTTAGAGACTGGTGTTAAGTAGGCAGAGAATTAGAAGCTGATAAAGGAATTACTAATACTGCCATTTGTTTTACAAATTTCAATTAAAGGATTTAATATGGTGGTTAAACTATAAATTACATTTAGTAAAGCTACGAGACTGACATTTTCCTTAATTTAATATTCCTGCTTAATGCTAGGAGGCATTAATCCAGGAGGTACTGGGTGGTCTCAAGTTCAAATGAAATCCCTGGTATTCATGACTTCTGGTTAAATAAGAAATACTGTGCATGAGACTGGAGAGTGGAATGAAGTATTATGCTGTTTTTTTTGAATCCAGAATTTAATATGATTCCATTACATTTGAAAGATTTAACAGATCTCAGAATGAATGAATCAAATGTTTGGATAAATCACTGCAATTTCTCTTTCATTAGTTTGACAGTTGCCAATGAAGTAGATTTTACTTTGGTAGGTTTCCAAGCCAATAAGAACAAATATTTAAAGAAAATGAACATCAAGGCACAAATGTGTATACTTGGTGTCACCAAATTATAAAGCTTTAAAAAAAATCAGTTTTGTGGAATTCACAGGGAAAATTTCATGATATTTCCAATCAGATGAAGAGAGCTTATCTTGTTCAACCATGAGGTTTAACCTAATTTCTCCAGTTTTTCATATTTTGCATTCACAATCTGTCGAAGGAAGGGCTAACTCCACATTAGTGTGTGTATGTGTACAAACTTATCTCCAGGTCCAGTTAGCTTGGTTTTTCTTTTGAGTTGTCTTCAGTGAAGTTAGTCATGTGGAAAGGTAAAGGCCTTTGAGTCAAGTGTGCCATGCTTTCTCTTACTTGAGGTCCAGAAAGTGTCCTGGTGATTCTAATCTGGCTGATATGAATGAGAAGACCAGAAAGAAGAAATGAAGGCAGGGTAGATGGAATGAGCCAACACCGATGATAATGAAGATAAGAATGAAATAGGAAAGAACATCAGGTCAGAATCTGGAAGAGCTTGTCAGACACCCTTGTGTATCCTGCTTGTACAGGGGGGTTAGGAAGCTATGAAAATTTGTTAGAGGTTTGATTTGGCAGAAATAGTAACTAACACCAACCTGTAACAATACTTTACCTAAAATTCTTGCACAGATGCCATTGCTCCCGGGACCAAGTTCTTCGTAGCCATTTTGTGGTCTTGGAAGTTTGGTTACTTTCTGCGCCCTGGCCTTGTTTCTCTATTCCAGCCGCACTGACCCACTTTCAGGAACTCTACATGTCTTGTTTACTAAATTGCTGCCTAACACACCCAATCCCATTTGCCTTGCTTGCTCCTGCTCATTTTCCAGTTCTCCTTCTCCAGGAAGCCTTCCTTTTCCCAAGGACTAAGTTAGGGATCCTTGTTATATGCTCTCATAACACTGTTGATACTCATTACAGTTGTAGTTAGTTACTAACTTAATTAGTTGTTCCTTTAATGTCTGTTTCCCTTGTGGGACTGGTATATCCATGAGAGTAGGGACCATTATCTATCTTGTTTACATGTGTGTTGCATGGAAGGTATAAGAAAAAAAAAAACACTACCTACATGAGTACTGAGCAAGAAGCCTGGTTTATGGGTTGGATTGTGACATCCTCAAAAGATATGCTAACATCCAACCCCTAGTACTTGGTGAATGTGACCTTATTTAGAAGTAGGTTCTTTGCAGATTTAATGGAGTTAAAATGAAGTCGTTAAGGTGGGTCCTAATTGAATATAACTGAAATTCTTATAAAAAGAGGAAAATACCACATGAAGTCAAAGACACAGAAATAGAAGGCCATGTGACCACAGAGATAGAGATTGGAGTGATGTGTTTATGAGCCAATGAACACCATGAATCAATGGCCACCCCCAGAAGCTGGGAGAACTCTGGATTCAACCCAGAGTCTCAGAGGAAGCATGTTCTGCTGACACCCGGATTTCAGACTTCTAGTGTATTAAATTGTGAAAGAATAAATTTCTGTTATTTCAAGCCCCCCAGATTATGGTACCTTGTATGGCAGGTGTTAGGAAACTAATACTTCCAGCCATTGGAACCAGTACCAAAGTTTCCAGCTGAACTAGCAGCAGGTGGCACTGACTTCTGTGGTGATGGGCAATGGTACTCAAGGCCAAGTTTGCTCTTAGAATTTGAATTAGATTGATCTGGCAGTTGAAGCATGTAATAAGTGAAGCTGGAAATAAGAGAGAGAGAGAGAAGAATTTCAAGGGTGGGGCATCCATGAGAATAACTGATAGTAGTAGTTAACATGGCATAATATATGCCAACATCATTGAAGTCTTATACAAACGTGTTTTTATTTATGCCTGTAAATAACTTATGAGGTAGGTCCTCTTATCTTTATCTGTGGATGAAGAGAATGGGGAACAGTAAGGTTGAGAAATGGCAGGGCCTTGATTTGAACCCAGGCACGTATGAAGGACAGACAGCAGGGAAAGACATCCCAAAAAACGCCACTTGGTGTAGAGCTATTTAGTTCCCAAAAATATTTACTAAGGATTCATCTGAGTCAAACTGTTTTATAGGCTGTGGCTGTGCACTGAGATTAAGCTGATTTCAAAGCTGTTATTGACATATAGTTATATGCTTTCTATTTTTAAGCTTGTTTTAACAACAGTGTCAATCCATCTACATGTTTCATAACCCCTTCGGCAATGTGGTGTGATATTGTCATGATATTCAGAATCTTGGTTTTATATTTACCTCATTAAAACCCAGAAGTACTTATGACATTCTAGTGCTGACTCCTTCCTCTCTTACAGGTGCTGCTTCTGCTTCCAAAGTAGGTCAACCAGTAGCCCAGGCTCAGAGAGTAAGAATATGCAGAGGAATCAAATGCTGGAAGGAATCCTGACAGAGGAAAAGATCATTAATTCTCCCTATAGAGAGAACGGAGTCTCTCAGAGATGAAATCTATTCTTGAAATTCCCATGAGAAAGAGAATCCATTGAGTCTCTGAGTGTAGCATATGAGATAGCAGAAACAGGGCAGGGTAGTCAGTCTGAGCTTCACACCTTGCTTCTCCACTTTATCCACCGGCTTACTGAGGCTCCATTTATTTCCTCATCTGTGAAATGGAGGTAACACTAGCCTACCTGCTGTCATTGGTTTTAGACGGACAAAAATGAGAACATGGAGAGCACGGTGTTTCTTCATTCAGGGCAATTCCACTGAAATAGTTCTAACAGGAAGGAGCATCTTTTCTTTCTTTTAGGTAGGTATTTTTACATTTTTATTATTGTGTCCCAGGGATTTTTACTTTTGCCTTTCCAGATCCTTTCCCCTTTCCTTTCCTTTTCTTTCCTTTCCCTTTCCCTCTCCCTTTTCCTTTCCCATTTTCTTTCCCCTTTCCTTTCCTTTTCTTTTTCCTTTCCTCTTTCCTTTCCCCTTTCCTTTCCTTTCCCTTCCTTTTCTTTTCTTTTCTTTCTTTCTTTCTTTTTCTTTCTTTCTTCCTTCCTTCCTTCCTTCCATCCTTTCTTTTTCTCTTTTTTTTCTACCAATCATCTCTACGGTCTCTTGAATCTTTTTCAGTTTTTCACTTGCTGTATACCAGGCAGAAGCTCAAATTGCACAGGGAATCCATACCCTGCTGCACAGATGAGGTAAGTCATACACATACACATCGAGAGAAATGCTCTTCACAGAAACTCTATGTGCTTTTTATTCTAAGTGGTTCACTAGATCCATAGGTGAATTTTGGTAGTTTTGGGCATGACAGTAATTTGCATAGCTCATTTTTTTTCCCTTCTCTATATATACTTCTTGGACTTTCCTTTTCCTTTAACTTGATTTTGGTAATTTTTTTCTTGTTAAGATCATCTCAAGTACAAATGCCATTACTCCAAAACATAGACAGTCCTCTCAAAATACTGTAATGATTGTCCTTAAGAAAGGTGTTCATTATTCAAATTGCAAGTTTCAGTAATATGATCATTGATCTCAAGCATGTTACGGAAATGTCAACATGTGGGTACTAACAACTGATGGTAATAATAATAATAAAAAAATAGTGCCAATTCAAATGAAGTCATATCACATGGCAGGAACTGGGTTAAGTTCTCTTTTACATTTATCGTAGGCATCCTCAAAATAATCCTGCTAAGTGGGCATGACTATTCTTATTCTGCACAGGTGAAAGCTGAAGTGTTCATAAATTAAATTGCAGAAAGACAGTTCAAGCAAGGTAGGTCTAGGGACCCAAGAGCCAGTGCTTTATCCTGTGCCTTCAACTGCGTCCTAGGGATGCTATAGCCCATTAAGGACTGAGCAGACCTGGTTTTGGAACCTGTATGGAATCAGGGCATCAGAAAACTATAGAGTCTTTCCCTTAATATCTATAAAAATCTCTTCCTTGCCCTTTACAGTAGCTGTTACACCCATCTGCTCACAATGAATTTCTTAATCACCTCTGGTGATATGATTCTGACTCCTTAAGTATTTTGTCCTGGCCACCATGGGGAATGCTTACTATGATAACATCTGCTCACCCCCTTCCTTCTGTTAAACTCTGAGGCAGAGGATTCACTGGAGGCCTTTTAGCACCGTCTACCTTTTCTGGGTATGGGGAAAGTTGGCCATCTGTCAGTGGCCATGGAGTATCCTTCACCGACCACTTGCATTTAATTTCCTGGACTTAGTGCTCACTCTTACCCACTCTATTTACCATGGTGATTTTTGGCCTCTCCTTTCATACGTGCTTAAGAAATTATAATTCCTCCAGGAAGAACTAAGGCTGTGCTTTCCAGCAAGGCAAAGAATATATCCCACTGTAATAGGACTTTGGTTTACAAAAAGACAGTTTTATTATTTGTGCTTATTGTAGTGTCAAGTTTCTTTGACCTTACTCATCATAATAGGGCATGGCCGTCTGAATTATAGTCTATAAAAGTGTAGGTAAGAAATCTGTGATCACTCCCTCCACCTTCTTGGAAACTCAGCATTTTGAGCTGAATAAATTAGAAAGCTGGAATTGTATCTTGAGCCAAGGGGTTGGCTTTTTATGATGGTTGACTTTTAGTCAGTCTGGCATCTGTTGCTCTCTTCATTTTTGATTCTTTGAATTTCCTCCTCCATATTATTTTAAGATTTAAATGTCCAGATGGATACTAAATTCCTTTCTCACACCTGGCTTCCCGAGCAAGCAATGGGTTTTTGCCTTTTCAGTAGGCACGAACCATGTCTCTTGGCCTGCTTTGTGTTAACACCCAACACTTTCTCCTCTCCTGGGCTTTAATGGTCTCATTAAGGTTCTCAGAAATGGTGGCTCTCAAATATCATTTATCCAAGTACCATCAAGGTTTCAGTGGAAAAAGGGCTGAGAGAAATAGAAAAACAATCTCAGATTTCTATTCATCTTCAGCCAGCTTGTCATGCTGCCCTTTGAAAGATGGCTTTGTAATTAATATGGGCAATAGACAAGCTAGCAGTACCACTGGCTGCCCAGGCAAGCCACTTAATGCTTTTTTTTTTTTTTTACTGCTAATAAGACATAAATATGGCTAATAGTAGCATTTTCAGAGTGTATTAATGAAACACAATTTCTGAGTGTGATATGAATTTTATCTAATTAGTAGCTTTTAAAATGCCTTCAGACCTGTTTTCAAAGGGAATTTGATGCACTGGGAGCCAGAGACCCCAAATGGCTCAATACTCCACAGACAGTGTGAGGTCAATTTCCTGTGAGGCTCAAGACACCCCTATTCCAGGAAACTTGATTGGACATGTAAGTTTTCTAACGTTTTTCCTTCAGTAGAACAATACCTTGGACTCCTTATAGTACTACTTCTTTCCATTAATGAGCCAGAAAAACAACAAACAAAACTAAGTTAGACCTTTTCTTCAGCTTGAGGTCCTCATAATTCCTGACACTTTCTCATGGTACAGCAGATCACAGAAATGGAAAAGAGCTAGCTAACCTACAGTGCTGGCAACTCGAGCTAGCTGGAGTTGCTGATGCCTCTCAGTGATCTCTAGGCTCTTTAGCTAAAACTACTACACACCTTTTAGCTAATTTGCCTTTCTTCCCTTCTTTTTCTTCTTCTTCTCTCCCTCCCTGCGCCCCCCTCTTGTCTCTTGGTTAGTTTGCTTCTTCCTTTCTCCATACCTGTTTGTGTGTGTGCATGTGTGTGAACCTCAGGCATGAACAATTGAGTTAATTGGATTTTTCATGATTCATTAGCATACAACTTCTTTTCTTTGTTTTACTTTATTATTTTCCCCTTTGTTGTCCATCTTTATGTTCTTCTCTATACCTTCCATAGGTACCCACTCAAGAACATTTAATATCTGTACTTAAGAGGGGCTATCAGTGAAAACCATACAGTTTTGTTTGGCAAGTGTGTCTTTTTAATTTATATAAATGGTGCTGTGTTGTAAAACTCATTTTGCTTCATTTATTCAATCAATCCTGTTGTTGAAAAGATTCAATATTGTTGCTGTTTGTAAACTTCTAGCTTATTCTATTCCATTATCTTCTATCAAGTATCTTCCCCACACTTTCATTTTTCATTCCTCTGTGGATGGTATCTAGGTTGCTTCAGACTTAGTTAGCATAAGCAATATTTTAAGGAACATCCTCGCACATGACTTCTTACGTTCCCAGGTGAGAGTTTCCCTACTGAGGAATAAGATAGCTAAAATTGTAGGTATGAACATCTTTAATTTCACCAAGTTTCACCATTTTCCCCTCAAAAATGTTTTCTTTACTAGTAATGTTTAGGGGTTCTGACTTAGCTCATTTTTGCTATTGCTTGATGTTATCTGAGCATCAGCTCAAAGTTCAGGATCTTACCATTTAAGTCAGGCCCAAGGGAGTGTGAGGCTCCTTGGTGTAGTCCGTTAAGTATTGATGTGGTTTTGGAATATAGGTGAGATTCGGTGAGGTGCGGTCCGGAGCCGACGACCAAGAAAGAATTCTTGAGACGTCTTTGGTGCAAAATGGTGGTTTTATTAAAGCACGGGGACAGGGCCCGTGGGCAGAAAGAGCTGCCGCACCAGGGTCTTGAGGAGTAGTGATTATATACTCTGGAGTTGGGGGAAGTAAGGAAAAGGGAGGTTTCTTTTTTTTTTTTTTAAAGATTTTATTTATTTATTAGAGAGAGAATGAGAGAGAGCATATGAGAGGGGTTAGGGTCAGGGGGAGAAGCAGACTCTCCGCCAAGCAGGGAGCCCGATGCGGGACTCGATCCAGGGACTCCAGGATCATGACCTGAGCCGAAGGCAGTCACTTAACCAACTGAGCCACCCAGGCGCCCAGGAAAAGGGAGGTTTCAAAAGAGCTTTCATATGCTAAAGAGGACCAACCTACAAGATACCTACAAGTTACCGGAGGCCTTGCCATTGTCAAGTTAAGGTTGTTTTCCCCTCTAGCAAGGTATCAACGTGAAGATGGTTGGGAGAGTCCTGCCAGAATATCACACATATTCCACCCAGGAGTAGGGGGTGGGGGGAGGTTGCAGGGTGTCAGCTTGTGCTATGTCTTCAGCTAGACTTCTGCTCCCTCATCAGTATGATATTTTGAGTAGAATTTCTCTTGATCTCAGGGTGGGACAGGCATAGGGTGACCTCTGTAGACATTACTATTTAAAAAGAGGGGCAGGGTGCCTGGGTGGTACAGTCAGTTAAGTGTCCAACTCTTGGTTTGGGCTCAGGTCATGATTTCAGGGTTGTAAGATCAAGCCCCACATGGGGCTCTGCACTCAGCACAGAGTCTGTTTCAGGTTCTCTCTCCTCCCTCTGCCCCTCCTCCCTGCTCTCTCTCTTAAATAAATAAATCTTTAAAAAAGGGGAAAAATGGGAGCCACTAAGAGTCACTGGATCTAGTTAATTATGAAATATAGCTGGGTGAATGCAGGAGGTTCCTGTTTTAGAGCTTAGTTATACTTCTGCTAAGGAGTTATTCATTATCCTTCACAGTTTTGGCTACACTCTCTGGGCTCTCAATTCCACTCCCTGAGTTGTGCATTCATTTTTATAAAGGTAGCCCATGTTTGCACCTGAGTAGTGTCCTCAGGCTGTCTCCTGGTTGTAGATTTTGGGGACCTTGAGGCATTGTTTCCTTTTGTGCTGTCTCTGTCCCTTTCAGTCCAGGTGGTAGATGTTTTTGCATCTAACATTCTCTTAAAAACTTCGTGGGTCTCCCGTGCGTGCGTACTTTCTGGAATTCAGGCCATTAGACAAAAGCATGCTGACAAATCTCTTCAAGGTAAGCCCTATTCTACTTTGGGCTTCTGGGGCTCTTAAGCTTCTTAGAAGCTCTGCTATTTGAATTAAAGGATTTGTGAGTCACACCCTTGAAACTTGAAGAGCTCTTTTGTCCTGCAGAATGACCCTCTGAGGCACCACCTTTGATATTTCTATTGATATTTCTTTGATATTGCTCACTCCCTCAGCTTCAGCTTCACTGAGAGTGTCCTGGATTTTATCTATGCTCAGAGCTATTTCCTAGATTTAGGATTGTTTGCCATTTGGTGGGGCTGGGAACCTTTGAAACTAGCAAGTTCTGGTTCTTTCTGTATAATGGTCCTTGCTTCAGGTAATCTCTGCCCTCCCAGATTTTACTCTAAGCAGCATTTCTGTGGCATTTTCACCAGTCTGGTTGGAAATCTCCTTAGCTAGATCATCTAGTGCACAAAGTATATTTCTAACTTCCACATTACTTCTGGTTACTGTTGTCCAGCTTTCTGTCAGGAGATCATGAGGATCTCCTTTCCTCCAGTATTCAGTAAGATGTTCCTCATTTTCTTTTAAGCCCTCACTGGCAACCTGCTTAAAGTCCAAAATTTTACAAACAGTCCAATTAGTCAATTTATACTTTTACCAATGCTGTCTTCAAAGTCCTTTATCTGTCCAGTTTCTGCCCACCATCTCTCCCATATAGGCTTTTGTTATGGCACATCTTACTTTTGGTACCCAAATCTGTATTAGTTATTTGTCACTACACAACAAACCACCCTAAAATTTAATGGGATAAGACAACAAACATGATCTTACATCCTCAGAGTTGGGAACATGGCAGCAGCTTAGCCAGGTGGTTCTGTATCAGGTTTCAGGTAACCTGCTGGCCAGGGCTGCAGTAACTTCACAGCCTGGGAAATCTGAGTCTAAGCGCATTCACATAATTGTTGGTAGGTCTCAGTTCCTCACTGACGATTGGCTAGAGGCTTATTAAAACCTTGTCATGTAAATCTCTCTGGAGGACTGTTCACAGCATGGCTGCCTGCTTTCTCCAGAGCAAGAAATGAAGGAGAGAGGGAAAAAAAGAGGGAGAGAACTCAGGATGGAAGGCACAGTCATTCATAACCTAACCTTGGAAATATTTTGTCAGCTATGCCATATGCTATTGGTTACACACACCAGCTGTGACCCAGCGTGGGAGAGGACTCACAAGTGTGAATACCAGGAGGTAGGTAACATTGGGAACCATCCTGTAGTATGACTACCACAATGACTCCATTTTCTCAACACTATTATTAAACAATCCATTGTTTCCCCCATTGATTTTTAGTTATTATTCCCAGCACATATAAAATTCTTACATAGATATGGGTTCATTTCTGGCTTTTTAATTTTGTTTCATTTGTCTCTTTTATTACTTGTGATCTTTCAGTGTGTTACCATTTGTGACCTTTCAATGATTTGTCTTATTACCTGGTAGGGCATGAAGGAAGTAAATGGTTAAGCAGCAGGTCTAAAGCCTTTTCTATCCCATGGGATGCCCCTGGGAAAGAAAGAAGGCATGGACTCAGTAAATCTTTTTGTAAATCTGCTGATGGAAAATGTGATAAACAATTAATGGTTTTTGCTAGTAAGAGAGTTTAGCAGGATGTTCAGTTGTCTGGGATTATTTAAGGTAAGTAAGCCTGAGATCTATGGATTTATGGGACACAGCTCCCTGGAAAATATCACATAAACTGTGTAAGTCTCTGACTCTACCAGATGAGCAGATATTTCCAACCAACTTGGAAAATAGGTGATCAAATTTTGAGGCTTCCTTTGATTCTGTTTAGTTGTTTTTTCCAACAAGAATGCTTTATTGCTGGTGTTGTCCACAGGAGAAACATAGTATCTGTTTGTCTTTTTGTCATCTTGAAGTTGTTGACAATCAATGAATCAGTGCCTAGATCAATCAATTTCTTCAGGATTGCAAAATGGTGGAATTCTATCATTCCTTCTTCATTTATTAGCTGAAATATTTCTATAAAAAGAAAATTCCCTTCATTTACTATTTGGTAATCCATTGGTGTAGTTCTTATAGGAAAGGCAAAATAAATGCTTTAGTCTTTTGCTTTATTAGTTTTAAAAATGACTTGGTTTGCTATCATCTTTCAAAGTTCACCTATTATTATTATTTTGTAGTATTTTTATGAAGTCATGGATTTAAACATATTTTATGTATCATAATCCATTGTGGATATTACCCTTATTGATGCTGAAGTCATACCATATTTGATACAACTCATCAGCTTGGCTCTTGAGCCCTTTAGACATGATTCTAATATTCTTTGACAGTTCCGTTTTCATTAGGTACAACAAAATGTTCTAAACTCATCTTGTATATTTCTGCTCTGGACTGGAAATCAGCTATTTCTTGAAGATATTTAACTTCCTTTCTAGAGAAATGGTGTTTAGAACTCATAATCTGAGTGCTAAGGTTCTTACTGCTACTGGGTTTCTCCACAGTCTCGCCAACAAAATATGTTGTTAAACTTCTCTAATGAATCGTTGAACACTACATCAAAAAACTAATGATGTATTATATGTTGGCTAATTGAACATAATAAAAAAAAGAAAGAAAACACTTTTTTCTTTTGATAAATGGAGTCTTGGCCTAATTTTAGTTGGTGTTTCTTTTAATATGAGTAAGCTTGAACATTTCCTATGTCCAAGAGCCATTTCCTTGAATGGTCTGTTCATTTCACTAGCTCAATTTAAAATAACATTGTTGGACATTTTCTTCTCTAGTTTTAGAAGTGTTTTGTATCAGCAGTTCTCAAAGCATAACCTGGGGAGCCTGAGGGTTCCCCAAGACTACTTCAGGCAGCATATGAAGTAAAAGGTATTTTCAGAATACCAAGATATTATTTGCTTTTCCACTGTTATTATGAGTCTATAATGGAATTTTCCGCTGGTCACATGACATGTGAAATTGCAACAGAAAGAACACAGAAACAGCCATCTACTAAGCTAGGCATTTTAAAAAAATACAGAAATATAAAATAATGACAATCTTCCTGAAAGTTTTTTTGTTTCAGTTTTTGTGTAATCAAGATCATCAATCTTTTTTTGAGTCTTCTAGGACATCAGACTTTTTTGCCAGTAACACTAGATACAAAGAGAGAACTAAGAAATATTTTTACCTCCTGAGGAAAAGAATTTTGAATTAGTGTTGTACATTGTATTAAACTATCATGGTGTGTGAAAAAAATCTTCAGACCCTCAAGACGTCAGGAAGTTTAGCATGAAAAGATCTTCCTAAAAGCCACTTGAATGAGGGTGGTGGGGAAAGCTATGACATGAATGCCCTTGCTACACTGAAGTGAGAAGAGCAATGCATGGGGTACAGAGGAGGGGAGGTGGTCTAGGGCATTAACACCTCTCTTCATAGGCAGTAGGCTCTACCAAGTGTTTTTGGCATGAATTTTGGTAGTTACATCATGCTGTTGATCCACACTCACATTTTTTCTTTAAGCAGATTTTTTTTTTTTTTTGGCAGGGGAGGGGTATTAAGTACAGGATTTTATTTTTATACTTTGTGTATTTAACCTTTTGGATATCTGAGGAAACCCAGTTTGGCCACTGCTGGGCTCAGACATATCCTGACGACCAGTGTTCCCCACTGCATGAGGATATGATCACATGGGAACAAGTGGAGACCTTGACTGCTTTTGTGTCTGTCCCAGTGACATAGTGTAGCTTATACTCTAATTCCATACTCCTAACTCCAGAGCTACCTCCCTAAATTTTAAAAAAGAACCCCGCAGATAGACACTGCTGTGAAAATATTAGATTGTTTCTGAAAACCTGCTTCTCCAGGACCTGATCCCTGCAAGGTTAGCTTCATTGTTATGGAAAATAGCAGTTACACATTAAAGATTTTCAGCAGCAAGCTGAGGATGCCTAATGTAGCAGCACCATGGGAAACGCAAATAAAAACAGTCATCAGTTACTGTAGTAATCAAACATTATTGTGCGAAAGCCTGGGAACAGCCTTGGGAACCCAAGTGTATGGGCTTCAGGATGCATTCCACAGCTGTGCCCTCAATTCTCTTCATGTCTTTCCCCATGGCTTAGAAGAGAACAAACTCATCTGGGCACCAGGCTGGCATCTTCATTACCTAGGAGATAAACCAATCCTGGGAGGATTTTTTCCCCTCCAGCCACTGGTCCTCCTCTGCAGTTTAATTTTGCATTTGTATTACTCATTTGGTTGTTATTTATAAAGTGGCAGAGATTAGGTTTCTGAGTAAAGTTGGATTTGGTGCTGAAGTTCATAACTACTTTTTAAAAATGAAATTTCTTAAGCCCAAATAAGGGAGGATTGTTCCTAGAAAGATGCTGATGTGGTTTTAGGATGGGATATTCTTCCTGTCAATTTTGAATGCAGTCATTACTCTCTAGTTCTTGGGTACTGTTACTCCATGAAACTAGAAACAATTTTGGAGGTATGATTACAAAATGATTAAAAGTGAGCAAGTATTTCTAGAGCTATCTGTTTTTATTAAAGTAGAAGAGGGAGTTTTGAAATCTGGCTAGTTGGCAGCTTCAGAGGAGAACGACCTTGGCCAAGTCAACCAGTGAGATCCCATCCTTAGGTTTGTGCCCCCCCTACATTGCCCAAATTGATAGATAGATTTGCAAATATCAGATCTTAATGTATTAATTTACAGTGGGAGATTCTCCTTTATTGGTTTTTGAACACTTAAGTCCATCATCCTGAGCATTGTTTTCTGGAATGCAGCTTTATCTAGATGAACTGGAATCCAGGTGTAGGGATTTGGGCTACACTTGCAGGATATGGGCAAGGAACAGAAGGGTCCTCTTTCATTTATAGGGAGCCTTTGTCCTCTCTGAGAGCAATGTGGAAACAGCACTCACCTGCACTTGCATTCTGGCTTTCCTCTGTTTGACCTTCACTTCCACAGAGATTCCACAATTATTTTGCAACTCCAGAGAATGTTTTTCAGCTTTTCACCAGCAATGCTACACTCATGTCCTTCTAGGTATGTATCTTTAAGGATTTAATTAATTTATTTTATTTGAAAGAGAGAGTGGGGGAGGGGTTGAGGGAGAGGGAGATAATCTCAAGCAGACTCCATGCTGAGTGTGGAGCCTGAGGTGGGGCTCCATCTCATGACCCTGAGATCATGACCTGAGTGGAAACCCAGAGATAGCTGCTTAACGAACTGAGTTACCCAGGTGCCCCTAGGTTTGTATCTTGAGGTAGAAAGTCCATGGTTAAGTACTCCAAGGAAACCTGGCTGGCCTAATTCTAACACATGCTACCTAGAGACTTTGAGTTCATTATCATACTTTTCTGATTGTAGTTTCCATATCTATAAATGGATATCATATTTGTAAGGATCTTATCTCACGGGGCTGTACTGGGATCAAAAGAAGTAGTTCTTGCGAAGTGTTAAGTATGTGTGGTATGCAGACTCCATGGTGGTGCCAGTTATCCTACTTCCTGGTATTCATGTTTTTATGTAGCCCCTCTGATACTCAGTAGGGCTGATATGTGTAAAACTCTAGGATATTGTGGTCATAGTGGGGTGTGATTTCTGAGGCGAGATCATAAAAGACGTATCTTCCATCTTGCCTTCTTGGGTCACTTGCTAAGGAGGAAGTTAGAGGACACTCAAATAACCCTCATGGAGAGATCCAAGTATGGGAACCCATAGTTCCTGCCAATAGCTATGTCAGTGAGCCATATTGGAAATGGATGCCTGCAACCTCTTGAGAGATCCTTAGCAGAATCCCCTAAATAAGCCCTTTCTGAATTTATGATCCACAGAAAGTATGAGATAATATCAGTTTGTTGTCTTTTTCTTAAATTTTTAAAAAAGATTTTATTTATTTATTTGAGAGAGAGAGAGAAAGCATGAGCAGGGCGAGCGGCAGAAGGAGAGGGAGAAGCAGGCTTCCCACTGAGCAGGAAGCCCAACGTAGGGCTTGGTCCTAGAACCCTGGGACCACAACCTGAGCTGAAGGCAAACACTTAACCAACTGAGCCACCCAGGCGCCCTGGTTTGTTGTCTTAAGTTGCAGAGCTTTGGGGTAATTTGTTAAGTAGCGATAGATAAGCAATACAGTATAAAGGTACTCAGTAAATCGTAGAAATTATTATTACAGTTTAGTCAATTAGATTATAGTTTCTTTCTGCTGTTGTTTTGATGTGGGAAAAGTGCCAAAACAATCAGAGACACCTGCTCAACCATTTTGGTGTGGGCCATTTCTCTACATGGCTGATTTGTCTTTCAGGATGCAGTAGTGTTAGCTTGTGATACCTACATCTAGTTATTTGAATACTGGCTACACCATTTAATTATATAGACACATCAGATTAGCAAACAGTTTCAGGATAAAAAATGTTTTAGAATGAATGTAAAAGAAACCAGAAATAGAACAGTTAATGCAAAGCCCTTTGTTTCTCGCTGAATGTTCTGAGGTTTAGGCTCTCCAAATGGGTCATGATTATGAGACTGGTATATCAAAAACTGAAAGAAATTAAGATAAAGAATAGCCTTATTGATTTATATTTCAATTAATACTTAAACTTTTATGGTCATTTGGAAAATTGGTTTATCTCTGTGGTGTAACTAGGTTCAATATTGAGTGAATAAGCAAAACATTTTGCCCACAAATAAATAAAAGGAAATATTCTCGACCTTGGGAGACTGGATTTTAGAGGAAACCAGCCCTTGGGATGTCTTCCAGCTATAATTTTATGTTCTCTCCATCTTAACCAACAGGGACATTCATACAAAAGATTCAGACAAAAGCTGCAATAGTGGTAGAGCTCACAATCCTGGTGCCATAAGATAATCAATGGTCTTGAGGCAGGAAAATTAGGTTCATATATATATTTTTTTAAGATTTTATTTATTTATGTGAAAGAGAGAGACAGAGATA
The DNA here is from genome assembly GCF_002201575.2 of Neomonachus schauinslandi. Classification (NCBI taxonomy): domain Eukaryota; kingdom Metazoa; phylum Chordata; class Mammalia; order Carnivora; family Phocidae; genus Neomonachus; species Neomonachus schauinslandi. The sequence continues at coordinate 107,812,658 of NC_058408.1, forward strand.
GCAAGAGAGAGCACAAGCGGGGGACAGGGAGAGGAAGAAGCAGGCTCCCTGATGTGCAGGGAGCCCGAAGTGGGGTTCGATCCCAGGACCCCTGGGATCACAGTCTGAGCCGAAGGCAGATGCTAAACTGACTGAGCCACCCAGGCACCACTAGGTTCATATTCTAATCCAGTTTTTTCCCATCTGTGTGGCTTTGAGGAAACTGACCTCTGTATGAGCTTTCTTATATGAAAATAAAATATTAATTGCCTCACAAATCCTTAGGTTTGAAATAGTGGGATATATGTGATTGTGTATATGCAGTGGATGGCCTGGCATAGAAACATAATTTGAAGGTGAATGAAGAGAGGTTTGAAGTCGCCAAGGGAATGACCTTGTGCACCTACTTACCTTCTGAGTGAAAGATTTTTCTTTTGGGTTTCTTGCCATGGAATGTGCAGTTCATGTGAAGAAAATTTCTCAGGTTTCTTTGTGTCCTGATTGGTTCCATGGAGTTTGGTTTTACCTCCATTTATAAGCCCCAGTTGTCCCGCATCGCAATAATATCTTACTGGCCTCTGGTCTCTGATAGGTTATAAAGCTCTTTTCGGGGAAGAGACTACATCTTATTTATTTATTATTATTTAAAAAAAATTTCTCAAGACTTGGCACAGGGTAGGTTCTTAATAATTATTTGATGAAGAAGTAAATGCCACAGATTTTTAAACTAAACTCTTACTCTTGGAACCATGGACACTGCTATGAAGTTTCTCCAGTCCAGAGGGCATGCAGCAATTGTTAATTTAAAAAAGAAAGAAGGAAAAGAAATGGGTGGTAGGTAAAAATAATATGAATGTTTCTGTAGAAACGTATCACTGTTCTTAGTGACCTTGAACTGAGTCTAATTATGTGGGATTAATCAATGCAGATGAATAAGCCCTTTATAAAAAGCTTCAAAAGCCTTGTGCTTGCACGAACCGCCATAAGGATTTTTTAATAAATGTGCAGATTGCCCAGGGAAAGGGACTTCCCCCAGTAATTAACCCTCGCTCTGGATTTTGTTGGCATAAACACTTTGCAGCAGTTAATGTATATGAAATTTTTTAGGCTGAGCGGGGATATACGAGAGCAGGAGAAGGCACTGGCCTGCAGTGATACACATCAATACCAGACATGGAGAGTCAGATGGGGGGAGGGGGGATGGGTCCACCTGCAACCTATATAACTTGGTAATAAAATGTAGACTCATCTGCTTCAATGGGATGTTGCAAATGTCAGATAATCATTTAATTCATTAAAAAGGTAAATTATATCAATGACAAAGTCTTTTCCCTTGCACAAGTCACTGAAAAGGGCCAAGGCTAAAATATTAATGAAAACATACATTACATCCTTAATAAATAGTAAAGTGGCATTGCTTTCAGCATTATTTACTGAGGGTAGTGGTCCTGGGAACACAGCTGTCAGCGAAGTGAAGGGACCTGGGAAAATGAATCTGTTTTAGTTCCTTCTCCCAAAGGTATTATTTAAAAAAACCCACTAGTTCTTCAAGATGCTCTCCAAAACTATCTTCCAGGTTCAAAGAAGTTTGGAGAATAGTTAGTACTAAAACTGTCCTTTTCGAGAGACACAATAGATTTTTCTCTAATGTCAGGTGGTTTGGTTTTTTTTTTAAATAATCATTATAAAAGCAATACAGGCTCATTCTAGGAAAAACAAACAAGCAAGCAAAGAAAAACAAACAAACTCAGAAGAGATTTCTTCCCAGTTGCTGAATTCTACTCAAGAATAGAAAACAGGGGCACCTGGGTGTCTCAGTGGTTAAGCGCCTGCCTTCAGCTCAGGTCATGATCCCAGGGTCCTGGGATCAAGCCCCACATTGGGCTCCCTGCTCAGCAGGAAGCCTGCTTCTCCCTCTCCCACTCCCCCTGCTTGTGTTCCCTCTCTCGCTGTGTCTTTCTGTCAAATAAATAAATAAAATCTTAAAAAAAAAAAAAAAAAGAACAAAAAACTGCTGGAAGGAGCCATACCAGTTTCTTCATATTCCATGTATAGACCCAGATATTTGGGCTTAGGAGTCAGTCAGCCTGGAGCAAATTTTGTCTCCTCCACTAATGATGAGGCTTTGGGCAAGTTCAAAGATACACAACATCTCTGTAATTCAGTTTCCTTATTAGTGAAATTGGGAAAATAACAATACCGACTTTATAGAGCGTTGTAAGGCTTAAATGAAATAGTGCAGGTAAAGATTTTTTAAAAAACTGAATACATAACAGACTTACTTCTGTGGTAGTACCTGTAGATTTGTCTTATTGAGTTTAACAGTTGCATACAATTTAATTTTATGACATACAAAAGTTTCACTAAGATTTTTGAAATATAATTTAGAGTGGAATACGTTTTTTTAAAGCAGGGCATGAAACTCTGAAAGCATGAAAGAAATGATTTAAATACATACAAATGAACATTTATGAACAGGAGCAAACCTCATGAACAATGTTAAAAGACAAATGGCAAAATAGGAAGAAAACTGTAATTCATAGAAAAAGACCTAACTTCTTTAAAATGTAAAGAACTTTTCCAAATAAATATGAGATTAACCCAATAAAATGAACAAAGACTAAGTACCCCTGAAATAAACACACACACACACTGCCAGTTTGCAAATCAAGAGCCATGAAACTGTCCCTTTCCTATAAAGTTAGCAAATATTAGAAGGATCTTAATACACAGGATTACCAAGTATGGATAAGAAAATGGGAATGTTAATGCACTCTTTGAGGATGTAAGTTGGTCTAATTTTTGTTGGAGTGCAAGATGTGAATTTGAATTAAAATGTAAAAAGTGAGCATGCCATTCGAACCAGGAATTCCACTTCTGAGATGCTACTCATCTACTGATATGCTTGTGCACATGCAGAGACATTTATGAGTAAGCATGTTACAGCATTTTTTGTACTCCTGAAGAACTGGACATAGACCATGGAAGGTTCTGAAAAGTCTTGTCGCTCTCCAGCTCTTTCCCACTGGCTCCCCAAAAGATGGAGCAGGGTGAAGGCCCTCTTGGAGGTGCAGGGGCATGGAACCCTGAGCACTCCCAGACACTGCTCTCCTGAGAAGCAGAAGCCTGAAGTGGCTTGTAGAGGGGCAGTGGCCTTTTGCTCCCAGGACCCAGGCTAAGACCCACTGCTTCTGGGGGACTGAGAGAAGCCACAGTTGGCTACCTGGAGGAGGAACAGGAGACTCTCCAGTCTTGGGGCAGCGAGAGGGGGGCAGGAATGCTGAGAATGCCCCACCTGCAAAACTCTGTTGCCCTTGGTTTGATTGAGGCTGGACTATGGGGACTCTTAGCCCCCATCATGTCACCCGCACCAGTAAGCTCCTGCTGGGCAGGGGCAGGGAGAGGAGAGAGCCATCCTGGCAGGCAGAAAGGCAGGGACTCCTGAAGGGGGTGGCAGCGGCCTGGAACAAAACTTGGAGCACCCTAAGACCTGCACCAAGTGCCCGGTAGCAGCGGCCAGAGGAATTCGGACGTATGGAGCACTGAAAATAACCTACCATCAAAAAACCCACACTCTGCTCAACTTCTCATCAGACTGACTCAATCCCTAACCCCACAGACTGGACACAGGTGAGGAAAGAAACAAGGAACTTTGCAGATAGGCCAACAGAAATGATCCAAACTGGAACCAAGAAACAAGAGTAACAAAAAGAAACAAGAGTAAACAAAAAAGGAACAAGGGCTCTCCCTGAATATTGGGTTGGGATCTAAGAATTTAAGATGATTTTATTAAATTAGATGCTTGATAAATAATTCTACCTTGGCCTCGTTCCCTGATTTTGTTTTGGAGCTGTTTTCACATTGGATATTGGCATTGGATGAATGTCCAGTGGATGAGTTCCTAACACACTATGGGAGGAATCACCAATTCCCAAAAACATTAGAAGTTCCTTTAAAACAAGATGGAACCCAACATAATGAATTGAACAAAAAGTTTGGTAACTTTTATATCTCATCTCTGCTATGATTGATGCCCACAGTAAGGAAACAATTGTTTCTTACCAACTGTGACTCTGTATCATCCCTTTGGAACTTTATTGTTCAAACAAATCTATCCTACACGGAGAATATGCATACAATCTTCTGTATAGCCATTTTCCTTTATTAGATCATTTGTTCTAGAACCTACAACCATTTTGCCCTCGTTTCCCCTAAATACTCAGCAGGAAGCAATACTTCACTCCTACTCTGAGTGATGAAACTAAGGTTGAAAGAGGTTGTAAATATTTTATGTTAAAGAGAGACCGGGGAGAAAATCCCTCAATTTGTTGTCTTTGACTAACCTGTGAGGGCTGCTCAATTTTTCATCTTAGCAACTTATTTTTCCCTGGGTCAATGACTACTTGCAGAAAAGAGTAAGTCTATATCTGCCCAAGGAAAAGATCTGCTCTGAATAGCGGAATTCCATTGATACATGTAAAGATAGTGGTCTCCTGTTTATAGTTGATATTTTCCACATTAAAGATAAAACAGCTGCCAATTCAAAATCGCAGGCCTCCCACAAACTCCATGGCATTAGAAGAGCGCTTATACTCCTGGCACTTTCCAGCTGTCAGCATCGGCACTCACCTTTCTTCTTGCATTTTATTGTAAATGTTTTGACCAGGATTTATCACGCGGAGGCAAGAATTCACCTGTTCCCTCTCACCAAACACTACACTGACTGAGAAGACCGAGGGAAATCGGACCTGAAGCTTGGTCTCTGAAGAATGATTTTGCCTGGAAACGATCCAAATCCGTCATTTCTACCAGCCATGTGGTATAGTGGTTAGGCTCACATATCCATACAGGCTTGAGTTTAGACTCCTGGGTTCCCAGTTTCCTACCAATAAGGACTAGAGCCAGTTATTTGGCATCAGTGAGCCTCAATTTCTCATATTTGAAACTGGGGTAAGATATACATCTATTGAGCTTAGGTGAGGGTTATATGAAGTTCGCATGAGTATCTTTTGGCATAATCTTTGGGCCAAGTATTTATCTGGTACTGAAGGAAAGAACTGAGTTGATGTTCTGGCCTAAAGATTAGGCATGCCTGCCAGGTTATAAAAGATACTCGGCAGGGGGGTGGGATAGACCCAAATGCAGTGGGGAGGCTGAGAGACAGCATGGCTTAAGAGCCAGGCGATAGGAAGTAAGTGATTGCGTGGTTGTCCATCAACTGCAGAGAAGTCTGGTAGGAGAAGGCAGGGCCCAGACAAAGGACAGTGCTCAGAAACATCCGAGCGATGTCTGGAAATCAAGTAGTGAACTCCAGTCTTGCTGAGGAAGAGGACAGAGGAAGCTATCCTAGCAGGGACAATGCTGGCCCCTAATAGGGGCCCTTATGTCATTGCACCATAACAACAAGGGACTAATCAGTTCCTCCCACTTGGGTCAAGGTAAAATCCAGGCTGAACTAGCATTCTTTAAGTCTCTCATAGGTGGGGAGTTTATGGGGCCTGAGGCAGGGTGAGGCTGCCTGGGGGATTTAAGTGGCTCTCGCTGGGTGGGAGGAATGAGATGGAGCTGTGCAGAGAAGCAAGCAGGTATTGAATGCTTGGCCTTGCACACCCAATCTGAATAATATTGTGTTGTTTTGCCAGAAGCTGCTAGCTTTCACACTTCCATTTTCCTTGCACTGCTGAAAATATATTCTCTGCTAGATATGGATACCTATCAATAATGGCCGAAGGGTGGGTTATAATTGGGCGGGTTCAGCATAATTCTCCAACAGAACCCTCCCACTATATGCGTCTCTTTTTCAGTTCTGTTATTCTGCCCTTGGAAATCTTTCTCTTTAGGCAGGGCTTTCCCCAGTTCTGCACATGGGGATGAACTTGCGAATAACAATCGACCTTTCTGGCAGAGGGAGAAACAAGTTTTGCCTGCCTCTTTCTCCCCAGGTGCTGTTTGCTTAGGAAGCTGGCTGGGAGGTGCCTTACTGGAGAGCTGCTCTCTGTGGGCATGGGAGACCCACCCTGTGCTCTCACTTCTGGGAGAGTCATATGGCTAGAGGACTGTTCGAACAGACTGCTTGCTAGAATTTAGACCCTTGTTGCTGACTCCAAATCTGGTGATCTAATTTCTGCAGCACAGATTTTAAATATGGCTGTTCTCCAGATATGTATGATTGAAATTTGAAATGGCATGCAAATACCATGTTAGTCAAGAGAATGAAGTTTTTTTCTTTGAAAAATAAAAAGCAGATAAATCATGTATGTGTCTTATGGTTGTAATAATAGCTATACTAATGTTTATGTCAAATTTCAAAGAACAAATAACTTAGCAAATGGCGTGTAACAAAGAGTCTCCCAGTGTGAAATACAATAGGACTTGTTAGTTCATAATGTAGGATACCTGGGGAAAAAATGGATTTTGAGTTATCTGGGATGGGAAAAATCTGCTATTTTTTTAAATAGCAGGAGAATAACAGTTGCTTCAAATTAGCATGCTTTAAAACCAATAACCTATAAAGTTTTACTTTGTGGGTATAAAACCTCAGCAATAAGATATTTTGGCGTATTTGTGACCTTCAACTGCAACAGATCAATTGTGTGTGTGTGTACACTATACCCGTGTGTTATGTGAATATGTTTGAGAAGGGGATTACTCTTCACCTAATTGGATAATTAAATTGGGTCAAATCATGGAGCTTTATTTCCAGACTCTAGGCATTCCAAAGTGACCATTTTAAATTTAAAAATATCAACTTTAGAGATATTATAAAACTTGTTTTATAGATTCATTTGATCTTGAATAATGGCATATGAGTGATTTATTTGCTTTGAGTCACATATTTAAAAAGGCCAAGCTTGGGCACCTGGGTGGCTCAGTTGGTTAAGCAACTGCCTTCGGCTCAGGTCATGATCCTGGAGTCCCGGGATCGAGTCCCGCATCGGGCTCCCTGCTCGGCAGGGAGCCTGCTTCTCCCTCTGACCCTCCCACCTCTCATGTGCTCTCTCTCTCAAATAAATAAATAAAATCTTAAAAAAAAATAAAAAATAAAAAGGCCAAGCTTGTGAAATATTAAAAGAGAAAAATGTCACCCTCACTTCCTTGCTAGGCATGATCTTGGTGATAAAAGCCTGGGGTCTCAAAACAATATCTCCAACACTATTGTTAATACATTCAGGAATGGATGCTATGTGATATCCACCTTTCTATTTTTCGTATTCACTAATCAGCACAAAAGGAGAGGTTCTAGTTCATTCTCACTTGAAATGAAACTTCGTATGTATATCCTTTAGATTTATTCATGACAACAATGGATTCTAAGAGAGGAAAAACAGGACCAAAAAAACCCCAAATCCCAAATTTATAGCATTTGCCAACTTCTGGGGTATAGATGCTCTCTCACCATGACTGGTTTCAAGTTACCAATGTGACCTTAGTGAACATGGAGTTAGGAAGAGATTCTGACATTTGGCTCTCGCAAGCAGGTGCACGAGCAGGTGTGAACGGGCTCCAGCACATCACTGGTCCTAGCCAAAAAGCTTCACTTTTAACCTCTGCTTTTCAGCTTCCAGTGCTGAAGAACTATTGAGGTTGAAGGGACTCACACTCAGTTTCCCTAGATCCAACTCTGGGAAACCTGTCAGCTAGAGTGGAGGAAGCTGTATTCTGTTGTGTCTGTGTGCTGACATAGATGCATGAAATATTATACAGCAGAAAGGTAGCTATATACATTTCCCCAATTATTTTCAGCAACACGAGGCTGGGGTTAGTCCCAATTATTGTTGTCAATCAAATCCACTGGTTCTCAGCCGAGGATGATTTTGCTGCCTGGAAAATATTTGGCAATGTCTGGAGACATTTTGGTTGTCATAACCGGGGAGAAGATTCTATGGCATCTAGTGGTAAAGGTCAGAGATTTTTCTAACATTCTATAGTGCACATGACAATCCCCACAACAAAGAATTATCTGGCCCCCAAACGTCAATCATGCTGAGGTCACATGTACGTCTGGTCAGATCCAAGTATGCCAGAGAATTAGTGCATACTGAAGTCTTTACTTCTTTTTGGAATTTGCCACCTTGTACCCCATGTATGGGACATTTAATCCAGAGATACTCAGTTCTGTTACATCTTGCTGTGGAATGTGGGCAAAATTTTATTTATGGAAATATTTGGGTACCAATATTCAGTACAGCTTGGCTTGATTCTTTTACTGTTGTTGCCTGAAGCTCTGCCTGTAGTTCAGCTGCTCAGTTCTAGAGGGGGTGCCCAGAGATGCTTCCAGATGGGCAATAACCTAATTGCGTGGGAGATCCTGGCTGGCTTTGGGCTGTATGACCTTCAAGCAGTTTTATTGCCTGACCTCAGTGTCCCTGCATCTTCTCTAACCCCAGGATGCCTCCCTGGGTTTTTGTAGCTGGCCCTTATATGCTTGCTATGCCCGCACGGGAAAGAAATTTGGAGAAAGGGTTGCCAATGTGTCTTTGCTATCTTTAGAGCAACTGCCAGCTTGTCAACAGTGTGTGTCATGGCCAGGGTTGTGGCCTCAGCCACTTTCTCTGTATCTTTTAAATTTGCATAACTTACTTTGTATACACTTCACTTGACTAGGCTGCATTAGAAGAGAGAATTCCTGAGGCCCTTAGGCCTTTCAGGAGACCTAGGGCTGTAAAGACCTCTTGGTTTCATTTAGTAATTGTCCTAATGTTCGCCTTTAAATAGCTAGTCCTGCTTTTCTGTTCTGCAGAGTAACCAGAACCTAGAAGGCAAACCCCACCCTCTCCTGTAGTCTTTCTCACACCCAAGACTCACAGCAAGTCTACACCATTTAAAAGATATTTAAGGCCCACAGCAAGCACCAGACCCAATGATGAAAGGTTGAAATCCTCTCCTCTGAGATCAGAGACAAGGCAAGGGTGCCCACTCATACCACTGTTACTCAACATGCTGAAAGTCCTGGCTAGAGTGATCAGGCAAGAGAAGGAAGTAAGGGAATCCAAATTGGAATGGGAGAATTCAAATGAGCTCTGTTTGCAGATGAAATGATACTACATAGAGAAAATCTTAAAGACCCTACCAAAAAATCATTGGAACTAATCAATTCGGTAAAGTTTCAGGATATGAAATCAATATGCGAAAATCAGTTTCATTTTTGTGCACTAGCCACAAATTATGTGAAAAAGAAATAATGAAAATAATTCAAGTTACAGTAACATCAAAAATAATAAAATTTCAAGGAGGAGAAGGATCTGTATCCTGAAAACTTTAAGACATTGATAAAAGAAATTAAAGAAGACAAAAATTAATGGAAAGGGATCTTGTGTTCATGGATTAAAAGAATTAATATTGGTCCCATGTTCACACTGCCCAAACTAATCTGTAGATTCAATGTGATTTCTACCAAGATTCCAATGATATTTTTGACAGAAATAGAAAAATGGTCCTAAAATTTGTTTGGAACTACAAAAGACCCTGAATAGCCAAAGCAGTCCTGAGGAAGAAGAATGAAACTAGAGGCATCACACTCCCTGATTTCAAACTATGTTGCAAAGCTGCAGTAATGAAAATAGTATTAGAGTCGCATAAAAACAGATGCATTAACCACTGGAATAGAATAGAGAGCCCAGAAATGAGCCCAGGCATATGTGGTCAACTAATACTTGACAGGGAAGCCAAGAATACTCTATGGAGAAAAGATAGTCTCTTCAATAACTGGTTCTGGGAAAATTGGATATTCACATGCAAAAGAATGAAGCTGGACCCTTAGCTTATATCACACACAAAAATCAATTCAAAATGGATTAAAGACTTAAATGTAATACCTGAAACCGTGAAACTCCTCTAACGAAACATAGGGAAAAAGCTCCTTGACATTGGTCTTTGCAGTGGTTTTATGGATATGACACTCAAAGCGCAAGCAACAAAAGCAAAAATTGACAAGTGGGACTACATCAAACTAGAAAGTTTTTGCGCAGCAAAAGAAATGATCAACAAAATGCAAAGGCAACCTATTAAATGGGAGAAAATATTTGCAAACCACATATCTGATAAGGCTCTAATATCCAAAATACATAAGAAACTCATACAACTCAATAGTAAAAAACCCAAATAATCCAAATAAAAAAACAGGCAAGGGACCTAAGTAGATATTTTTCCAAAGCAGATAGTCAAATGGCCAACAGGTACATGAAGAGATGTTCAACATCACTAATCACTGGGGAAATGCAAATCAAAACTGTAGTGAAATATCACCTCACACCTGTTGGAATGGCTGGTACCAAAAAGACAAAGGTAGCAAGTACTTGTGAGAATGTAGAGAAAAGTGACCCCTGGTGCCCTGTTGGTGCCAGCGTAAACTGGTATAGTTTCTATGGAAAACAGTATGGAGGTTTCTCAAAAAATTAAAAATCGAACTACCAGATGATCCAGGAATTTCACTTCTGGTTATATATCTGAAGGAAATGAAATCACTATTCAAAGAGCTGTCTGAACCTCCATGTTTATTGCAGCATTATTTACCAAGACATGGAAACAACCTAAGGGTCCACCCGATGGATGAATGGATAAAGAAGATGTGATATATAAAGGAATGGTGTTCAGCCACAGAAAGGAAGGGAGCTTATATTTTTATCTTAAGTTTATCTTTCCAGAGACGTACAACTTGGGCCAATGAGGTGTAGGGAAAGGTTTGTGGAGGTTTGTCGGGGAAGAAGCTTCTTTACACCTAGGAAGAACCATGGGAATGAATCTTTCTTTCTTGCCAGATGTAAACCAGTCAGTATACAACTTCATTTTCTTCTGGCATCTCTCTTGTGGCCCTGGGTGAAATCAGCTTTAAACTGACTATAACTCTGCACGTGGGAGAGGAGAGTTGAAGACATTTTAGTCCTTGATGATGCTATTTCACTGCTGGATGGATTCATACGTTAGCCCTCTTTATCCTGAATTTGTATGAATATGGGGCAGTGACTTAAATAACCAGAGTGGCTTTGAGTTTGATTTTTCATTTACATGTTGCCAAAATGCATGGACAATGGCATATATGTGTTTGAAAAACTTGTATTTTTTGTGATTTCCAGTAGATGACAATGTGAGTTCCCATAATTCTCTCTGTCCTTTGTGTAAACATCTAGTAATTAAGGTAAGAGATGAAAAACAGTTAACAAAACTGATAAACATCTCTATAGACCAGAAACTGAAGAGAAGCACAGAGTGGGGAATAGGTTCTGAAGCTAGCAAAAATTTTTGGAGTCCCATGCTTTTTCAGGGAGAAAGGAGATTTTTATCATTAATTCCATTTTTTAATAATTACTGGATGGATACAGTTTTTATGTTTCTTCTTGAAATAAAAATTTGTATAAAAATTTCCCATTTTATCTAAGTTTTCAAGCTTATTATCATAGAGTTGCTCATAATATTCTGTTATTCTTTTATGTCTCAAGTGTATAACATATCTAGTTAGGTACTTTTTCATTCCCAATATGGTTTATTTTTTTATGCATCTCTCTTTTTTTTTATTCCTCAGACTCACCAGATACCTATTTTATTAGCACTTTCAAGGATATTTTTTGGCATAATTGGGGAAACTTTAATATGGACTGCATATTAGGTGATTTACAGAATTATTCTTAATTAGTTTAGCCATAAAGATGGTATTCTGGTTATCTTTATATCTTTATATCTAGGAGATGTAGGCTGAAGTATCAAGGAGTGAAATATCACAATTTTGGGGGAGGGAGGGAAAGAGGGAGAGGGAGAGAAATAGAGAACACAGGCAAATGGGGCAAATGTTTACAAGTTTCAATGAAGAATCCAAACTCATATGTATTGTATTTGCAAATAACTAATAAACCCTGTCTTGAAAATGCTACTGGTGCAATATTATAAGTCACCCATAAAAGGGCAACCCTTTAATATTCATTCAATGATTCTTTAGGGTGACTTTTAGCTGTTTGCAACAACCCCAAATAGCAGTGATTTAAATAAGATAGGGGTTCATTTGTCTCTCATGTCAATGACCTCCAGGAGTTTGTAGCTTAGAGCCATTCTGGTTGCTTCACTAGCATTTCTGTCCTCTTGCTTCATCATTCTAAATATAAGGCATATATTAGACCATTGCTGCATGGGCTTCAGGAAGCACATGAATGTCCTAGGCAACAGGAAGGAGGAAGAGACAAACTGGGATATGTCCTCCTCTTACGATCACTTCTTGAAGATAATCCAGCTTAGATCCTAATGTCCAGCACTTAGTCATAAGGCCAAGATACTTACTTGCAAGGAAACCTGGCAAATGTACCCAGCCAGAAATCGTGTCTGTTACTGAGGAAGATAATGAGAATGAACCTGGGAGCACACAGGAGCAGTTTTTCTCCCAGATTGTTATGCGTGTTAGGAAGACATGGGGAATGTCTTCTACCATGTGCCATGTACTGTCATGTTTCTCCCATTGATGGTAGTCAGTCATCTTGTTTTAAGAACTGAAGGTGAGGGAAGTTCTCCCAATTTCCTTGAGAGGTCTTTCTGGTGTTCCTGTTGTGATTTCTTTCAGACCCTTCTATTTTACAAACCTAGAGGCCACATAAATACCTTGCAGCCTTGCAGATTGTCAGAAAACTGATGGTTACAAATAGGAATGTTTTTGATTTCTTAAGAGGGGACTTCGTTTCCTTTCCATCATTTTCTCTAACTTAGTGTTTATTTAATTTCTTTCATTTCTTTTGTTTTCCTCCCTAGAGAGTCCTTTCCAGTTTCTCTTGTAACCATGTCTTCCGCTCACTCCTGTCAAGCCTTCCCACACTGGAAAAGTCCACTATTCTAGCACACTGTAACATAGAATCCATCTGTGCAATGCTTTATCCTGATTTTGTAGATTATGTCAATGTCAGTATCCTGTATTTTTCCCTTCCTAATAAAGAAGTAAATGTTTTATGTCTGGTTTAAGTCATTAGGTTTTTTGCATGTCCTAGGAGAAAACCGAATGATGTATGGTGAGGAAAAATATTGACTGTTATCTGAATAGCTACTGTACTGTTCTCTTCAGATAAGATACATTCTAGATCAGACTTCCAGCCACAGATTGAAAAATTCCCCCAAAGATGAATAAGGATTTAGCAGTCCAGAACTGCAATGTGGTATGCTGGTTTGTCACGGTTGTTTCAGCTTACACCTCATTGGGCTGCAGGTTTCTAGCACCATCCGTGGGGCTGCTTTTCCCAATTTCACTTGTTCTCACGGATAAAGGACTCTGGTTAGAATGGAGGAGTACTACTAATTGATTAGCTAAGGAAAGATATTAGAGGTCCCGATAACTTTGTCGGGGTGTTTCTTGGTGTTTCACTGTAACTCCTGGGTGTTATGGTATCTCTCTATTTTTTAATTCCTCAGAGTCAACTCACGGAGCACATTGAAAATTAGTTAAGTTTTTTTTTTTTATTAACAGGAAAACCACAATTTGGGAAGCACTATGTGCTTTTCAAAGAGTTTTTGTGCCTATTCTATTTCATATTTTCATAAACTTATGTGCCATTGTCACCATTTGGCAGGGAAAAGAACGGCCAAAGAGATTAAGTGGTTTATCCAGGGGTGACTGTGTGTCTTAGTTTATGCCTGTTTTCCTGGTGTTAGTGCCCTCCTTTACTCTCATATGTGCCCAGACTTGGACAATAAACAAGTCACGCTATTTCTCTGGGACTGGATCCCAAGCCTCCTAACTGCTGGTATATCTACCTAGGGAATGAGATACAAGTACTTTTGGTAGTTACTCTCCTGGCCTCAGAGTCATGATCTTTAATACTTGCCAGGACGGGAGAAGTCCTATGGTCATAATTTTTTAAAAATTTTTTATGGAAAATATTGGGCTGTTTTCATCTAGTTGCTCTTGTAATAACACATGTCTTGAGGAGGCAATTTCATAAGTGCACTAAAAAAAAAAAAGACTGGTAATCTAGAGACTTAATATACATAATTCAGCGTTGAGTTCATTAAGCTCAAAATAGCAAAAAACATACACTGATTTAATTTTATATGTTTTGCAAACTCTGTTTTTATTTATGCTATTACAGATTGGATTTGAGGCATTGAGATGAGGAATAAGCAACATGTAACTTGTTATGAAGAATGGGAACTAAGCTTATTAATTTTGTTCATTGCTTTGTCTCCAGCAACTAGCTCTGTGCCTGATCTGGCATAGAGTAGGTACTCGATAAATATTTGTTAAATGATTGAAAGAGTAAATGAATGCATAAACAATGCTTTTCTAGACACTTAACAATACAAACTTATTTTGGGCATAGATTATTCACAATGAGATGCAAAAGAATTACTATGTAAATTAGATGACAACAAATGTGAACACTTTGAATGTACTGAAATATTAATTCTTGTAAATTTGAAGGGTATCTGATATTAGAACCCCCTTGCTGGTAGAACTCTGTCAATCTTTCCACCATAGTAATTTCCGATGCTTTGAAAAATAGAAATGTGGAATTGTTATTTTATGTTGGTGTAGTTGGGATATTTGAATAAATAAGAGAACAATTCAAATGCCTATAAATGTTTATAATGCTTGTAAAACATGGTATTTTAGTTGCAATTTTGTATGGTCAGTGGTTTTTTTGGGTTTTTTGTTTTTGTTTTTGTTTTTGTTTTAGGAGCTCAAATAGCATGAGGAATCTTAATTACAGTGTTCCTCATCACAGCCAAAGGCATATGGAAAGAATAAGCTTGAATAATCATAAAACACTCAACAGTAAAATTATTTTGTTATTTCGGAGAGAGTGCTAGAGGTAATACTTTTAAAAAATTGACTCTAAAAGTAAAAGAGAAAGTAAAATATCTGGTCTGACATCGCTGCATGTTTTATCAACCCAGGTTCATCAAATGTCTGTGCTTATCTGAGTGTTTCTGCTTAAATAGTAAAAGGGATAAAGACATAAATGCCATAATGACCTTCTTATACATTTTATTCTTTCCTTTCCCAATTGTCTCATGTCTGGTTAGAACCCAGGCATAATTTCATGAGCATGTGCTGTTGGAAATGAGCCCAATGATGGGACTGACACTGAGTGTTTGTAGGGTCTTATCTCTGTGCTCACAGTGTGCTTAAAGACTGTGCAATTGAACTTTTTCAAAAGCTTTCTGGAGTAGTTCCAGATCCTGGTACACGTGCAACTGGATGTTTTCCTTTCCTTCATTAGAAATCTTTGCAGAAACTTTTGGCTGCTATCTCTTTCTCAAAGCACATGGATGTGTGGATTCAGTAAATGGAGCCCCATATTTTAATTTGGGTAACTTTGACAGAGAAATATGTGTTATCTGTAGAAATCTGTACTCATAGTCCTGTTGGTCAACTCCAGTGTCGTTTGGGGCTAAGTTCATATTAGAAAGAGTGGTAGGACTGCATCTGTAAGCAATCACCATGGCAACTTGGTATGGTAGGCTGAGTAAATGGCCCCGAAATATGTCCACATCCTAATTGCTGGAAGATGTGAATGTTATCTGAAAAAAGGGAATTTGCAGATTGATTAAAGTTAAATCTCGAGGTGGGGAGATTATCCTGGATTATTCACCTGGGCCCTATATAATCATAATCGTCCTTATCAGAGGATGCGGGAGGAGCCAGAGTCCAAGAACAAGGCTGTGATGATGGAAACCCAGACCAGGGCAGTGAACTTTGGAAGTGGAGGGAGGTGGCCACAAGCCAAAGAATACAGACCGCCATTACAGACTGAGAAAAATCTAGAGAAAACATTCTCTTTAGAGCCTCCAGAAGCAACCAGTGCAACTGATACCTTGACTCTAGTCCGGTGAGACCATGTTGGACTTTTGACCTCCAGAAATGTAAGAGAATAAATTTGTGTTGTTTTCAGCCATTAGGTGAAGTTAATTTGTTATAGTGAGAACAGGGAACTAATATACTTGGTTATGACAGAGATGGTGTGTGGAGCAAAGGCAATGTCCTAGGCTAGAAAAATGTTGCAAAAAGGCTCTTTTCCATTGAATGGCAAAATTGACCACTTGGGAGTTGATTATTTTCTCTGCTTTCACTTAAAATTGAGAGTCATTGGTGACTTTGAGAAGATAATTGTCACAGCTGTCCTCAGAGTAGCAGCTCCTTGAATTCCTAAAGGACAGCCACAGGCTGGCTCACGCGTATGCATTATCTTCCATATCATCCTATTGTTCTCCTCCGCTGGGCATTGTTGCCCCTGTTTTAAAATGAGGAATTAAGGCTTATAAAAATAAAGTAACTTACCAAAGACTTTATAGCTAATAAGAGGCCACACATGGATTCCTAAACCTTCTTACACTTAAAAACCTTTGAATGTCTTTTACAAAATAGCTGGTTTTCAAACTCTGTTAAGGCGATTTGTTTTATGTATTTTCTTCCGTGTAGATGGAGAGATCCATTGGCGATGAGAGCATGCTGTGACTATTTGTGCTACGGGTTTGTGTCCCCATAGTCCCTGGCAGGCATCTGGGGCCAGTGGCCTTAAGTGGCATGAACAATTGATCCCCAGTGCTGGAAGGTGAAGTTCTGCTACACACACCTTGGGATACTCTACTTTTGGACTTTCTCTCTGAGAACTCTGGGTGGCAACCAACTCTGGCCTGGGGAGAAGAAAGAGTGTTTCTGCCCTGATATGGCCTGAGGATCAGCTCTGCAGTAAGTATTTAGAGAGGACTGTTTAAAACTCTAGATTCTGATTCTACACAGAGTAGGAACAGGGAGAAAGGCACTATTCGTGTGAGCAGAGTTGTTCCAGGAAGTCTAATGGAGGAGCTGAGCTGAATTATTAAGTAGCAGCTGTTTAGAGCAAGAAAGAACCTGGAGGGCCCTTTCACCCACATAGGCACTGAGCCTGGATGAGTTCTACCGAGTCTCCTGAACTTCTTTGGTGGGTTTAGGCAGTGGTGGATCCTCAGCTGGCATCTTGATCCCAGACCACCGCTGTTCCCAAAGCCCCATGACTTGTGTCATGAGAAATTTTGTCTAAGAGAAGAAGAGCCTTTTCAGATGGGTAAGGAGAGCAGGAAGAAAAGGAATGTGGTCCAGGATGACCCCTATGCTTCTGAAGGACTCATGGAATGGGTCTATTGGAAAGTCATGGGAAATGAGGTGGGACAGACAGAGCAAGGCTCTCCTCACTAGAAGCATCATGCTTTTGTTTATCATTGTGCACTTAAGGAAGGATACATTCATTGATCTATGCCCTACTTCTGGAAGGCTAGCATCATCTTATACCTAGGTAGTGCTATAAAACTGAAGTAGTTTTAAATATAGAAAACAAATAATAACTGCTATAATTTATAAGGACCTGGCTGTATGTGGAAAATATTGTACTCTGTATTGTCCATATATTATCTAATGAAACCTTCAAAATAACTCTGTGAAGTATGTTACCTTCGTTTTTTAGAGGAAGAAATTGAAATCCATTCAATATTCAGGATGGGCCTTGTTTTTCAAAGCATGTAACAGATCATTTGCTTAGAATGATGCAATAAACACCTGGCAAAGGTAAAATATGGACACAGATTTCCAGTCTCTAAGTGCACTGCTTCCATTGCCACATAAACTCAAACATGTTCAAAGGACAAAAGCAGAAAGGCAAACATGGACTATGGTTTTTGGAGGACCTGGGCTGGAATGTCAGATCTGCCATTCCCTAGGTGCAGACCTGGACAAGTGAATTTACCTCCCTGAGTCCCAGTTTGCTAAAGTTATTAAAATACAAGTAAGTATGAGCACCTCCTCAAAGAGTTGTTGAAACCTTAAGTCCTATAAGGCATTTAAAGTGCCTGCCTCACCGTAAGTGCTTAATAAATCTGAGCTCTTCAACCTCACTATCATCTTATTTTTATTTTTGTTTATATCTGAGGACAATTTTGAGTCTAATTCAAGATGAGATAAATCCATTTAGGAATGACTCAAAAGGGCCTGGGAAAAAGTGGTTTTATATTTGTAAGTCCTTTGGAACAGTCTATTAAGTTTTAGTTGTCTCTTTCAACAGCAACGGGTTGGCTTATATGTTCTTTTAAAAATGGAATTGGATCACACCTGGATGTGGGGGAAAATGTTTATACTTCCTTTATCTTGTCCGTTTCATTTCTGAAATATGATTTTCACGTGGAAAATTTCAGGAAGATCTTCTTAGATATGAATTATAAATAATGGCAGCCCAAGATGAAAGAAAACGTGTGTTGGTTAAACTCAGATTTGCCAAGTAGGTTGTGACTGCAAAAACATAGGAGCAACGTTTTAAGTAAAACGATCCAACTGCTTTTGAAGTGTATTAAAATATATAGTTACAGGGGAATTTTCAAGAAAACTGGTTAAGATTTCAAAAATGAATGCTTTTTCTCTTCTAAGAAAATATAATATGTTATCATTATAACAACTGGAAATATGAAAAGGAAGGAGAGCGTGTGTATGTGCGCAATGTGTGTATTAGTCTAACACATTCAATCTCATTAACTGGGATCTACAATACAGTTTAGAGTTTATTCCTTTATAACTGTCCTCATTTTCTGCATGAGCTCCTCCCATCCTCCACTCCATTGGGTGGGAGGGAGGCATAAAGGGAGGGAATAAGTGTATTTAGTCCAAATTTATAATCTGTGTTCTTTCCAATAATTTAAACTGCCTTTTAAAGAAAATTAGTTTCTGCTGACTCAGGCAAATGATTATTCCTATGCTTGCCTTTTCGAAGATCACATCTGGTGCTATTTGTGGGGGTGATTTAGATGATATGACTTTGTGTAGACAGGACAAGTGGGTTCCTTGAGTCTACACAATGCTATTTGGATCACACAGTGCGACTGTCATAGAATGACCAACTAGGATTGATCCTTCCCTGGTGACTTCAGTGGCATAACTGGTTCCATCTGATTTTCTGAGATGTCATGCGTTACCTACTCTAGTCAACAGTCATGTTATTTGCCTCTGGTTTCAAATTCCCCGTATCTTGAGGAGTCTTTGCCTGCAGACAGGTTTCTTCTGTTTACCAACACTTTTAGGACCTCCATAGCCCCTCATGGATTCAGGAACACCCCAGGTCTCCTGCATGTACATTCAGGCTGTAACCAGAAGCAGAAACCTCAGTCCCACCATCTGCTCGTCCATGGGCTTAAACTATGTTTGCATTGGCTACGGGATGGTCTCTCTCACAGTGTAAACTGGGTTGTTGCTGTCCAAATTTTGGACTTCCCCATACTTACCTGGGTGTATTTAAGTGATGGCCTCCCCCAGCCCCCACTATTTTCTCCCTTGTATGGTAGCAGAGGCAATGAGAGATGGCTTCTCACAATTTCCTTCTCCTGTCTGCCTCATCCTTATAGAATCCAACTGGGATCAAAAGCAATGGTATTCTTTTTTTTCCCTTGACTTCTCTTCTTACCTAGTTTTGTCTTCCCCAAGTCACTTCCTCCTTCTTCCTAAATCTAGACTTAAAACCAAATTAATGATACATAGAGTACAGGGAGTGAGAAATCCTCAAAACTAATAAAAAATGATGTGGCCCTGTATGATGTAAAACAGAACACTAATTTGCTTCATAAATAAATCTAGAGAGATTTCACATTTCCAAATACTGAAAATGCTGACATTTTTGGATAGAACTGTATTTCACATCATACAAAAAAAAAAAAAAGAATTCTCTATTGAATTCCATTTAAAACACAGACCTAAAATGTTTATTTGTGTAATTTCTTGGTGGTGGAATTTCTGAGCCTAAAATTATAGGAAGAAAATATATCCTATATCAAACAGGAGTTATTAATACATTTGACCACATAAAAATCTATATCCTAAAGTGCCATTAAAATTTGAGACAAACTACACACTGTTGTAAAATCTTTGATAGAGCATTATTGAAAAAAATCTTATATAGAATCTTTTCCAATGAATAAAAGACAAAAACCCAGTGGAGAATTAGTAAGAGTCACAATGAGGGAATTAACAAAATATGATACACAAATACTCAATTTGTGAAATCTCATTCACTCTCGCTGAGATTTAAACAAAATTCTATTCATTCCAAGGTTTCTTGATGCCAATATGTCAAACAGGCAGCTTCTTCAGTCCAGTGTTATCATTCTGTGCTGCAGAGTAGAACTTTTCTGCACAGCATCATGGCGATATGTTAACAATTGTCAAAACATGCTTATAACCTTTTCACCAATAATTCCACTTCTACACATTTTATCTAAGGAAATTATTTGAAATGTTGCAATGTTTGAAATATGAAAAACAGATTTTCACGTTTCTATTCCTTACAGCATTTAAAAATAACCCCAAACTGGAAATAACCAAATTATCAAATAAAGATTGATTAGATAAACAAGTATATCCATATAATGAAATACTACGTAGTCATTAAAAATGCTGTAGAAATGCCAACATGCTAACAGTACATTGTTTAGGTGATGAAAATAGGTTATTAGAAAGATAGGATACATTTGAAATATAAGGAGGGGGTGTGTGCGTGTGTGAAAGCAGTTGTGCATCTCCTATGTGATAAGATAGCACCCTGTTAACTCCCCTTCTGATGTGTGTTGGGAGACTGTCCACTCCTGTGAGTTCCTGAGAGTCACATGGGAGCAGGGTCACCTCAGTCTTCTTTATCTAGTTTCACTGGCATTTCCCCTGTACCACCACATCTAGCCCCCCCCCAACCCCCCTGTGACCCCAGCTCGCAGCTCTGCCATTAGGAGGAGCATGTGTGAAGTGGGGACCAGGGCTTTGCTGGGGTAACTTCACACCTGCGGGAAAGATGGAGAAGCTGCACCCACCTTGATAACCTTGAGTGAGCTGCCGCCTTTGGTCCATTTACTTCAGCAGTCAGAGCTGGATTATCCTCCTCAGTCGTGATAGATAGAGAAGAGAGATGCTGCTCTATGGGGCGACCAAATGGTTCAGAGGCAGGTAATTATGTTGTTCTTTCATCCCCAGCAAAGATAAGGGCCAGGAAGTATTTCCTTGAAGCTGAGAGGTCCATAGGTTCAAGTGTCATTAAATGAACGGTCTTTAAAACTATAGTGGATTTGAGGATCTTTAGTGAGAAATATAAGACAGTATCTGACCACAATATTTCTTTATTTAAAACAAAAGAAACTAAAAAAATATGAAGCTATGGCATTACAATACCAATATAGAAATTATTCTGCATTTACTATTAGGAATGTACTTTAAAATGTTGACTTATGTTGGTTATCATCACCTCTTGTAGCCACTACTTTACTGACATCATGGTATAGACGTGTGTGAATTGAGCAAATCCTGAAAGTTTCAAAATCTTTAGTAGGGTGTTTTGTTTTGTTTTGTTTTTTTCCACCTTATATGTGATTGGTTTTAAATCACAAATTAGGGTGTAATTTTAAGAAGGGCTATGGAATAAAAAAGTTTAATCAGGAGAGCACTAGTTGTCCCTTAATTGGTGACTCTTGCCCATTTAATTTTTCAGGTGTAAAGGATATTTCTGATTAAGAACATATTTGTTGCAAGTACATAGCTGTGTAATTATGTAAGTTTTGAGATAAATATGTGAGTTCATATTGCTGTTATCATAGTTTGCCAGTAGGCAAGGTCGTATGATGGACCAGCTTGCACTGATGGCTTCTATTCCCTTTCTGTCAATGTTACCCAGAGAAAGAATAATGAAGCCCTGCTTAAGCTAAAAAAAATTAAAAGGAAGCCAGGTCATGGATTTGAATCTATATTACAGAACTTCATAATTTTGGACAATTCAGTAAGACCTCAATTTCCTCAATATTTCCTTATTTGCTAAGTCACAGACTGAAAGAAGAATTGATGACTTTAGCTGACGTGGTCCATAATGTCTGCATTAAATTAGATGCCACTTCAATTTGGACTATGTTTTCCAGTTATTGTTTTTATTATTATTATTGACAGTGAAAATGAGGAAACATAGCATCCTTATATTATAGTTATGAATAGTTCAGTTCAGCTTTTTAAAAAATTTTTTTTGTTATGTTAATCCCCATACATTACATCATTAGTTTTAGATGTAGTGTTCCATGATTCATTGTTTGTGCATAACACCCAGTGCTCCATGCAGAATGTGCCTCCTCAATACCCATCACCAGGCTAACCCATCCTCCCACCCCCCTCCCCTCTAGAACCCTCAGTTTGTTTTTCAGAGTCCATCGTCTCTCATGGTTCATCTACCCCTCCGATTTCCCCCC